>NC_058518.1:17612646-17927646 GCF_904849725.1 Hordeum vulgare subsp. vulgare
CAACTTCCGAAAGTCCTCATGGAGATGTGGTTGACCTTGTTGTAGCATCAAATTGTTACAATAAGATTTACGACTTAGTGCATCGGCCATAACATTGGCCTTCCCCGGGGTGTAAGTTACCCCTAAGTCGTAATCCGAGATCAACTCAACCCACCGTCTTTGCCTGAGATTCAAATCCGGCTGGGTGAAGATATATTTCAGACTTTGGTGATCAGTGAATATTTCACAACGATTACCCAAAAGGTAATGTCGCTAGGTTTTTAGTGCATGGACCACAGCTGCAAGCTCAAGGTCATGTGTGGGATAATTATCCTCATGTGGACGCAACTGTCGAGATGCGTATGCGATCACATGACGATCTTGCATGAGAATGCAACCTAATCCTTGTCGCGAGGCGTCGCAATAGATAACAAAGTCCTTAGAAAAATCTGGTGGTAGCAACACAGGTGCGGAAGTCAGGCGTCTTTTCAGTTCCTGAAAACTATGCTCACACTGTGGTGTCCACTCGAACTTTTTATCCTTCTTGAGGAGTTCAGTTAGAGGCTTCGCAACCTTGGAGAAATTCTCGACGAAGCGGCGACAATAGCTCGCTAGACCAAGAAAACTCCTAACTTGCTTAACCGATTCAGGTTGAGTCCAATCAAGGACAGCTTGAACTCTCTCGGGATTGACAGCAATACCCTTACCAGAGATTACGTGGCCTAGATAGGTCACTTCTGGTAACCAGAATTCACATTTTGAAAATTTGACATAAAGGCGATGCTCTCGAAGTTTCATCAATACCAGCCTTAGATGCTCGGCATGTTCTTGTTCATTCATTGAGTAGATGAGAATATCATCGAGGTATACTACGACGAATTTATCCAAATACTCCATAAAGATTGAATTCATCAGTCGAGAGAAGCTGGCTGGGGCATTGGTTAAACCGAAAGACATAACGGTGTACTCATATTGGCCATAATGAGTAACAAAGGCCGTTTTTGGAATGTCCCCGTTCTTAATCCTGATTTGATGGTAACCCAACCTCAAATCCATTTTAGAGAAGACTGAGGATCTAGCGAGCTGATCGTACAGATCGTTGATCCTGGGGAGCGGATACTTGTTCTTTATGGTGACCAGGTTAACTGGTCGGCAATCTACAACCATCCGATCCATTCTGTCTTTCTTCTTGACGAAGAGGACGGGACAAGCCCAAGGAGAAGAGCTAGGACGAATGAAACCTTTGTTCAAGGCCTCATCTAATTGCTTCTTAAGTTCGGCTAGCTCTAGGGGTGCCATCTTATAAGGTCTTCTGGCTATTGGGACAGTTCCCGGAACAAGATCTATCACAAACTCTACATCTTTGTCAGGTGGAATTCCTGGCAGTTCCTCTGGAAAAACATCCGGGAAGTCACGGACTACCGGAATGTCTTCAAGTTCCGGAAGAGGGTTGGCATTTAGGGAATAGAGTTGGCATTTGGCAACTCGAGTAGAGACATTTACTATCTCACCCGAGGGATGGGTAAGTTGGACATTTCTAGAATGAGTATCAATCTTGGCATAGTGAGCTGACATACAGTCCATGCCCAAGATGATATTAATCTCCGAAGATTTCAATGCTATCAATGAGGCCAGAAAAACTAGCCTGTCTACTAGAATTTCATTGTCATAGGTTATCCTAGAGGTTTTCCATTTACTACCAGGGGTTTGGACAACCAATGGGATTGGCATATCACAAAATGACATGTTATGCAACTGTGCATAACTTTCCGAAATGAAGGAATGAGAAGACCCAGTGTCAAAGAGAACGGACGCTGGGTGATGATTAACAAGAAGCGTACCCAGCATGACGTCGGGATCCTCTGCAGCTTCTTCTGCTGACACATAGTTCACACGGCCACGTGCAGGAGTTGGCTTCACATAAAAAGCTTTGCCCGACTTGGCATGCCCGACGGACTTTCCGGGTTGCTTGGCACCCACATTCTGAGGACACTCACGGGAATAATGCCCTGGTTCTCCACACTTGTAGCATATCACCTGGTTGGCATGTGGTGCAGCATTGCTAGCTGGACCACCATAAGCTTTTGCTGGAGGGTTGGCCTGATTCGTCTGAGGCGCCACGTAGGATGGCCTCGGAGGGTATCTTGGCGGCAGAGAACTGTTTGGAACCCAAAGCCTGCGTTTTGGAAACGCGGAACCAGAAGATGAGCCAAAGTCATGGGAGTGCTTCCTTGTGGCTTCGAAGTCAGTATGACCAGTCTCCGCACTGATCGCTTTGTTGACCAGGGCTTGAAAACTTGCAAACTCATGGAGGCGCAGGTCTCGACGGAGCTCAGGGCTCAGACCATTACGGAATCTTGCTTGCTTCTTGGCGTCAGTAGACACCTCCTCTGTTGCATGGCGGGCGAGGTTACCGAACTCGCGGCTATAGGCATCCATAGACAACTTGCCCTGAGTGAAGGCACATAACTCCTCTCTCTTTCTGTCCATCAGGCCCTCTGGAATATGGTGCAGACGAAAAGCTGCACTGAACTCTGCCCACGTGGCCACTGGTTCAGCGGGACGCATAGCTTCAAAATTCCCCCACCACAGATTGGCGGGTCCCTCCAGGAAATACGCCGCAAAGGTCACCTTGTCGGCCTCAGACACATTCGCCGAGCGAATCTTGCGTGAGATGCTGCACAGCCAGTCATCAGCGTCGAGGGGATTGACGGAATGATGAAACTTTGGAGGATTCAGCTTCACAAAGTCATTAAGGGACACTGCAGCATTCCTAGGCTGTCGAGCCGTATTCTGCTCAATACGCTCTAGCAGTCGGTTGGTCTCCCTTTTGTTTCTTTCTGCCTCAAGCATCACTTCTACCAGAGAAGGTGGGTGAGGCAGGTCTTCTTGCGACGCTTGACTACCCTCACCTTGCTCATGAGCAGGGGCACGGTTCAACCTGGTGAACACCATCCTAACAAACAAACTCATAGCTTAGACCAATATCATATCAATACTAGCTATGGATTAAGAATGTACTGAACACATGGAATGCGGAAATGAATATCCGAACAACATGGTAACAAGCAACTGCTATATATACACCATGGTTCATACACACCCTTACATAGTTCAGTACAAACTTACTCGAAGAGCAAACTACTGAAATGGTGGAACTACTCATCAGAGGCTTACAAGCTTCCTATACATTATTTATCTAGGCCTCCGGAATTCATTTCACATTACTACCATACCTCACAAGTCACGCAGGACTGTGAACGTACGACTACTACCATACTATCCTTCCGCTCACAGCTCAGGCATCCGCATAGAACATCTCATAGAGATTACCTCCATGACCTGGAAGCTCAACCTGCGGATCAGGAAACACTCTAGCCTGAAATTCCCTGGGATCCATAAGGACACGGATGTGGCCTTGGTCCCCTGACTGGTGGTAAGAGGGGTCCCCGGAGAGGTGTGACTCCTCCTATAGCTGGCCAGTCAACGTGGGCCGGAAGATGGGTTCTAACAGGGTTCAGCATCTCCATCTCTCCATACCCTGTCTGGACTACCGGTGCCAGCTGCGTCAAAGCTGTCCACAGACGGGCACGGGTAGCATAAAGCTCCACGCGGAGAGCACGAGCATCCCTGTCTCTGTTCTCTAGCATCTCAACAGTGGACTGCAGAAGTGGATCCTCCATAGAAGAATCAAAATAGACTCCACTGAGGTATCCCTCTTCACCAGACTGAGAGGCCGGAACATAGCAGAACTCTGAATTCTGCAGCAGTGCATGTCTCGCTCTCATAATAGTCAGCATTGAATAGGCAGCATCCTGTACTGCCATGTCAACGGTGACCCCCAACCCATAGGACCAATGGATTGGCTTCTCAGCTCCAGGGTAGTCTAGAAATACCCTAACAGTGCAGATGTACTGGCTCTGGTTGAAGTCTCGGTACTGTTCCTCCACTGTGTACTCGGGGTACCAGCGGTAACCGCACACCGACATCACCCTGACCAGCATGGCCGTATGACCCGGTACATCAATGCACCTGGTCAGACGTACCACCTGACGAGAAGGACGGCCAGGCATCTGTAAATAGAGAGTAATGCAAAAGCATTAGAGCTCTGAATCCAAAATTGGGCAGCATAACGGCTGTAATTGCTCAAAACAAATTTTGAGACAACCCAAAAAAGGAATAGCGTAACCACTCAACTATCAAGTTCAACTCTCTGATCATCAAACTTACTTCCTGCTTCCTAGGAATAAAAGAACCCAATATCTCTCGACCCGTAGTCCTATAATCTACCGATCAGAAACACGAGCCTAGGAGAAGATGAGTAACCTAGTCCTTAATTCCCGCAGAAAAGACGAGGATGACCAGAATAGAATATCTTGAGAAGAGAACAAGAGTGTTACGTTCCCTTCCACAAACAATTCCCTTATATATAACTAAGAAATTCTAGACTCAACTTCGACCATTTTGGCTTAGTAATCCTACAGTCAGTCAGGCTCTGATACCAACGCTGTCGGGACCCTGATCCTAAGCCATAGGAATCCAGCCTGTAACACATCGCATCCCTTTGTGGTCTCACGCACGGTTAACTCCACGGCTGCAGCCTTACCTTAGCCGGGACCGTTTGCGTCTTTTGACTCACGTATTTGATAGTGTCGCTAGCAATCCAATGTCGAAGAACCCGGATCGACATGTCTAGTCATAAACCAAAGTGGCAGTACCGCACAAGGACAGGCATACATGACCCAGCAAAGCAGGTGTCGGTCATCAGCGAATGTAGACGAGTCGTAGCAAGCTACAAGGATTCCATTACATCGCGTGACATTTCCCCAAAGGGGACAGACACAGCAGCTAAGAAGGACACATGCCGGCCAACCAATGTGTCCGGAGCAGTAGCGAACTACCAAGGCTCGTTGGATCACAATGGGGCATTTCCTTGTAAGGAGTGCTACTAAAGTTCACGACTAGGTAATCGAACCCCATACATATCAAGTACGACACACGTACGCATGGCATACCGATATGTATAGATACATCGATGGCATCACAACATAACCATAAACATACAACCTTTATTTAAGAGGCTCGGAAGAGCCACACACATAATATTATACATTAAGGGTCTCACGACCCATAATAGCAGTCATACAATACAAGCCAGCGAAAGAGTTATAAACTGTCTCGGAACAGACAGTGCAACTAGAAGGCACATGGCCTGACTATACTACAGAGCCGACGTAGGGCCAGATTGTAGCTGGGACACCAGCTACTCGTCGTCGTCGATGTCTACAAAGAACCCTCCATTAGGGTCATTAGCAACCTCTGCAATATTTATTAAGGAAACATGAGTACGAAGGTACTCAGCAAGACTTTAGGAGAACTAACTACTCATGCAAGGTATCAAAAGTTATTGTGGGGTTTCAAGCGGGAAGCCAGCATTTGACTCGTGGCTAGACAACTTGCATTTTGAAATTAGTTGTGACAACTTGATTTCTCGCACACGAGTCCACTAGCACCACAACTATACACTATTGTGGAATCATTCCATCTCCATACGGAAATGCCGTCCACGACACTCACGCTTATCTTGACAATTTTATGAGTAGCCATTGAAGTTATCTATGAACAACATATGTCTCCAAGTAGTCCATATCCGCGGACGAGGCTATTCGAATAGATCATAACCCTGCAGGGGTGTACTTCGTCACACACGCTCTCGCCACTTATCGCTATGTGCACGTCATGCACCTCGACAACCTTCAAGTGGAAGCCCAGCGAGGGAGTCGGCCACGACCGTTAACCACACCACTACCTAGTCCAGGTTTATCGCCTATGTGAGAGTAACCCGTACGGAAGTCTGGCCGAGGTTTCCGCCAGGGCCTCAAACGATGTGCGCAGGGTTCCCAAGCCCACCATCCGGGTGCCACTTGGTACACCGTGCCACTGCCTACCGCATCACGGCCCACCTCTCAGGTCAGCACCATGCGCGGCCTCCAGCATTACTATAAACACCAAAAACTACTTGCAACTCCTGGACCGGGTACTACGCGATTAATAGGCCGAGCGGGGTCATATTTCAGGGCCCAGCATGTGGTAGTATCTAGTCTTGGAATACATACACGGAACTCAGTTCCTAAGGACGGTTCCAATGAAACAACCCGCCATGTACTCCTACACAGCCTTTCACCGGTACCTTTACCAACTCAAGTTCAACACACAACCTTTGCCTACCGAACACATTCCACATTTCTGTTCATCTCCCAGATGACAGACCATACACAACTCTAAGCATAGAATGCATAGCAGGATAAGGCACATCATGGCTCAAACAACTACCAGGTATGCTAGGTTGCAAGGTTTGGCTATTTACTGTGACAAGGTTAAGTCATACAAAGGAAGTGGGTTCAACTATCGTGGCAAAAGCAGTTGAAGCATTTGATCTTAAATGCAATAAATAGGTGCAGGAGCAAGAACATGGGAATTATCGGGATGATCGAAAGGGTTGCTTGCCTTGTTGCTCAGAGGAGGAACGATATCCGTCAGACGGATATTCGGTGGAATCCGGGGGTGCGGAGCCTACCGAAATGAATGGCAACATTCAATAACAATCATATCCACTCAAAATGATGCATGAGCATGGCATGAGAATGCAAGGTGATAAGTTATTAATTTCAACATGTATTAGGTTTAGAGTTGACTTGAATCACATTCGAATAGCAATTCAAACGGGGTATTCTCGGATACCGGTTTAATTGATTCGACCTGATGCTCAGATCAACTTGATGTTAACATGCATGAAATGTCATGTTATGGTACTGATTTGTAATTAGGACAGTGGTGAACATTGTATTTATATAATGAAATTTGAATATTTTTGCAAATTCCATTTAAAAAGTGATTAAAGAATTGAATTATTCCTTATTCCACAATTTAGGGTTCTGTAACTTTTTTAAACATGGTTGCAAATAGCATAATCAGAATCCTTGAATTTTTATGATACTTTTTCATATATAAATTATTTTCATTGGAGTTACAGATTAATTTCTATGATTTTTACAATTTTTAGCAATTTCCTGAATTAGTTTTATACTGGAAATTCTATTTATTGCATCAGACTGACGTCAGCAGGTCAGCCGACCTGTTCAGGTCAAACCTGACAGGGGGGCCCCACTGGTCAGCCTCTCTGGGACTAATCCCGCGCTGACCAGCCCTAACTGAGGTTTGACTTGGCCTTGGGCCCACCTGTCAGCGAGTGATTAGGTGCTGAGCTGCTGGGTTAGCTTTGCCACGTCGACATCCCCCGGCGGCGAGGTCGTCCTCGCCGGCGGGGAGCCTCCGGCGACCACCAGCGCGGCGGAGGGGCTCGGAAACGGCGCATAGGGGGCCAAATGCTGCGCGGAGAGCACCAGAGGAACGACACGTCTCCCGCAGCTTCATTTCTGCACTTAGCCGGGGCTGATCTGGCCGGAGATGACGCCGGCGACGAGCTTGGCGGCGGCCAAGGCTCGGGCGTCATCGGGGTCTTTGAATCTGAGGGATCTACGCTCGGTTCTTAGCTGCTGGTACCCTCGGAAGGACGAGCTGATCATCGGAGGGCTACCGGTGACAAGCGGCAGCGGCGGTCCTCGTCGGGCTCCGGTGAAACTAGAGCTAGAGGAGGGGATCGACGGGGAAAACTTAGGGGAAACGACCGCATGCTCACGGGGAGTGCAGAGCAGAGCTTAGACGGCTCGGGGAAGGCCTGGGGGCGACGAATCGATGGGAGAGGTCCGGCGGCTCGAGGTGGAAGACGACGGCGTTGCGGGCGTTGCAGGGCTCGAGGAAGCTTCGGCTTCTACATAGATGACCAGGGCGACGAGGCGGAGCCAATGGCGTGACCTGGGAGGGAATCCTATGGCTAGGGGCACGGGCAGCTCGAGCTCGAGCTCGGCTCTAATGGCGGCAGCAAGGAGGAGGAGGAGATCCGAGAGGAGGAAGAGAACCGAGGCGGGGAATGGATAGGGGAGGCCCTGGGGAGCTTATCCCCGTCGTCGCCAGCGCGAGGCGGCGGCCAGGCAGGCACGCAGGTGTGTGGCCGCGCCGGAGGGGGCGGCGGCCACCTCCTGCTGCCTACTGGCGCGAGGGAGGGGACGAGCCAGGGATGGGCCGGGCCAGGCTTAGGCGACAGGTAAGGTTTTTCCATTTTTTTCTGTTTTTGTTTTTCTGTTTTGCTAATTATTGTTTTGCTAATTAATTCAGCTCCAAAAGAAAAAGTAAAAACTATTTTAGACCTCCTGAAATATTTGTTATAATATCCCGAACCATTTCCAAGGTTTTCAACATTTTTGGAAATTTATAGTTTCTGATTTCAAATTTAAAACTTGAAACCAGTAGCCTTTTTCATTTATTCAAGAAGTTTAAAGTGTCAAGAAAATAGTTTTCTCCAATGCTCATTTACTTTCATGATTTATCAGAAAGTTTGAACATTTCTTGAGGCCATTTTGGGTTCATTGATTTTGAACTAGTTTGAGATTTCCTTTAATTGAAATGGTGGCTAGGGTTTTGAGTTTTTCCTTTGCCACTTTGTTGTTTTTGTTGAAACTTCTTAGATGCAAATGCAAAGAAGACATGAGCACAATGCTATCTTGCTTAAGGGTTAGGGATGTGACACGTCCATTGGGGCCGGGCAAGAAAAAAGGAAGGGATGCAAGACAATAGCGGCGAGGGCGGGCGAGAAGACGAAGAATCTCGAGGACATGATCACGAAGTAGATGCAGGACACAGTCATCATGTAGAAGATGCCGGACATGATGATGAGGAAGATCAAGACAAAGGTCAAGATCATGAAGATGAAGATGCCGGAGTAGACGATGATGGACCATCGATGGGCTGGGTGCAGGACCCTCATATTCAAGAGCTGCTTCTCAAGCAGACGGGTAAGCCAAGCTGGATCAACTGGAGATAGATGCGGTTACTCCATTGTATGAAGAATGCAGGCCCGAGGATACCCGCCTGAAAGTACTGCTCATGGCTGTGGAGATGAAGGTAAAACACAAAATGACTGACACATGCTTCGATGAGAACATGTCATTGTGGCATGAACGTCTTCCCATGGGGCACAAGTGCCCGAATAGTTTCAAGGAGGTGAAGAAAATTGTGCGTCCTCTGGATTAACCGCACGTGAAATACCATGTGTGCATGAACGATTGCATAATTTATCGGGACGAGCACGCGGAGTCTACCATATGTCCGGTGTGCGGCGTCATTCGATACAAGAAGAGGAAGAAAGCTCCTTGAAAATTGGTGTGGTACTTTCCGATCACTCCTCGTCTGCAGTGGTATTTCGCGGACCCTCAGCAAGCAGAGCTCCTGTGTTGGCACGCAGATAGGGAGGAGAAGAAGCGAGAAGATCACGGAAATGATCTGGAGATAAATAAAAAAAGACAAGATGCTGAGTCACCCAAAGGATGCGAGCGAGTGGCAAGCATTGAACTTCGAACACCCAGAATTTGGGGATGATCCAAGGAACATCATGCTGGGCGCGAGCACCGATGGAGTCTGCCCGTTTGGCACCCAGAGAAGCACACATAGCACCTGACCTGTGTTTGTGTGGATGTAAAACCTTCCCCCGTGGATGTGTATGAAGAGGAAGTACATTTACATGAGTATGCTAATTGAAGGGCCGAAACAACCAGGAAACGACCTCAATCTGTATCTGGGGCTGCTGAAAGAGGAGCTAGACACGCTCTGGAAAACGCCAGCCATTACGTGGGATGTTGCAGCGAAACAATATTTCCCTATGAGAGCCGCACTGCTCATGACGGTGCACGACTATCTCGGTTAAGGATATGTCACGGGGCAGGTGGTCCATGGATTTTGAGCATGCTTCAGGTGCATGGATGACACAACATATCGCCAGCTAGATAGAGATCCCAGGTCTTCGAAACCCGTGTTCATGGGACATCGAATTTGGCTCCGCGATGATGACGCATGGAGAAAATGCAAGGATCTGTTCGATGGTGAAACCGAACCCCGAAGACCGGCCCCAACGTACGAGGAGCGGCGAGGAAATAGACGAGCTGTGGAAAAATTGGAAAGAGTGCCCACCGCCGGGAAAGAAGCGACAGGCGCCAGAGCCGCTTCTGAAGGTATGGAAAACCAGGTCTATTTTCTAGGACTTGCCGTACTGGAAGATCCTCCGTGTGCCTCACAACCTTGATGTCATGCATATCAGGAAGAACGTGTGCGATAGTCTGCTTGGTACCCTGCTCAACATGCCAGAGAGGACCAAAGATGGACCGAAAGCAAGGGAAGACTTGCAATCAATGGGCATCAGGGAGGAGCTTCACGCAAAACGCCCTAATGATGATGATTATGATGATGAGGCGAAGGACATGGAAGGTCGTCGCAAAGGCAAAAAGGCCAAGAAGATCGAATATGACTGCCCTCCTGTGTGCTTCACTCTAAGTTAGAAGGAGGTCAATCAGTTTTTCGCCTGCCTCGTAGGAGTAAAACTTCCTTACGGTTATGCGGAGAAGATAAGCAGATACCTAGAGTCAGCGAAGCAGAAGTTCAGCGGGATGAAGTCTCACGACTGTCACGTGCTGATGACGCAGATACTTCTAGTTGCAATTCGTGGGATCATGGACGCGCACGTCCGTGAAACACTATTTGGCCTGTCCAACTTTTTCGATGTCATCTCTTGGAAGTCGGTTGACGTGAGGCAACTCAGAAGGCTACATGAAGAGATCGTGGTGATACTATGCGAGCTTGAGATGTACTTCCCGCCCGCATTCTTTGACGTTATGGTGCATCTACTGGTCCATATCGTGGAGCATATCATCCAACTCGGGTCGACGTTCCTGCACAGCATGATGTCGTTCAACACGCACCTCGGCAGGCTCGCTGGATGGGGTCACCCCGAAATGCATGTCGACTTCAAGGGTCGACCCGCCGACTTTGAAAGAGCAAACCTAGTCGCGCTACAACACAAAGACGTGGTCGATCCTTGGGTGGTAGAGCACAAAACCTTTATTGAGAAGACGTACAATGACAGAGGCCAACAGAGGACGGACAGAGATATAATCAAAGAGCACAACTCATATTTCACGCGTTGGTTCAAGGACAAGATTCTCTCGTACCCTTTACACGAGGATTCTTCCACGAAAGAAAAACTCATATTCGCCTTGTCACAGGGCACCGAGCACAACCTGATGACCTATGAGGCGTACGATATCAACGGGTACACATTCTACACCGAGGAAAAGGACATGAAGAGCGATTATTAGAACTCCGGGGTAGCGATGGAATCCTACACCGGTAACGACAAGGACAGATACTACGGAAGGATCGTGGAGATCTGGGAGCTGAGCTACGCTGGTGAGAAGGTTCCGATGTTCCGTGTGAGATGGGCCAAGAGCGTCCTAAAATAAGACCGGTATTTCACCATCATGGTTATACACGAAGCCAAATCGAAGACCGCGGGCGTAAACGTCACCGCGAAAAATGAGCCATGGGTACTGGCTTGCCAATTGGACCAATGCTTCTTCATTACCGACCCGTCAAAGCCCAGTCGTGTTGTCGTGAGGAGAGGCAAAAGGAACATCATTGGAATGGATGGAGTCGCCAATGAGCAAGACTTAGAAAAGTACGGCGACCCGAAGATGGAAGATGACGACGACGATGAAGTATCACATAACACAAGAAGAAGCAGGACCACCCTACCTAAAGGACGTCCGTTCAAGAGAAGAATTCAAGGGGTTCTGGGGCGAAATTATTCAACGGTGAGAAAGAAGGGCAAGAAGATCATTGTGAAAAGATAGCTAATTAAGATCGAATCACGACGTGTCGGCCACGTGTGTGTGTCAGTGGCAAGCTCAATCTTTGATGACTGTTATTTCACGTCATTTGATTTCAGCCATGTCATGTAATTCTAAATCTTTGCACCATGTCATGTAATTCTAAAACACATTAGCTCGTTTGGCTAAACAAGTGGAAATGAGTGATTGGCTCTTTTCATAGTTCTTAGTAAGAAAATAGATGAAGTAAATACAAAGTATACTAGATAGGCGGCGAAACTATTACATGCATGCAACTAAAAATAAAAAAAAAGTGTTAGTAATGGCGCACCAGTGGAAGGTGCGCCATTGGTATCACCTTACTTATGGCGCACCACAAGAAGGTGCGCCATAGCTATCACCTTACTTATGGCGCACCACTAGAAGGTGCGCCATTGCTACCCCTCCCCATTTATGGCGCACCACTAAAAGGTGCGCCACTGATATGCCACTTACGGTGCACTCCTAAATGGTGCGCCATTGCTAACCCTCCCGCGTACTATCCCCTTCTTCCCTCCCCTCACTCGGCTCTCCCCCGCATCTCCACTCCAACCGCACCCCTCCCTCCCTCCCATCTCCCCTCGTCAGCCACCGCCGCGGCCCCCTCGTCACTGCCCCAGGCCCCGGCCACCGCCGCGGCCCCCTCGTTAGCCACCGCCGCGGCCCTCCAAGCCTCTAGTCCACCACCAGTCTCCCGCCAATCCCCGACTCCCTGCCGACCCATGCGCGCTCCCCCGCCATCCGCTGCGCCGCCCGCATCGTCGCACTCCCTCCGTCACCCCTCAGCTACCTCCGGAGCCCCGTTGCGCCTGGTCGTTGTGCCGACCTGCCGCTGCTGACTCCCGCGCCTGCGGCCGACTGCTCGATCTCCTCGACCTGCATCTGCTAATCGACATCGATCCGTGCTTTTCCATCCATAACCCGGTAAGAAACTAGATCAATGTCCTATGTCCTAATGAATAGAAGATGTTCAGCAGTGTAAACTGAGATGGTAAAAATACATGATACTCTTTCTCTGTACACCTTTTAACTCAATTCAACAGTGTTAGGGGATGTTAACTTTGTACCCTAGTAAATATATATAAGATAATGGCATTGCTATCTACCTATTCTCCCGTGCCGTGCGCTTCCTTGCGTTGCCTGTCATCTAAACTCTAAACTTGGAATCTACTCCACTGTGTAGCGCCATTTAGTCAGTATATCCCTCGTATTCACTGGAATTGCACTTCGGATGGGATTGTGTGTCTCGGTCGTGCAAGTTTTAGTTGATCCTTAGGCACTGATTTAGGGCGACCAACGCTCCAATTATGAGCTTGTATCTGTGAGGGCGCACTGACTGATGAGTGCCGAAAGAGGGATCTCACCATCATTATTGTAAGGCGAGGATTATAGTCATTGTCACTGTCTAGTTGGGTTCTTTTGGATACTAGTGTTGTGAGCACTGAATCCTCACATACATACATGCCAAATACTTTTTGGTTAGACTTCTAATATTAGTACCAAGGTGGGACTGGGACTGTGAAATCCCATGCTTCAGTTCCAACTTGCTCAATGATGCAAGTTGCTAACGCATCATTAGCTAACATGAATTTGGTGTTTCTTAACAACTTTACCATAGACTGTATTATGTGGATAAAGAATTGTTGAGCTTTGCCCGGCGTTAGTTGTTATAAACATACTGCCTAAAAGGATAGTTATCCTAGGTATATACTACCCACCATTGTCCTCGGTAATCTTTGGCAAGTATTTGCATTCTTCTGACCACTTCTCCGTGTGAGTATTTGAGATGGATCCCCTCTTGTAGAAGTGAAGCTGTCCTTGAGAGTGTTTTTAGATTCTGTTAGTACCATAGGAAATGTCCTTCAGCATGTTGGTGCCTAAGAAAACACATGTGACATTTTTAGTACCGCAGTCCTGGTTACGGTGTTTAACTGGGATTGAATATTGAACCATTAGGTCCCCAAGATTTCATTTTCATTGGACAGATAAGACAACTTGGTTAATAACATCTAACTGAAATACAAATATCTTTGAGCTGCTCCTAAATAAAATCATACAGTACTGAAGAATAATGGTGCATCACAATTAAGGAGTATATTGTGAGTACTCACATATGCTTAATTAGAGGGAGGCTACGACTGGCTTGGTTGTGTGATGTCCGATCTAGTCCTTCACTGTTATGCTTCCAAAGTCTCAATTTTGATTGTAGTGGTTATGTTAAATTTATTTCTGAGAACTTCTATGCTCAATTTTTGATTGTGAGCTAACTGTTTATGCTTCTAAAGTCTCAATTTTTTGTTTATCTGAGAACTTCTATGTTCATTCCCTTTTGATTGTAGTGGTTATGTTAAATTTATTTCTGAAGTATTTAAATCTTCCATCTTACTATTTTTTGGCATCCTATTTGTGCAGTAAGGTTGTAATGACTCATATTTGTTACCCCTTTCTCCTGAAACATAGATTAATTTCCGTTTCGGTTGAGAATTGGGCACTCCTAGGTCCAGAAAATTAGCAAAGGTCATGCCCAATTTTCTTGACCTAGAAGGTGCCCGATTCTCAACCGAAACAAAATCCTTATCCTTTCTTGAAAACAGAGCTTATTTCTTTTTAATTCTTATGTTTATTTTTTATGTGAGTGAAATGGGTCCAAAATGATCTATTCAAATGTTAGATTACATGACATTATTTTTTTCCTTTTCTTCACTAAAAGGGCCCTAAAAATGAAACACTGACTTTTACTACTTTTTGGAATCGATACGTTGGAACTTCTCGTGTGTCACGTTTTGCGATCCTATGGAGTAAAAGAAAAGTAAAATTGGATACGGTGGAATTATAGTTGGTGATAATTCAACCCCGTGCAATAACTCTAGTAGCCTTTTTTCCTATTTAGAGCGAACATGGCCAACAACGATGAGGTCGGCGGTTCGGGCAAGCCATTCTGGGAGCTGTCCCAGGAGCTGGAGGAAGAACCTCAACGCAATGAGGACGCCACGGAAGACACCGATCACGACTATACAACCCCTAGTGGCGTCGGGGATGGCACCAGTGATGGTGCCGCCGGGAATGCCACCACTGATGATGGCAACGAACACACAGATGGCAGCCAACCGAAGAAGCCACGGAAGGACTGGCGCCCGAATGTGCTCGGCACCGTCAGGGAGGAATTTACTGAAGTGTCCTCCAGTGGGCATCCAACGGCGCCCAAAGAATTAGTCGGTGGGTACACGGGACAACTTGGGTGCATTCTCCGGAGCACCGTCTCGATCAACACCGAGAACCTAAGGCATCAAGGCCGAGCGAATTTGCGCAACCTCCTCTTCACGAAGCTGCACGAACGATACAAGTTCCCCGGTGACGTCGCAAACACACACCTCACAGGGAATAAAGTGAACAGTGCGCCCCTCACAAAGATGATCACGACCCTGGCTACTTGGAGAGCCTCGGTGAAGAGAAGGATTCTAAGAGGTGATAGTTATGAGAAGATCAAGGAGACAAATCCTTCGATCAGCGAAGCTGACTACCAGGAGTTCAAGATCAAGTGCGAGAGCAACGCATCCGCAGAATCAAGTCAGTGGGGGAAAGATATGCGGGACTTGAACTTAGGGGTCCACAAACTCGGTGCCGGCGGTTACAGAGTGGCGAAACCTAAATGGGACAAGGAGGACGCGGAGCGTTTCGAGCAAGGCCTACCGCCCCTCTTCGATAAATACCCTGAAAAGCAGACCAGGAACTATGTCAGGGCCCGGTACAAGGTGGACACAGTAACAAAGAAGCTTACCACGGATCCGAAGGTGAAGGAGCATGAGCGTGTTCTGGTAAGGAATACACCCCCGCGTAATTAGCTCCATATGGTTGCATTCTAATTAGTGAAGGCAAAATTTTAAATGGTTCACGTTCCTTTCGCAGGAAACTGAAAGCAGTAGCACGGGGTCTCCGATCTCCCCGTATGCCCCTTGGGACATCACTTTAAATAGGGCGTTGAACGTAATGAAACACAAGGATAAGCTCAGTAAGCCGTCATTAGCTGGTCGTGTGGCCGACGAAGGCTTGTGCACGAAATGGTCGGAATACTATAAGGCTGGGCGAAAGGACAGAAATACCATCTCGGAAAGCGAGGAGCGCGAGGTTAAAGAACTCAAGGAACAAGTGGCACGGATTCCAGAGATAGTCCAAGAGCAAGTGCGAGACCAACTTGGAGCGACGATCACCGCCATTATGCCTTCCTTGGTTGAGGGGCTGCGGTGGTGGATTGCGAGCGGCCAATAGGGGCCGCCCCCGATTCCCAGCTTCACGGGGAGCAACTCGCACAACGTGCCAGCATCAGTGTCTCCGGCGGAGGCGGCATTGCAGGTGCCTCCGGCATCGGTGCCGGTATTGGAGGTTAATGCACCCGTGTGTGGGAAGAATACGGCGGCCGGCACCTCGGCATGAAGCGGCCCCTCCGTCACTTGCATGCCCGCCGTTGGCGGTGCCTTGACATTAGCCGAGCTCGACGCCATCACGGTAACTATAAGCCTCGGCCGATGACTTCATCTCCTTTCCTTTTTGACTGGGCATCCCTGACGCCTTACATGTTTTCGAAGGGCGCCGCCAACATTGCATGCACTCTCCTGCACTGCGTGGAAGGCGAGTTGATCGATGTCGCCAAGGCCAAAATCGTTGAACCGGGCAACCGCGTGTTCCACGGTAATCCGATGGCACCCACCGTGTATAGGGGTCAACTGGTTCGGGTGCTGCAGGGCTGCGACGACTTGTTACCTCCGTATCGACCCGCTGGGGCCGATGAAGATGATCTGATGACCCTCAGCGCCTCCTTAAATTGGTCCATGCTTTGGCCGAAGAGACAGATTCATTTGGGGGCGGGGGACACCACCTCATAGACAACACCGCCAGTCGTGCCGGCGCCAAGCCATGGCAAGACCGCCGCAACGCTACCGCCGTCAGCTTATCCGGACATGCATATGGCACAGGATCCGGACGACGACGACGATACAATTTCCAACGTCGATAAGTACATCAACGAACATGGGTACCGTGACGATGATGACTTGTTCGGGCCTCCTTCTGAAGAACCCAACCCTGCAGAAGATGATGGCGATCTAGCTGGTACCACGGAGAAACCCTATTTCAACAGGCGTCGGCTGTTCAGTTCTTAGGAGACGCCTCCATTTCCCGCCTTCACCGAGACTCAAATAGGTGAGGTGCAAAATATTATCAGCCCCAACACACTCAAGAAGGTGGTCTCTGAGCAGAACTTGGTCCCATTACAGTAGAAGAAGCATAAGGGACGGAAAAGAAACACTAACAAGGGTGTGAGCCAGCCGGCACCGAGTACGATCCATGCTCAGGACGGGCCACCAATATCTAAGGATATTGAGAGGAGGGTGCATGTGGCGGGTAGGCCGATGCTACCGACTAATACGCTCAATGCTGCAACCAGTGCTATGTGGAGTCTGCATGACGCTGTTCTTTATATGAAGAAGCGGCGTCTCTCCGAGAATGATGGGGCATACCCAGTTTTCGTGGCCAAGGTGCCAGAGGGCAAGGGCTTTGTCGATAGCAACATCGGGCGTATGATCGTCCTGCGGTTTGATGACATCTTCGCTATCCTTAACCTTTATCCGTTGCACTACACCTTAATTCGGCTATTTTCGCTCAGTATGGAGATGTGGATCATTAGAGACAAGACCCCGGACATCGTGATAGTCGACCCCTTCTACATGCGTGCCAAGCTCTTGGACGGCGCTGGGGACCGGCAAGTCGTGAGTTCATACCTCGAAGGCGTCATTCTGGCGAACACAGATAAGGATAACTTCCTCGTGCCTTACTTTTCTGAGTAAGTCATCCCCTCATCACCCTGTAACATATGATTTCTTAGATTTCGATCGTTTTTTTTTTCTAACATTCCGTGTTTTGTGCAGTGACACACATTGCACACTCATCCTCTTAAGCCCGAAATATTCCATGGCCACGTATTTCGACTCAGACCGTCAGTCGAAGAAAGACTACACAAATATCAAGAAAGTTCTTGATGATGTCCTCCCCGGCTACGCCAAATCTGGAGGCACCTTCAGGAGGCGAATTCTTAGGTATGGCAAGCACGTGTTCACCCACGTAATGACGTTCCCCTACGTCAAGCAGCCGCCTCGCGGTTAGAAGGATGCCTACTACGCCCTCCATCACATGCGGGTGATCGTACGGGACCAGCATCACCGTATGCTACCAAATGAGCTCAAAGATTGGGCCGCACGCTTGTCGGCAATCCAGGACGAGGACATCAGGCAAGAATTCTTTCGCATCCAGTCGGAGTTGGCGGAAATCATCTATCAAGATGTCCTTGCTAGATCGAGGCAGTTCTACCTAAACTGTCCACCGTCCAACACTGATGTTGACACAACGCTACAAATGCAGGCTGACAACGACCGCACATTCATGACCATCATGAAAGCTGGCGGCTTCATCCATGCTTCGGTCCCTGAGTCGAGTCGTAAGTACTGATGCTATGTTGTAATTAAACTTTAATGAACTTGTATGTCTCTTTAGTTTGGACAGTCGTTCAACTTATATGTGTAGTCAATGCTATTTATTAGTAGGACCATGAATCGTGCTATTAATGTGTTGATTTTCTCTTCCGATCCTTTTGTTGCATACTTATATATTGCTTATATATTATCTGTGAATTGCTTTTGTTTGTCTAGTGCATAGAGATGCCATCGTATGTCGTGTACAAGGGTGAGGTTCCCGGAGTCGATGACGACTGGTAGGAGTGTCGGCGACAGGTTCACCGTTTCAGCGGTAACAGTTACAAAGGGTACACCACTAGGGCGGAGGCGGAAGCTAGATATGCGCGCTATCTAGCGGGAGAGAGGAGGGAGCGGAGGAGGAACCGGATGAAGATTAGTTTCATCGCGATGATGTTCATCGTGACCGCAACCCTCTTCTATGTGATGGTAGTTTAGATATCGACTTGTAATGTGAAGACAAACTCGCTACTCGCGGTCTCGAGACTTGTAATGTTCTAACTTTGTTCAGTATTTTGAATTCGGAGACTAATATGATGAATTGTATTCGGAGACTAATCTTCTATTGTATTCGATAAAATCTGATGTTTATATATATGTTGTGCTATTTATATTCTATGCTATAATGTATATTTTAAGCTGTACAAATATTAGAAAAGAAAAAAAATCCTAATATTCATAGTAGTGGCGCACCAAGTTGTTGGTGCGCCATTAGTATCAGCAGGTGGTGCGCCATTAGTGTCTTGGATAGTAATGGCGCACCAGGTGGTGCACCACTGTTATGTATATTAACAGTGGCGCACCAGGGGTGCGCCATTACTATTTATTAGTAGTGACGTGATAATAATGGCGCACCTATAGTGTGCCATTAATAGATAAAGTAGGTGCGCCACTAATAGCCCTTTTTCTAGTAGTGTTGTATTACAAAACGAGTAAAGAGACTTGCTGTTAACGAGATTAAAATAGGTATGTGGATACCGACGATCGAATCTCGGGCAAGTAACATACCGAAGGACAAAGGGAATGACATACAAGATTATATGAATCCTTGACACTGAGGTTCAACCGATAAGATCTTCGGAGAATATGTAGGATCCAATATGGGCATCCAGGTCCCGCTATTGAATATTGACCGAGGAGTCTCTCGGGTCATGTCTACATAGTTGTCGAACCCGCAGGGTCTGCACACTTAAGTTTCGATGATGTTTTAAGCGTATTTGAGTTATATGGTTGGTTACCGAATGTTGTTCGGAGTCCCAAATGAGATCACATACGTCACGAGGATTTCCAAAAAGCTACAGAAATGAAGACTGATATATAGGTTTGTCTCATTTGGTTACCGGAAGGTTTTCGGGCATTACTGGCATCGTACCGGGAGTGACGAATGGGTTCCGGATATTTACCGGGACGGGGGCAACCCACCCTGGTAAGGCCCATGGCATTAGGGGTGGAGCACCAGCCCTTAGTGGGCTGGTGGGACAGCCCAAAGGAGCCTTGGCGCCACAAGGGAAAAAACTAAAGAGACAAAAAAGGGAAAGGTGGGAAGGAAGGGAAGGAGTCCACTTTCCAATCCTAATTGGAGTAGGACTCCTCCCTTTGCTAGCCGGCGCACCATAGGTGGCCTTGTCCCTCAAGACAAGCCTCCCTTCCTCTTCCTTTAGATCGTATTTCTACGGACCTTGGGCGGAGCCCTGCAGGATTAGATCGTCACCACCACCGGAGCGCCGTCACGCTGCCTGAGAACTCGTATACTTCTCCATCTTGCTTGTTGGATCAAGAAGGCCGAGATCATCGTCGAACTGTACGTGTATTGAACGCGGAGGTGCCGTCCGTTCGGCACTAGATCGGAGCGGGTCGTGGGACGGATTGGGGACGGTTCGTGTGACGGTTCGCGGGGTGGATCGAGGGACGTGAGGACGTTCCACTACATCAACCATGTTTCTTAACGCTTCCTGTTGTGCGATCTACAAGGGTACGTAGATCCAAATCTCCTCTCGTAGATGGACATCACCATGATAGGTCTTCGTGTGCGTAGGAATATTTTTGTTTCCCATGCAACGTTCCCCAACAGTGGCATCATGTGCTAGGTTCATGCGTAGATGTTATCTCGAGTAGAACACAAAGGGTTTTGTGGACGGTGATGTTTGATTTGCTGCCCTCCTTAGTCTTTTCTCCTTTCGGCGGGATTGTTGGATTGAAGCGGCCCGGACCGACATTATTCATACGCTTACGAAAGACTGGTTTCATCGCTTGACATGCAACCTCGTTGCATAAAGATGACTGGCGGGTGTCGGTTTCTTCAACTTTAGTTGAATTGGTTTTCACTGAGGCGGTCCTTGGAGAGGTTAAATAGAAATTTGCACATCTCCGTTGTGGTTTTTGCATAAGTAAGATGCGATCATACTAGATACCCATAGCAGCCACGTAAAACATGCAACAGCAAATTAGAGGACGTCTAACTTGTTTTTGCAGGGTATGCTTGTGATATGATATGGCCAATGACGTGATGTGATATATTGGATGTATGAGATAATCATGTTGTAATAGCTAATATCGACTTGTACGTCGATGGTACGGCAACCGGCAGGAGCCATAGGGTTGTCTTTAAACTAACGTTTGTGTTTGCAGATGCGTTTACTATACTGCTAGGACGTAGCTTTAGTAGTAATAGCATAAGTAGCACGACAACCCCGATGGCGACACGTTGATGGAGATCATGGTGTGGCGCCAGTGACAAGAAGATCGTGCCGGTGCTTTGGTGATGGAGATCAAGAAGCACATGATGATGGCCATATCATGTCACTTATGAATTGCATGTGATGTTAATACTTTTATGCACCTTATTTTGCTTAGAACGACGGTAGCGTTATGAGGTGATCTCTCACTAAAATTTCAAGACAAAATTGTGTTCTCCCCGACTGTGCACTGATGCGTCTCCAACGTATCTACTTTTCTGAACTCTTTTGCCCTTGTTTTGGACTCTAATTTGCATGATTTGAATGGAACTAACCGTAACTAACGTTGTTTTCAGCAGAATTGCCACGGTATTGTTTTTGTGCAGAAATAAATGTTCTCGGAATGACCTGAAAACTTACGGAGAATTTTTCTAAAATTAATGAAAAGTACGTGCTCAAAGATCCACCGGAGGAGGTGAGCCAGTGGGCCACAAGCCCAGGGGCCACGGCCACCCCCCTGGCCGCGCCGTGAGGGCTTGTGGGTCTTACGAGGCTCCACCGCCTCCAATATCAGCTCTATATATTCCGTTTTGCTCGGAAAAAAATCAGGGAGAAGGATTCGTCGCGTTTCACGATACGGAGGCGCCGCCACCTCCTGTTCTTCATCTGGCGGGCAGATCTGGAGTCCGTTCTCGGCTCCGGAGAGAGGAAATCGTCGCCATCGTCATCATCAACCTTCCTCCATCGCCAATTCGATGATGCTCTTCACCGTTTGTGAGTAATCTCATCGTACACTTGCTGGACGGTGATGAGTTGGATGAGATCTATCATGTAATCGAGTTAGTTTTGACAGGGATTGATCCCTAGTATCCACTATGTTCTGAGATTGATGTTGCTACTACTTTTCCATGTTTAATGCTTGTCACTAGGGCCCGAGTGCCATGATTTCAGATCTGAACCTATTATGTTGTCACCAATATATGTGTGTTTTAGATCCTATCTTGCAAGTTGTAGTCACCTACTACGTGTTATGACCCGACAACCCCGGAGTGACAATAGCCGGAACCACTCCCGGAGATGACCATAGTATGAGGAGTTCATGTATTCACCAAGTGTTAATGCGTTGGTCCGGTTCTTTATTAAAAGGAGAACCTTAATATCCCGTAGTTTCCATTAGGACCCCGCTGCCACGGGAGGAATGGACAATAGATGTCATGCAAGTTCTTTTCCCTAAGCATGTATGACTACATACGGAATACATGCCTACATTAGATTGACGAACGAGAGCTAGTTACTTATCTCTCCGTGTTATAGCTGTTACATGATGAATCACATCCGGCATAATCATCCATCACCGATCCAATGCCTATGAGTCTATTACTACTGGTCCTTGCTACGTTACTTTGCTGCTACTGTTGTCACTGTTGCTACTGTTAGTTTGCTTCTACTGCTGTTACTTTGCTAGTACTGGTTACTGTTGCTACTGCTGCTTTCGTACTACCTTGCTACTGATACTTTGCTGCAGACACTAAATCTTTCAGGTGTGGTTGAATTGACAACTCAACTGCTAATACTTGAGAATATTCTTTCGCTTCCCCATGAGTCGAATCAATAAATTTGGGTTGAATACTCTACCCTCGAAAACTGTTGCGATCCCCTATGCTTGTGGGTTATCAAGACGTCAACAACATTTTTTGGCTCCGTTGCCGAGGAGGCATCAAGTCAGGAATAGTTGCACGTCAACAACAATTTTCTGGCGCTGTTGCCAGGGAAGCACAACTATATTCTCTGAGTCACTTGGGATTGACGTCTTCTGGTCACTATGAGGAATCCGAAAGATGCAAGAATTGAAATTTTGCCCTCAACTACGAGGAAAGGTAAGGAATTGCCATCTAGCTCTGCACTTTATTCACCTTCAGTTTTGAGTAAGTTTGCGACATCACCTCCTGCTAGAAATCTTGATATGTCGCCTGTGCTTGATGATGCTACTTCTGCTGCCCATGATGCTTATGATACTACTTTGCCTTATGATGCTATGCCTGATACTGCCATGCCTTGTGATGCTACTACTGCTTTGCCTAATGATGCTATGCTTGATACTGCTTTGCCACTAGGTGCATTCCTTGATGCATAGATTTCTATAGTTGCCTCTAGATGTGATGATACTTTTGAAAGTGCTGATACTATTGAAGTAGAACCTGCTATTTTGCCTGCTAGAACTAGCTCTCCTAGACCTGAATTGCCTATTATGCCTAAGCGCTATGTTATGGAGGGATAGATAGGTGAGGACTTTCTTGCGTGTAAGGATAGCTATGATGTTGAGAAACTATTGCTCAAGTGTTAAGAAAAATCTCTGAACGCTAGGCTGAAATACGATCCAAAGTTTGCTACTTCCCCTATCTTTGTGACCGATAAGGATTATGAATTCTCTATTGACCCTGAGTTAATCCCTCTGGTCAAATCTGATCCTTTTCACGGTTATGAGTCTGAAACAGTTGTAGCTCAGCTTACCAAACTGCACGATATAGCCACCCTATTCACTAATGAGGAAAAGATCCTCCACTACTATATCCCTAAGCTATTTCCTTTCTCGCTAAAGGATGAAGCTAAGACCTGATTCACTTCTCTTGCTCTTGGCTTTGTGCGTATGTAAGTGCATCTAGTGCCCCTTAGTGATTTTGGTGGTTTGAAGACTTATAGGTTAAGTATCTAATGTGTTATAAGTGTACACAGGATCTATAAGTCATTGAGGAGTTTGAGATATTTGAAGAATATCGACCCCTAAAAATATATGTCTTCAGTTGAAGAAATTGGTCTGAAGCTGAAGAAATGAAATTGATATTCCTCATGAAGATATTGATATTGAGAAGGCCGGTGGTTCCTGAAGAAAATCACTCTGAAGAAATTGAAGCGTGAAGATTTTCGTTTTCTGTTTTACTTTCTTCGCATTTGATGAATAGGAACACCGTACTGTTAAAGGGGGTCAAAGTAACACTATGGAATGAATTTCCTCATGATGCTCAACGCAAGCCAAATCCTACCAAAAGCCTCAAGTGAGGAATATGAGTGACATGAGGACTCTCACAGTTGAGGGTCCCGACCGTTTCGATAACCATGCCAAGTCACTGGTCTTATCCACTCCAACGGTCATATTATTTAAGGGCATTAGTGTCAAATCATGTCGGGATGCTCCCAGGCTATAAATAGCCGCCCCCCACAACCACTAGCTGGTTGGCTGCTCCGTTAGAAACTGACACTTGTCATAAGAGCAACCCAAATTCCTCAAAGCCTTCGAGAGTAATTCATCAGTGAGGAAATACACCACCCACCGAAACCACAAACCAAACCTAGTGATTGAGCATCAGTGAAGAAGTTGTTCCTGTGTGGGACTGAGGCCTTTTACCTTTGAGGACTGTGCATCCTCCAGACGGTTAGGCGTCATGGTCTAGAGCAATCCAGCAGTCAATTGTGGATCGCCGGGTGGCCGAGTTTGTGAGGGTTTGGAAGTCTGCCCTGAAGACTTACCACGAGTGTTGGGCGAGGACTGTGTGTCCTTAGCTCAAGGAGAATACGGTAGGGACTGTGTGTCCCGGGACTGGGTGTCCTTTGGTTTCAATACCAAGCCGCTCCAACCAGATGTACAACTGTCAGAGCAGTTGGAACTGGGTCATCAACGACTGTCATCTCTGAGAATCGGGTTCTAATTCCTCAACTCTTTACTTTCTCTATATTATGTGTTGATGACTTTCACTGTGACTGTTTGAAGAATTTGCTGAAGACTTTCTCTGAATTTCCTCAACCCAAATTCTTCACAATAGTTAATCATCATCTGTATCCTGCGTGCCTGCTTACTGTGCGATCTGTTTTCACTTTCTTCACTTTGAAATACTGCTGGTGTGAACGTTTGCACATCTGATCCTTCACTGTTTCCGTTGCAAGTTAGTCATCAGTGTGGAATTTCCTCAAAAGGAATTTCCTCAGTGATGAAATTCTAAAAATCTCCTATTCACCCCCCCTCTAGTCGATATAACGCACTTTCAATTGGTATCAGAGCAAGGTACTCCCTTGTTCTGTGTGATTTTGGTTTAACTACCTGGAGTTTTAGTTATGTCGATTGCAGGCATGTTCAAGGTGACTGCACCATGTCCCACCTACGAAGGGAAGAACTTTCCTTTCTCGAAGAACAAAATGCAACTGCATCTACAAGCTATTGACAATGATCTCTGGTATATTGTGGAAAATGGCGTCCCCATCGTTTCTGCTAGTGTCTCTGCAGCTGATGTGAAGAAATTCAAGCAACTTGATTCTCAAGCGAAGAACATAATCTATGGCTATCTGAGCCCGGGCCAGTTTGGAAGAGTAAGTGCTTTGGGCTCTGCAACACTGATCTGGGAAAGACTGTGCAAGGTAAATGAAGGAGTATCAACCCAGCGTGACTCTCGTGTTGATATTCTTCGCGATCTCATCAATCGCTTTAAGAGACATGACAATGAATGCTGCCAAGACACCTTTGATCGCCTCACTGATATATCAAATGAACTGCAAGCACTCGGAGCTCGAGACATCACTGATCACGAAGTTGTGAAGAAACTGCTGAGATCCTTGGATCCTTCATTTGACACTCTAGTTCTGATGATTCAAGAAAGACCAGACTACAAGATGCTAGATCTAGCTGATATTCTTGAAAGGCTAAATACTCATGAATTCCAGCAAGAAGAAAAGAGAGATCTATATGGACCAAGCTATTCCAGACCACGTGCTCTGAAGGCTAGAGCAACTTCCTCATCTGAAGAAGAAACAGATGACAGCAGTTGTGACCCTAAAGAATTTGGACAAGAGCTCGCAATGCTTGTGAGGAAATTCCAGAGATTTACACGCCGAGTTCAGTTCGGTAAATCATCAAGAAGAGACATGAGGAAATCAGAATCTGCATCTGAGGACTACAAGAAACGGACCTGTCACAAGTGCAAGAAATCAGGTCATTACATTGCTGATTGTCCCCACTGGGGAAAGGAATCAAAGAAGAAGAAATACAAGGATGACAGTTCTGATGACTCGAAGAAGAAGAAGAAATCTTCAAAATCCTCATCTTCAAAGTCCTCTTCACACAAGAAGACTAGCTTCAGAAAGGCTCGGGCACTTATTGGCAAGGAAATGGATTCCGAAGCAGAATCAGAGGAATGAGATGAAGAAGAAGGCTCTGGAGAAGACTCAAAATCCGGACAGGCTAGTCTTGCACTAGCAACCACTTTCGTCAGCAAATCAATCTTCAATCTTGAAGAAAATGATTGCACCATCCATACTGATGACTATGCTGATGACATCGCTCCAACCTATTGCTTCATGGCAAAAGGTTCAAAGGTATCAAATGATGCCTCCTCTTCTGATTCAAGTGACAGTGAACATAATGATTATAAGAAACCCAGTTACAGTAAACTTGTTATCATTGCCACTAAACAACAAACTGCTATGGAAAAGCTTCAAAAACTGCTAGACAAAAGTGAAGATCTGTTGAATGATGAAATGAATCTTAATCAAATCCTTGCTGATGACATGAAAAATCTTCAGTCTAGATTTGATATTCTTGAAGATCGTTATGATACTCTCGTCACTGATCATGAGAAGCTTTCCTACGAATTTCTTCAAAGGAATCTTGATCTTGAGAAACTGAGGTTGTCTCATGATGATCTTCGCATGGAAAATGATTCGTTACGAGCTCAAGAGATCAACGCTAGTCAAGTTGAATTTATTCCTCCATGTCTTAAATGCATTGAACGAGAAACTGCTAATTCCTCACCAGAATCATCAAATGCTACAAATTCTTCAACTGCACCTGTTGTGTCTATTTCCTCACTTGAGGAAAACACAAATGTTACTGATGAAAATGCAGGGTTGAAGGAATTGTACGTGACAGGCATGTACAAAAGCCTCAAAGGACACCAAACCCTCTGTGATGTGCTCAAAAAGCAGATCTTGAACAGGAACCCGAGGAAAGAAGGAATTGCCTTTGAGAGGAAATTAAATGCTGATGGAACTTATTGGAAACCTGAGCAGTATCCCAAAACCTCATGGATTGCTGCTACTGGGCCTCCTTTTGATCCATCTAATCTAACTGGCTTCTCATGTGAATTATCCTATTCCTCGGATGAGTCATTTGACTCCAACTATAAACTGTTCAAAAATCAATCTGGTGAAGTATTTGCTAGATATGTTGGAACTAACTGCAGGAATGGCCCTCCTCTGAGGAAAATCTGGGTTCCCAAAAGTTGTCTTGAAAATCATCAGGTGAATGTCCTCATGACACCACCTTTGAAGAATCTGAACCCCAGATCACATTCCTCAGGAGGACCAAAGTCTTCAAGAGGATCAAAATCCTAAATTGGTCAAAACTATGCTCGTACCCATGCTTATGCGTTTAACATGCGGGGAAACTACAAGGAATATGAATATGAGCGCTACTCCTCAAATCATTATGTTCATAAATCCTCAAACCAGTTCTCTGCATACTCATATGAGTACTTTGACCCCCTAGTGCTAAAAGAAGTGCATTAGCTTCAATGCTACCTTTCTCATATGGTGCTCGCAGGATGATGAATGCTTTGCCACCCCTTCAGATGTGGGTGGTGAAGAAATCAAACTAATCACTTCTGCAGGACAGGTCTCCAGATGAAAATCATCATCTGAAGAATTTGCTGGAGACCTGAGAAACGCTTGATAGGACGCCAGCTAATGATTGATGAAATAGAAATATTTCACACGTCCTTACATTTCTGTTATGATGAAATCACTGAACTGATGAAATTAGTATCATAGTCTTCAAATCTGAAGCATATGAGATGGTAAGCTGTACTAATTCATCTGCAGGATGACAAACCCAAAAATACTGAGTGGGTTCTCGATAGTGGCTGCACACATCACATGACTGGTGATAAAAGCCTACTGATGAATATGCCACTAACTCCATCACCTCTGAAGCAAAGCACATATGCTGACAAAGGTAAAAGCAAGGTATTGGGACTCGGCAAAGTAGCTATTTCCAAGGATAGGCATATGGACAAAGTGATGCTTGTTGAATCCCTTGGTTTTAACCTCATGTCAGTCTCGATGCTTTGTGATCTTGATATGATTGTTATCTTTGGTAGATATAGATGTGTAGTCATCATGGAATCTGACAGATCCAAAGTCTACGAAGGTGTAAGAAGAGGGGATTTGTACATTGTTGATTTCTCTACAAGTCCTCAACCAGCCACTTGCTTACTAGCAAAAACCTCAGAAGGATGGCTGTGGCACCGAAGACTAGGTCATGCAGGCATGAGGAATTTGCACATGCTTGCAAAGAAGAAGCATGTCATCGGCATCGAATTAGTCAAATTCCTCAAGGACCATCTCTGCGGTGCTTGTGAATCTGGGAAAATGACCAGATCCAAGCATCGTTCTAAAACCATCATGACTACTACACGTCCATTCGAACTGCTTCATATGGATTTATTTGGACCTACTCACTATGCCACACTAACCAATGCAGCATCTCTATATGGCTTTGTCATAGTTGATGATTATTCTAGATACACTTGGGTGCATATTATAGTGTATAAAACTGAAGTGCAGGAAATCTTCAAACGATTTTCTTCAAGGGCCTCAACGAACTTCGGCATCAAGATCAAACATATCAGGAGTGATAATGGAACCGAGTTCAAAAACACTGGTCTTGATGATTATCTTGATGAACTTGGTATTACTCACGAATTGTCTGCTCCTTATACTCCTCAGCAGAATGGTGTCGTCGAAAGGAAGAACATGACTCTGGTTGAAATGGCAAGAACTATGATTGAAGAATATCAGACTCCTCGTCGCTTCTGGCCTGAAGCAATTAACACTGCATGTCATATCATCAACACGGTATATCATCACAAATTCCTCAAGAAAACCTCATATGAACTCCTCACTGACAAGAAACCCAATGTAAGTTATTTCAAAGTCTTCGGTGCAAAATGCTGGATTGGAGATCCTCACCACAGCTCAAAATTTGCACCGAAAGCACATGAAGGTTTTATGCTCGGTTATGGAAAGGACTCGCACACGTATAGAGTCTTCAACAACTATCACAACAAAGTTGTTGAGACTGTAGATGTGCGGTTCGATGAAACTAATGGCTCGCAAAGAGAGCAATTGCCTTCTGATCCAGATAAGCTGTCTCCTGAGGAAGCAATCAAGCTTAAGCATACTGAAGACATTGTACCTATTGAGGAAATTGGTGAAGAAATAATTCCCATCGTTGACAAAAACCAAGAAGATGCTCCTGAGGAAATTGCAACAGCACCACTTCCTCAGCCCAGATAAAATCCTCAACCAGCTCATCCGAGGATTGCAAATGAAGTAGAACTTGACAAAATCCTTGTCGGGACCCCGATCCTAAGCCATAGGAATCCAGCCTGTAACACATCGCATCCCTTTGCGGTCTCACGCACGGTTAACTCCACGGCTGCAGCCTTACCTTAGCCGGGACCGTTTGCGTCTTTTGACTCACGTATGCAATAGTGTCGCTAGCATTCCAATGTCAAAGAACCCGGATCGACATGTCTAGTCATAAACCAAAGTGGCGGTACCACACAAGGACAGGCATACATGACCCAACAAAGCAGGTGTCGGTCATCAGCGAATGTAGGCGAGTCGTAGCAAGCTACAAGGACTCCGTTACATCGCGTGACATTTCCCCAAAGGGAACAGACACAGCAGCTAAGAAGGACACATGCCGGTCAACCAATGTGTCCGGAGCAGTAGCGAACTACCAAGGCTCATTGGATCACAAAGGGGCATTTCCTTGTAAGGAGTGCTACTAAATTTCACGACTAAGTAATCGAACCCCATACATATCAAGTACGACACACGTACGCATGGCATACCGATATGTATAGATACATCGATGGCATCACAACATAACCATAAACATACAAGCTTTATTTAGGAGGCTCAGAAGAGCCACACACATAATATTACACATTAAGGGTCTCACGACTCATAATAGCAGTCATTCAGTTACAAGCCAGCGGAAGAGTTTAAACTGTCTGAGTACAGACAGGGCAACTAGAAGGCACATGGCCTGACTATACTACATATCCAACGTAGGGCCAGATCGTAGCTGGGACACGAGCTACTCGTCGCCGTCGATGTCTACGAAGAACCCTCCATTAGGGTCATTAGCAACCTCTGCAACATTTATTAAGCAAACATGAGTACGAAGGTACTCAGCAAGACTTTAGGATATCTAACTATTTATGCAAGGTATCAAAAGGGTATTGTGGGGTTTCATGCGGAAAGCCAGCATTTGACTCGTGGCTAGACAACTTGCATTTTTGAATAATTTTGACAACTTGATTTCTCGCACACGAGTCCACTAACACCACAACAATACACTATCGTGGAATCATTCCATCTCCATACGGAAATGCCGTCCACGACACTCACGCTGATCTTGACAATTTTATGAGTAGCCATTGAAGTTATCTATGAACAACATATGTCTCCAAGTAGTCCATATCCGCGGACGCGGCTATTCGAATAGATCATAACCCTGCAGGGGTGTACTTCGTCACACACGCTCTCGCCACTTATCGCCATGTGCACGTCATGCACCTCGGCAACCTTCAAGCGGAAGCCCAGCGAGGGAGTCGGCCACGACCGTTAACCACACTAGTACCTAGTCCAGGTTTATCGCCTATCTGAGAGTAACCCGTACGGAAGTCCGGCCGGGGTTTCCTCCACGGCCTCAAACGATGTGCGCAGGGTTCCCAAGCCCACCATCCGGGTGCCACTTGGTACACCGTGCCACTTCCTACCGCATCATAGCCCACCTCTCGGGTCAGCACTATGCACGGCCTCCAGCATGACTATAAACACCAGAAACTACTCGCAACTCCTGGACCGAGTACTAAGCGATTAATAAGTCGAGAGGGTCAATTAAGTATCCCAACGTGTGGTAGTATCTAGTCTTGGATTACATACACGGAACTCAGTTCCTAAGGACGGTTCCAATGAAACAACCCGCCATGTACTCCTACATAGCCTTTCACCGGTACCTTTACCAAATCAGGTTCAACACACAACCTTTGCCTACCGAACACATTCTCACAATTCTGTTCATCTCCCAGATGACAGACCATACACAACTCTATGCATAGCATGCATAGCAGGATAAGGCACAACATAGCTCAAGCAACTACCAGGTATGCTAGGTTGCAAGGTTCGGCTATTTACTGTGACAAGGTTAGGTCATGCAAAGGAAGTGGGTTCAACTAATCGTGGCAAAAGAAGTTGAAGCATTTGATCCTAATGCAATAAATAAGTGCAGGATCAAGAACATGGGATTTATCGGGATGATCAAAAATGGTTGCTTGCCTTGTTGCTCAGAGGAGGGACAATATCCGTCAGACGGATATTCGGTGGAATCCGGGGGTGCGGAGCCTACCGAAATGAATGGCAACAATCAATAACAATCATATGCAAGCAAGATGATGCATGAGCATGGCATGAGAATGCAAGGTGATAAACTAATATAATCAACATGTATGAGGTTTAGAGTTGATTTGAATCGCACTCAAATATCAATTCGAACGAGGTATTCTCGGATACCGATTTAATTGATTTGACCTGATGCTCAGATCAACTTGATGTTAACATGCATGAGATGTCATGTTAAGGTACTGATTTGTAAATAGGACAGTGTGTGATCATGTCATTCATAATGAAATTTGAATATTTTCCAAATTCCATTTATAAAGTAATTATAAGAATTGACTTATTCATTAATCTACATGTTTGGGTTCTGTAAATTTTTCAAACATGCATGAAAATGCCATAATCAGATTCCTTGGATTTTTCTGATACTTTTTCATATATAAATTATTTTCATCCGAGTTATATTTTAATTTCTATGATTTTTACAAGTTTTAGCAATTTCCTGGATTTATTTTATAAACAGAAATACTAATATTGCATCAATACTGACGTCAGCAGGTCAACTACGCCTGGGCCAGGTCAAACCTGACCAGTGGGGTCCACTGGTCAGTGACCCAGGGGCTATCCCCGCACTGACCAGCCCCTAATTGGGGTTTGACCAGGCGTGGGGCCCTCTGGAAGTGACTGAGGGAAGGATAATTACGCCCTAATGGTCGGCCACGTCGACGCCCATCGGAGGGTGGTCGCCGGCGACCAAGCCCGCGGCGGAGGGCTCGCCGGAGACGACCTAAACGGCGCTACACGGCATCAAATCGAGCGCGGTTTGTAGCCACGGGACGCTGGCGAAGCAGCCGATCTGGCAGGGGCATCAGGAGAAGCTAGGGTCGCTGGGAGAGGCGCCGACGACGAGCCGAAGCGGCGGCCGAAGCTCGGCGTTCTGCGGGTGATGGCTCCAGGGCACGGGGAGGACAGCTGATGGGCTCATCACATTCCTGGCGGCTCCAGGAGCTCGATCCCTAGCTCGAGCGCGTGGAAGAGACACCACAACGACGGGGACGACATGACCGGCGGCGAGGAGCTCTCGGCCTTGGTGGGGAACAGGGCTACGTTGCGCAGAAGAGCGTGGTGTGAGAGGGGAAATGACGACGAACTCACGGCGGTTCCGATGGTGTTGTTGTAGGGCTCGGGGGTGCGCCGGAGGGAGCGAATCGACGGAAGAGGTCGGGCGGCCGGAGGTGGAGAAGATGGTGGCGAGGCGATGACAGGGGGCCTCCGGGCTTGATTCCTTCTTCCAGGGGACGAGGAGGAGCACGGCGGGGCTTTGGGGCACAGCAGCTGGGCTGGAGGGGGCTCGTGGCCACGTCTACGACGATCGGCGGCGACAAGCAGGCTCGGCCATGGTGGGAGAGGGCAAGAGAGAGATGGAGGGGAGCCAGAGATGGGTGGAAAAGAGAGAGACGTGCACGGGGTACTCATCCCTGCCGTCTGCGTAGCTCGGGCAAGCAGGAGGTGGCCAGGGAAATTGGCCGCGCTCGCCGGCGCGTCGGCACGCAGCTGCTTCTCCTCCTGGCAGGAGGAAGAAGACAGTCGTGCCCCTGGTGGGCTGGGCCTGCACGGGCGACAGGTAAGGTTTTCCATTTTTTTTATGTTCTGTTTTTGTTTTAGCTATTTCAATAACTTGCTATTTATTTCAGCTCCCAAATAGTTTGTAAAAAAAATATTTTAAACACACCAGAATAATTGTTGGAATATTTCCAACCATTCCCAAAGTTTTCAATATTTCTGAAAGTGTAAAGTTTCTGATTTCAAATTTAAAACATGAAACCAGTAGCTTTTTGCATTTATTTAAAATGCCTAAAGTGTCAAGAAAAAGGTTTTCTTCATTGCTTATATACTTTCATGATTTATCAGAAAGTTTGAACTTTTCTTGAGGCCATTTTGGGTTCATTGATTTTAACTAGTTTGAATTTTCCTTCATTTTGAGGAGTGGCTAGGGTTTTAGCATTTTCCTTCATCACTTGCTTTAATCTTGTTGGAAATTTCCTAGATGCAATGCAAGGAAAAACATGAGCACAAGCTAACTTGCTTAAGGGGGTCAAGGATGTGACAACTCACCCCCACTCAAAAGAATCTCGTCCCGAGATTTAGAAGTCGTCGGGAATAACGCCGGATACTCAAGTCGGAGACGATCCTCTCTTTCCCAAGTTGCCTCCTTTTCAGAATGATTTGACCATTGAACTTTAAGAAACTTGAGGTTTCGACGTCGAGTGGTACGCTCAGCTTGATCAAGAATATGCACGGGGTATTCTCGGTATGAAAGGTTATCTTGGAGATCAAGCGTTTCGTGGTCCACTTCACGGATAGGATCCGAAAAGCAACGCCTGAGTTGCGAGACGTGGAAAACATCATGAACCTTGGAAAGATGCGGAGGAAGTTCCAACTGGTAGGCAACTTCTCCTCGTTTGGCAAGAATGCGAAAAGGACCAATGTAACGAGGAGCCAACTTGCCCTTGATACCGAATCGATGGGTACCCTTCAAAGGTGTAACCCTAAGGTAAGCCTTCTCGTCAACTTCAAAGGTCACAGCCTTATGATGACGATCATATTGGCTCTTTTGACGAGACTGGGCTGTTTTCAACTTTTCACGAATGATGTGAACCTGCTCTTCTGCATCCTGGATCATATCCGGGCCAAAGAGTTGCCTCTCTCCGTTTTCTGACCAATTAAGAGGTGTTCGACATCTTCGTCCATAGAGAACTTCAAAAGGGGCTTTGCCCAAGCTTGATTGGTAACTATTGTTATAAGCGAATTCGGCGAATGGAAGGCACTTTTCCCAATTCATACCGAACGATATAGCACAAGCTCGGAGCATATCTTCTAGGATTTGATTCACTCTTTTTACTTGACCACTTGATTGGGGATGGAAAGCAGTGCTAAAAGATAGGTGAGTCCCCATGGCATTCTGAAAAATTTCCCAGAAGCGAGAAGTAAAGATACTCCCACGGTCTGAGTTAATCTCCATGTGACGCCCTCGGCTTAATCGTACGCTAATCATACACGCAAATGCGTACGACCAAACCCAAGGACTCACAGGGAGATATCACAACACAACTCTAGACACAAATAAAATAACATCAGCTTCATATTAGAAGCCAGGGGCCTCGAGGGCTAGAATACGAAAGCTCGATAAACACACGAGTCAGCGGAAGCAACAAATATCTGAGTACAGACATAAAACATGGGGTGCCTTAGAGAAGGCTAGCACAAAAGATACAACGATCGAACGAGGCGAGGCCTCCTGCCTGGGAACCTCCTAACTACTCCTGATCATCAGCGGCCTCCACGTAGTAGTAGGCACCGTCGGGGTAGCAGTCGTCGGCGACGGGGACCTCCATCTCCTGGGCTTCATCATCTGGTCGCAGCAAACGGATCAAGGGAACAAGGGGGGAGCAAAGCAGCGGTGAGTACTCATCCAAAGTACTCGCAAGTCTTACATCAGATCTATTCTAATTATGCATCAGTATCAAAAAGGGGGTTATATGTGGACTGACTGCAGCAATGCGAGAAAAGAGAGAGAAGGCCTAGTCCTATCGAAGACTAGCATCTTCAGGGTCTTGCAGCAATAGACGAGAGTAGAACAGGGGGTAACACATAATTCATATTGTTGCAGCAATATTAAAAATGAGGTCATGCCTAAAGATCCTCCCTCGACTCCCTGCGAGGAAGCAATCCCGAGGCAAACTAATTCCAGTTAAGTAACAATTGTAGTTGTATAAGATCGGGGCACAACTCCAAGTCGTCCTGTAACCGTGGACACGGCTATCCGAATAGTTAATTTTCATCCCTGCAGGGGTGCACCACATGTCCCGTCACGCTCGATAACACTCTGGCCGGACATACTTTTCTGGGTCCTGCCCGGCCTCGGAATATCGACACGTCGCAGCCCCACCTAAGACTAATCAGAGAGGCCAGCCCGCCGGTCTAAATCCTAAGCACAAAGGGTTCATGGGCCCAGTTCCCCTTCACGCTCCTGCACGTGGCGTGGGCGGCCGACGTCAGTCCTAGCATCCCTTAATCACAAGCGCGATGCATCTCGGGACCACTCGGGCGCGCGCCGCTACACTGCTGGCATCTGAAAAGCTTCGGCTGATACCGCGACGCCGAGTACCCATAATTCTTCCCGCGTAGCCGGTTAGTGCGAAAAGGTCTCCGACCAACCCAGATCAAATACCCAAATCCATTAGCATTTTAATTAGGCCAGCAACACAGTCTTGCGGGAAATGCACCCGTCTTACAACTAATCACCGAAGATCCCAGTAACATGGTCGAGTAACTGTGTGGTCGTAACATCGGGGGAATCCGAGGAATCACCCTCGTTGGATCCCGAACGATGTACCCGCCAAGGTGGGCTTAGAGGAATCACCCTCGGGGGTCCCACACTCGCGGGGTGGCACGACAGAGACGTCATCGGGAATGGTGAAAGAGGAATCACCCTCGATAACCACGACCGACTAGCTATACTACAGAGATATCATCAGGAGTACTTAGCGAGGTGTCACCCTCGGTACCCGACAGTATCCCTGTAGCGTCGTACAACGAAGGGGGGTGAACGTGCTGTGTCGGGTCTGGCTCGTCGATCAGAGATCGAGATTTGAAAACAAGCGGGGCAACTGATCTACGGGGTCAGAGGGGATGACTGCTCCACCTATACTAAGCATATTAAAAGTACAGGACTGAAAGTAGCAGTTCATAAAAAAAAACAGGCTATGCATCAGATCTAGGAGCTAACTACAACAGTAGCAAAATACTAATGCAAGCAGTAGGAAGAAAAACATAGGCGATATAGGAATGATCAAGGGGGGTTTGCTTGCCTTGCTGCTCTGCGGCAAAGGACTGATCGGCAGGGTCGTAGATGTACCCGGCAGCAGCGTCAGTCTCGGGGTCTACCGGTAAGAAGAGGGGGAAGAAACAATAAATAATAGCACCGATGCAACACAAAGCATGACATGAAAAGATGCAGGCTAGACATGAGCTAACGCAGCAACATCCGTCAGAGACGGGTCGGAAGAATATCTGACGATATTTTCCGGGTCTCGGGCTACTACCGGTTATAGTGGAAACGATGGAAAAGTTCCATGTTTGCTAAGCTAGGGACGCGTGACAGACGAATGGACCGTGTATCCGGGTTCGTCTCGCTTTGCTGATCAACTTTCATGTTGAAATTATTTTGATCTGACTTACGGATTATTTTATATTAATTTTCAAAGTTTTATTAATTATTTAGGAATTAAAAACAGATTTAAAAGATTTAATAAAATCCTATTATGACATCATCGCGATGTCAGGCTGACATCAATATTTGACCGGTCAACTGACCAGCGGGTCCCGAACGTCATAGGCACAAGTTTTATTTAAGATTAATTATTTATTAATCAGATTAATTCAACGAGGGACCCACGTGTCATACTCTAATTATGTTAATTAATTATTTTAACTAAATATCTATTTATTTATTTATTTTAAGAAAAACATTATTTTTATATTTTTATTTCAACTAACGCGTGGGGCCTCCCTGTCATAGGCCCGGGTGCAATGGCCCCACCGGTAAGTGACCTAAGGCCAAATACACATTTTAAATCACAAATAAATAAACATACAATGTCGTATCTCTTCACATGCCTATATACGCAAACACATACATAATACGGGTATCGAATACATACATACATACATACGGAATACAACATTTGATTTTATTTCTTTTCTCTCAAAAGCTCTCATCTCTCTCTCTGTTAACAGAGACAGAGCACTCACTTTGCTCCAACTCCACCTAGAAGAACCTAAACTTCAAATCCTCCTACCGGAGTCCACCGTCGACGGATCGAGGCCCCGTTTGCCGGAACGGAACCGGGGCGGCGAGGAGATCGACACGGTGGGAGGAGCCCGAGGAGGGGCTCACCGACGGTGACGTGACGGCCCGGTGAAGCCGGAGTTCACACGTAGTTGACGGTGGAGACGGACCTGGAGGCGGTGACGGTGCCGATGGTGGTGATGTGCCGACGAGGGGGAGCCGGTCGGACCCGGCGAGATGATGACGTCTCCCTGCCCGGTCCCTCCCGGACCGAGCGGGAGATGGCCGACGGGAGGCCGGGGCTCGCCGCGGGGAGGAGGAGGCCGAGGGGAGGGAGGCCGGCGGGGGGAGGCGAGGAGGCAGTGAGGGGCGGGGCCGCCGGGGGAGGAGAGGAGCCGTGGGGGGGCGGCTCGCCGGCGTGGTGGGGTGGCTCGGTGGAGAAGCTCGCCGGCGGGAGGCAGGGGAGGGGCCGCCGGGGGGTGAGGGGGGTGAGGGGCCGCCGGGGTAGGGGGCGGTGGAGGGAGAGGGGCGAGGTGGAGGCGATCTGGGAGGGAGAGGCGAGAGGGGCAGAGGGGGGGCGACGGGATCTCGGGGGGTGGGGGGCTCTCGTGAGGTGGGGGCCGAGAGAGGGGGAGGAGATGGCGCGTGGGGTGGGGCCCCCCACGAGGGGGGGTGGCTGGCGGCGGCGTGGGAAAGGGAGGGAGTAGCGAGGGGGGGGGGGTGGCGCCCAGGAGGGCGTTAGGGTTTGGCCGGCTGGGCCCTTTTTGGCCCAGCTGGGCCGGTTGGGGGGGGGTTGTTCCTTTTTTTTTATTGGTTTTGTTTTGTTTTACCTTTTTCCCTTTTTTTTATTTCTTTCTTTCAGTTTTCTTTCTTTCTTTTATCATTATTATTTCTTTAATACTTTCCTTTTATATATATATCCTTTTAATACTTGTAATGAACCGATAAAGTGCTTCCCTTTGCTTTCAAATCATCGATCCGGACAGACGCGAATCCACGCGGGTCTGCGATGGGAATTCGATGACGTGGCATCATTAGCGGTTGATCACTGTAGCTTAATTACAATCACTACTGTAGCAAAAGTCGAGGATGTCACAATTCTCCCCTACTAACAAGAATTCTCGTCCCGAGAATTAAGAGGTAGAGGGAAAGACCCCGGGGTATTCATCACGAAGATGATCCTCGCGTTCCCAAGTGGCTTCGTCTTCAGAGTGATTTGACCACTGCACCTTAAGGAACTTAGTGACCTTGCGACGAGTTTTACGTTCAGCTTGGTCGAGAATGCGGACCGGATGCTCTTTATAAGAGAGGTCTTGTTGTAGCTCTAGCATATCGTGATCCACTGCTCGAATAGGGTCCTTGAAGCAGCGACGGAGCTGAGAAACATGGAAGACATCGTGAACCTGAGAAAGCTTCGCCGGTAGTTCCAATTGATAAGCCACTCTTCCACGCCTTTCGAGAACAGTGAAAGGACCAATATAACGAGGAGCTAACTTGCCCTTGATTCCGAAACGGTGTGCACCTCTCATTGGTGTGACACGAAGATAAGCCTTTTCGCCAGGTTGATGGACCATATCTTGATGACGACGGTCATACTGACTCTTCTGACGAGACTGAGCAGCCTTCAGATTCTCATGAATAATGCGGACTTGATCTTCGGCATGTTGAATAATATCCGGACCGAAGAGTGACCGTTCCCCAGTTTCTGACCAATTCAGAGGAGTCCGACACCTTCGCCCATACAATACTTCGAAAGGGGCCATCTTCAGACTAGCTTGATAGCTATTGTTGTAAGAGAACTCGGCATACGGGAGAGATTCCTCCCATTTCTTACCGAAAGAAATGACACAAGCTCGAAGCATGTCCTCGAGAATTTGGTTGACTCGTTCAACTTGTCCCTGGGATTGAGGATGGAATGCAGTGCTGAAGGACAGATGAGTCCCCATAGCCTTCTGAAAACTTTCCCAGAATTTTCAAGTGAACAAGCTGCCACGGTCCAAACTGATTACCAACGGAATACCGTGAAGTGAAACAACCCTTGACATATAAAGATCTGCCAGTTGTAGCATTATTCGTTTCTTTGACGGCCAGGAAATGTGCAACTTTAGACAGTCGATCAATGACGACAAGAATAGCATCATTACCTTTCTGAGATCTGGGATAACCAGTGACAAAGTCCATTTCAACATGGTCCCATTTCCATTCGGGAATAGAGATAGGCTGCAGAGTTCCAGCAGGCCTTTGGTGTTCTGCTTTGATACGCCGGCATATATCACATTCTGCCACATAGCGGGCAATGTCTTGTTTCATATTGGGCCACCAGAATCTTTGCCGGATGTCCTGGTACATCTTGGTACTACCCGGATGAATAGACAATGGTGTGTCATGAGCTTCTTCCATCACCTTGCCAGTCATCCTGAGATTTTCCTTCTTATTTGGGACGAATAGGCGACCCTTCAAATACAAGGCGCCACCTTCATCAACAGTGAAAAAGGAGGGTTTACCCTTTGCAATATAGCTCTTAATCCTGTCGACATCATCGTCAAAGTTTTGTATATTCTTTATGGAGGTCACAAGATCTGGTTCAACCACTAGGTTACTGAGGGAACCCTGATTAACAACACGGAGGTTCATCTTTTGATACTCTTCAGGAGGGGGAACAAGGTAACCCAGAGGAACAATGTGGAGGTTCAGCTTACGGAATTCCTCTTGCAAATGATCGTGAACCTGATGAACCTGGAGGTGGTTGCAGTATGACTTGCGACTCAAAGCATCAGCCATTACGTTAGCCTTGCCAGGGGTATATGATATACTACAGTCAAAATCTGCTATACGCTCCATCCATCTTTGTTGACGCAGGTTCATCTCCGGTTGAGTGAACAAGTACTTCAAACTTTGATGGTCGGTGTAGATTTCACAGCGATTACCGACAAGGTATTGTCGCCATTCCTTCAATGCATGAATGACTGCGGCAAGCTCGAGATCATGAACTGGGTAGTTCTCTTCATGAGCACGCAGTTGACGTGAAGCATAAGCGATCACCTTGCGATCCTGCATTAGGACACAACCTATTCCTTGACGAGAAGCATCACAGTATATGACGAAATCCCTTTTCGTATTTGGAGGAGCAAGTACTGGAGCGGACGTCAGTTTGTCCTTGAGCGCCTGGAAACTTTCCTGACATTTATCAGTCCATTCATACTTAACACCTTTGTGAAGCAGGTTGGTTAAGGGCTTCGCAATCTTGGAGAAGTTCTCGACGAATCGACGGCAATAGCTGGCGAGTCCGAGAAAACTTCTGACTTGCTTGACATTCTTTGGGGGAGTCCAGTCAAGAATAGCTTGAATTCGTTCGGGGTTGATCGCAATACCATCCTTGGAAATCACATGACCAAGGTAAGTCACTTCGTCTAGCCAAAACTCACATTTGGAATACTTCGCATAGAGTTTATGCTCCCGAAGCTTATCCAGTACAAGACGAAGATGTTCAGCATGCTCTTCTTTGTTCTTTGAAAACACCAGAATATCATCCAGATATACCACGACAAATTTGTCGAGGTAGTCCATGAATATATAATTCATCAGTCGAGAGAAGGTTTCCGGTGCATTGGTTAAGCCGAAGGACATGACGGTGTACTCGTATGATCCATATTGAGTAACAAAGGCGGTCTTTGGAATATCCTCCTTGCGAACACGGATCTGGTGGTATCCCAATCTCAAGTCGAGCTTAGAGAAGACGGTGGAACCAGCAAGTTGATCATACAAATCATTTATCCGAGGGAGAGGATATTTGTTTTGAATAGTGGCCTGGTTGATAGGACGATAGTCTTGAACCAATCGATTTGTTCCATCCTTCTTCTTAACAAAGAGAGAAGGTGCTCCCCAAGCAGAGGAACTCGGACGGATGAAACCCAGACGGAGCGAGTTGTCAATTTCTTGCTTAAGTTCAAGGAGTTCATGTGGTGGCATTTTATAAGGACGCTTGGCAATAGGAGTGGTACCGGGTACCAAGTCAATGACAAACTCGACAGCTCGAGCAGGGGGAATCCCCGGAAGTTCTTCTGGAAAAACATCTTGGAACTCTCGGACCACTGGAATGTTTTCAATCCCTTCAAGAGGCGACGCATTTAATGCATTCAAAGCATACAGCCGTGCCTCAGCATTACGGACGAGATGAGCATGGTAGCTTACTAGTTCATCTGAAGGGTGTAGGAGGTGGACGGTCTTGGTGGCACAAACGATCGATGCCGTATGAGCTTTCAACCAGTCCATCCCCAATATGAGATCAATGTTGGATGACTTTAGTAGGATGGTGTTGGCAAGGAATTCTAATCCTTCAATTTCAACTGGAACATGGGGGCAAACCACAGAGGTTCGGCATTCGCCCCCAGGGGTGTTTACCACTATCGGGATGTTCATCTCTTCGCTCCTAATGTCATGCATGTATGCAAAATTTTCCGACATAAAGGAATGCGATTCTCCTGTATCAAACAATACAGAAGCAGGTACTGAGTTAACGAGAAGTGTACCCATCACGGTAGCAGGCTGGTCTTGAGCTTGACCCATATCAATGTTGTTGGCCTGACCACGAACATAAGGAGGCTTAGTGTTGAAGTTGCGGTTCTGGTTGTTGCCACGGCCAGTTGCGGGAAGTGCCAGCTGATTCTGATTCTGCCTGCAGTCTCTAGCACGGTGACCTGGACGGCCACACTTGAAGCACAGCCCGTCCTCAGGACGGGAAGGAGGAACTCGAGGCGGTGGAGCTGGGAGCCTCGGCTTCCTAGGTGGTGGAGGAGGCAGGTGAGGTGCAGCATAGGACGGCCTCGGGGTAGGAGCAGGTGCATGGTACATGTTGTTGGGAATCCAGATCTTCCGCTTCTGTGCAGATGAGCCCGAAGATGAGCCCATGTCACGGTTGCGCTTGCTGCTATCTTTGTATTCCTGCAGACCAGTCTCAACCTGAATAGCCTTGTTCACGAGGGTGGCGAAATCAGCATAGTCCTGAACGAGGAGTGTCAGCTTGATATCAGGGTGGAGGCCTTCACGGAACTTCTCCTGCCTGCGTGCATCAGTCGCAATGTCTTCTTCAGCATAGCGAGATAATTCCAGAAATTCCCGCTGATAAGCATCCACAGTCTTGTTGCCGTGGACCAAGTTGCGGAAATCACGCTTCTTCCGATCCATGATTCCCTGGGGAATGTATCGAGCACGAAAAGCAGCCTTGAACTCTGCCCAAGTGATGATAGTTCAATCGGGCTGAGAGCGCCTGTGGCTGTCCCACCATTGAGCAGCGGGACCCTTCAGAAAGTAGGCGGCAAAGTTGACATAGCTCGCCAGGGGCACATTGGCAGACTCTAGCTCATAAGAAATGTCACGGAGCCAGTCATCAGCATCAAGAGGCTGAGTTGAGCTGCGGTAGATCGCAGGGTTGAGACGGCAGAAGTCTTGCAGTGTCACGCCTTGTGGTTGGTTCATGTTCGGCCTTTGGAACTGATCCATGAGCCCTTGCATAAAATGGCGGTTCAGCTCAAACTGTTGGATCATCCCCGCCATATACTCAGGAGGCGGGGGTGGTGCATCGTTGGCACGGCCACGCGGGCGGCCAGCTGGTCTAACCATCCTGTTAAATAATTAGCAGGGGTAGTTTAGCTTAAAGTAATCGAAAGGCATCGCACGCATTCATGAAGTAATCAAGCATAATGAAAGGGAAATGCGATAGATACTCCATAGTAGTTGAGTTCGACATACAGACCCATACATAAGTTCGATTACAGACTAACGATTAAAAACTCGAAATTTGGCGATAGCCCGGACGCATTTGACGATACCCTGGACTCACTAGGCGGCGCGCAGGCACGCGGTGGAAGAGTACCACAACGAGATGCAGCGATAAGGCTACATCAACGTCGGAGAGGACGATCGAATCCTGGTAGCTGGCGGTGATAGAAGGTAGGGACAGGACCCTGTGTCCCGTTGTGACTCTGGTGAGGGTACCGCATCCAGTCGAGGAGTTGAGGTCCAAGTGCAGGGGTTCTACCCCCAACATCAGTCCACTCGAGAGCTGATGGTAGCTCTGTCCTGCTCGGCTCGCGGATGCGCATAGGTGGAACCCTCGGACAGTGTGATGGCTGCAGCTCTGTCAACGCGTCGTAAAGACGAGCGCGCGTAGCATACAACTCCACAGTCAGAGCTCGGAAAGCACGATCCATTGCCTCAGTGTATTGCACCAGAACCCGCGCGTCGTAGCGACGCCTCACGTAGGGGGCGCACACAGCGACGTAGGAACGGTCGCTGCGCTCCCGAACGTCAGAAGCGTAGGCAGTGAGATCAGACCCAGTCTCATCCCTAGCAGGAGCATGCGGGATGTATCTGAAAGGGCTCTCCTCCAGGTGAGGGTACGCTCCACGGAGACGGGTGATGGCGATGTAGGCCGCATCATGGACGGCCATCTCGACCGACACTCCAATACCACAGAACACGTGGCGCTCGAGGGTCTCGCCGCCCCTCTGGTCGAAGATGCGAACCTCAGCCTGGTACTGGTACTGGTTGTACTCGCGGAAATCCTCGAACACAGTGTACTCGGGGTACCAGCGATATCCCAGCCTGGTCAGGAGATCGACCAAAATGGCCGGGAACCCAGTCGTCTCGGTGGCCTGTGTCAGGCGCACGTGCTGCCTTGCGGGACGCATCTGAAAATAAGATTGACGGATGTCAATGACAGTGTGTGTAATACATATTCAGGAGAAAAAGAGTAGATAGTCCAGCGCTCCGGATTGATGTGATTCGAGAACCTAATGTTAGAGTTAGTAAAATCTTTGACCCGAAAGAGAAGAGAAAGTAGAGCCCAAAGTATAGAAAAGGAGTAAAAGATACTAATACCACCCAATTGAGATGTGGGCCCATAACCCAACATCAGTGTTAGTAAAGTTTTTCAAACACTAGACTCAACTTCGGCCAAGGAGTTGGAAAGGGGGGCTACCTACAGGCAGTTGGCTCTGATACCAACTTGTGACGCCCTCGGCTTAATCATACGCTAATCATACACGCAAATGCGTACGACCAAACCCAAGGACTCACGGGGAGATATCACAACACAACTCTAGACACAAATAAAATAACATCAGCTTCATATTACAAGCCAGGGGCCTCGAGGGCTAGAATACGAAAGCTCGATAAACACACGAGTCAGCGGAAGCAACAAATATCTGAGTACAGACATAAAACATGGGGTGCCTTAGAGAAGGCTAGCACAAAAGATACAACGATCGAACGAGGCGAGGCCTCCTGCCTGGGAACCTCCTAACTACTCCTGATCATCAGCGGCCTCCACGTAGTAGTAGGCACCGTCGGGGTAGCAGTCGTCGGCGACGGGGACCTCCATCTCCTGGGCTTCATCATCTGGTCGCAGCAAACGGATCAAGGGAACAAGGGGGGAGCAAAGAAGCGGTGAGTACTCATCCAAAGTACTCGCAAGTCTTACATCAGATCTATTCTAATTATGCATCAGTATCAAAAAGGGGGTTATATGTGGACTGACTGCAGCAATGCGAGAAAAGAGAGAGAAGGCCTAGTCCTATCGAAGACTAGCATCTTCAGGGTCTTGCAGCAATAGACGGGAGTAGAACAGGGGGTAACACATTGTGACATCCTCGACTTTTGCTACAGTAGTGATTGTAATTAAGCTACAGTGATCAACCGTTAATGATGCCACGTCATCGAATTCCCATCGCAGACCCGCGTGGATTCGCGTCTGTCCGGATCGATGATTTGAAAGCAAAGGGAAGCACTTTATCGGTTCATTACAAGTATTAAAAGGATATATATATAAAAGGAAAGTATTAAAGAAATAATAATGATAAAAGAAAGAAAGAAAACTAAAAGAAAGAAATAAAAAAAGGGAAAAAGGTAAAACAAAACAAAACCAATCAAAAAAAAAAGGAACAACCCCCCCCCCCCAACCGGCCCAGCTGGGCCAAAAAGGGCCCAGCCGGCCAAACCCTAACGCCCTCCTGGGCGCCACCCCCCCTCGCTACTCCCTCCCTTTCCCACGCCGCCGCCAGCCACCCCCCCTCGTGGGGGGCCCCACCCCACGCGCCATCTCCTCCCCCTCTCTTGGCCCCCCACCTCACGAGAGCCCCCCACCCCCCGAGATCCCGTCGCCCCCCTCTGCCCCTCTCGCCTCTCCCTCCCAGATCGCCTCCACCTCGCCCCTCTCCCTCCACCGCCCCCTACCCCGGCGGCCCCTCACCCCCCTCACCCCCCCGGCGGCCCCTCCCCTGCCTCCCGCCGGCGAGCTTCTCCACCGAGCCACCCCACCACGCCGGCGAGCCGCCCCCCCACGGCTCCTCTCCTCCCCCGGCGGCCCCGCCCCTCACTGCCTCCTCGCCTCCCCCCGCCGGCCTCCCTCCGCTCGGCCTCCTCCTCCCCGCGGCGAGCCCCGGCCTCCCGTCGGCCATCTCCCGCTCGGTCCGGGAGGGACCGGGCAGGGAGACGTCATCATCTCGCCGGGTCCGACCGGCTCCCCCTCGTCGGCACATCACCACCATCGGCACCGTCACCGCCTCCACGTCCGTCTCCACCGTCAACTACGTGCGAACTCCGGCTTCACCGGGCCATCACGTCACCGTCGGTGAGCCCCTCCTCGAGCTCCTCCCACCGTGTCGATCTCCTCGCCGCCCCGGTTCCGTTCCGGCAAACGGGGCCTCGATCCGTCGACGGTGGACTCGATCGAGGCCCCGTTTGCCGGAACGGAACCGGGGCGGCGAGGAGATCGACACGGTGGGAGGAGCCCGAGGAGGGGCTCACCGACGGTGACGTGATGGCCCGGTGAAGCCGGAGTTCGCACGTAGTTGACGGTGGAGACGGACGTGGAGGCGGTGACGGTGCCGATGGTGGTGATGTGCCGACGAGGGGGAGCCGGTCGGACCCGGCGAGATGATGACGTCTCCCTGCCCGGTCCCTCCCGGACCGAGCGGGAGATGGCCGACGGGAGGCCGGGGCTCGCCGCGGGGAGGAGGAGGCCGAGGGGAGGGAGGCCGGCGGGGGGAGGCGAGGAGGCAGTGAGGGGCGGGGCCGCCGGGGGAGGAGAGGAGCCGTGGGGGGGCGGCTCGCCGGCGTGGTGGGGTGGCTCGGTGGAGAAGCTCGCCGGTGGGAGGCAGGGGAGGGGCCGCCGGGGGGTGAGGGGTGTGAGGGGCCGCCGGGGTAGGGGGCGGTGGAGGGAGAGGGGCGAGGTGGAGGCGATCTGGGAGGGAGAGGCGAGACGGGCAGAGGGGGGGCGACGGGATCTCGGGGGGTGGGGGCTCTCGTGAGGTGGGGGGCCGAGAGAGGGGGAGGAGATGGCGCGTGTGGTGGGGCCCCCCACGAGGGGGGGTGGCTGGCGGCGGCGTGGGAAAGGGAGGGAGTAGCGAGGGGAGGGGGGTGGCGCCCAGGAGGGCGTTAGGGTTTGGCCGGCTGGGCCCTTTTTGGCCCAGCTGGGCCGGTTGGGGGGGGGGGTTGTTCCTTTTTTTTTTTGATTGGTTTTGTTTTGTTTTACCTTTTTCCCTTTTTTTTATTTCTTTCTTTCAGTTTTCTTTCTTTCTTTTATCATTATTATTTCTTTAATACTTTCCTTTTATATATATATCCTTTTAATATTTGTAATGAACCGATAAAGTGCTTCCCTTTGCTTTCAAATCATCGATCCGGACAGACGCGAATCCACGCGGGTCTGCGATGGGAATTCGATGACGTGGCATCATTAGCGGTTGATCACTGTAGCTTAATTACAATCACTACTGTAGCAAAAGTCGAGGATGTCACACTCCAGGGGAACACCATGAAGAGACACTATTCGGGAGATATATAACTCTGCTAGCTGGCTAGCTGTTATACTTTCACGAACAGGAAGAGAATGAGCCACTTTGGAAAGACGGTCAATGACCACAAAGATAGCATTATTCCCTTTCTTGGTCTTGGGAAATCCGGTAATGAAATCCATGCTAACTTTATCCCATTTCCATTCAGGAATAGCTAGAGGTTGAAGGGTGCCAGCAGGCCTTTGATGTTCTGCCTTAACTCGACGACAAACATCGCAGTTAGCAACGAACTCAGCAATTTCTCTCTTCATCCTAGTCCACCAGAACCTCTGGCGTAGGTCCTGATACATCTTAGTACTACCGGGATGAATAGTGAGAGGAGAATCATGAGCCTCCTTAAGGATCAATTGCCGTAGACGTTTGCTCTTGGGAACCACTAAACGGTTCTGAAAGAACACAAAACCTTTCTCATTGATGGAGAAATCCCTAGCGTTGCCGCTAGCAATATTTTCCTTGATCCGGGATATACCCTTATCATAAGCCTGCACGGCTATGATTTGATCCCTAAGAGTAGGCTTCGCCACCAGGGTAGAAAGGAATCCTTGAGGAACAATATGAAGATTCAACTTCCGAAAGTCCTCGTAGAGATGTGGTTGACCTTGTTGTAGCATCAAATTGTTACAATAAGATTTACGACTTAGTGCATCGGCCATAACATTGGCCTTCCCTGGGGTGTAAGTTATCCCTAAGTCGTAATCCGAGATCAACTCAACCCACCGTCTTTGCCTGAGATTCAAATCCGGCTGGGTGAAGATGTATTTCAGACTTTGGTGATCAGTGAATATTTCACAACGATTACCCAAAAGGTAATGTCACCAGGTTTTTAGTGCATGGACCACAGCTGCAAGCTCAAGGTCATGTGTGGCATAATTATCCTCATGTGGACGCAACTGTCGAGACGCGTATGCGATCACATGACGATCTTGCATGAGAATGCAACCTAATCCTTGTCGTGAGGCGTCGCAATAGATTACAAAGTCCTTAGAAAAATCTGGTGGTAGCAACACAGGTGCGGAGGTCAGGCGTATTTTCAGTTCCTGAAAACTATGCTCACACTGTGGTGTCCACTCGAACTTTTTATCCTTCTTGAGGAGTTCAGTTAGAGGCTTTGCAACCTTGGAGAAATTCTCGACAAAGCGGCGACAATAGCTCGCTAGACCAAGAAAACTCCTAACTTGTTTAACCGATTCAGGTTGAGTCCAATCAAGGACAGCTTGAACTCTCACGGGATTGACAGCAATACCCTTACCAGAGATTACGTGACCCAGATAGGTCACTTCTAGTAACCAAAATTCACATTTTGAAAACTTGGCATAAAGGCGATGCTCTCGAAGTTTCATCAATACCAGCCTTAGATGCTCGGCATGTTCTTGTTCGTTCTTCGAGTAAATGGGAATATCATCGAGGTATACCACGACGAATTTATCCAAATACTCCATGAAGATTGAATTCATCAAACGAGAGAAAGTGGATGGGGCATTGGTTAAACCGAAGGACATGACGGTGTACTCATATTGGCCATAACGAGTAACAAAAGCCGTTTTTGGAATGTCCCCGTTCTTGGTCTTGATTTGATGGTATCCCAACCTCAAATCCATTTTGGAGAAGACTGAGGATCCAGCGAGCTGATCGTACACATCGTTGATCCTGGGGAGCAGATACTTGTTCTTTATGGTGACCAGATTAACTGGTCGATAATCTACAACCATCCGATCCGTTCCGTCTTTCTTCTTGACGAAGAGGACGGGACAAGCCCAAGGAGAAGAGCTAGGACGAATGAAACCTTTGTTCAAGGGCTCATCTAGTTGCTTCTTAAGTTCGGCTAGCTCCAGGGGTGCCATCTTATAAGGTCTTCTGGCTATTGGGACAGTCCCCGGAACAAGATCTATCACAAACGCTACATCTCTGTCAGGTGGAATTCCTGGCAGTTCCTCTGGAAAAACATCCGGGAAGTCACGGACTACCGGAATGTCTTCATGTTCCGGAAGAGGGCTGGCATTTAGGGAATAGAGTTGGCATTTGGCAACTCGAGTAGAGACATTTACAATCTCACCCGAGGGATGGGTAAGCTGGACATTTCTAGAATGGTTATCAATCTTGGCATAGTGAGCTGACATCCAGTCCATGCCCAAGATGATATTAATATCCGAAGATTTCAATGCTATCAATGAGGCTAGAAAAACTAGCCTGTCTACTAGAATTTCAATGTCATAGGTTATCCTAGAGGTTTGCCATTTACTACCAGGGGTTTGGACAACCAATGGGATTGGCATATCACAAGAAGACATGTTATGCAACCGTGCATAACTTTCTGAAATGAAGGAATGAGAAGACCCAGTGTCAAAGAGAACGGACGCTGGGTGATGATTAACAAGAAGCGTACCCAGCATGACGTCGGGATCCTCTGCAGCTTCTTCTGCTGACACATAGTTCACACGACCACGTGTAGGACTTGGCTTCACATAGTAAGCTTTGCCCGACTTGGCTTGCCCGACGGACTTTCCGGGTTGCTTGGCACCAACATTCTGAAGACACTCACGGGAATAGTGCCCTGGTTCTCCACACTTGTAGCATATCACTTGGTTGGCACGTGGTGCAGCATTGCTAGCTGGACCACCATAAGCTTTTGCTGGAGGGTTGGCCTGACTCGTCTCAGGCGCCACGTAGGATGGCCTCGGAGTGTATCTTGGCGGCAGAGAACTGTTCGGAACACACAGCCTGCGTTTGGGAAACGCGGAACCAGAAGAAGAGCCAAAGTCACGGGAGTGCTTCCTTGAGCTTCGAAGTCAGTATGACCAGTCTCGGCACTAATCGCCTTGTTGACCAGAGCTTGAAAGCTTACACACTCGTGGAGGCGCAGATTACGACGGAGCTCAGGGCTCAGACCCTTACGGAACCTTGCTTGCTTCTTGGCGTCAGTAGACACCTCCTCTGTTGCATAGCGGGCGAGGTTACCGAACTCGCGACTATAGGCATCCACAGACAACTTTCCCTGAGTGAAGGCACAGAACTCCTCTCTCTTTCTGTCCATCAGGCCCTCTGGAATATGGTGCAGACGAAAAGCTGCACTGAAGTCTGCCCATGTGGCTACTGGTTCAGCGGGACGCATAGTTTCAAAGTTCTCCCACCACATATTGGCGGGTCCTTCCAGGAAATACGCCGCAAAGGTTACCTTGTCGGCCTCAGACACATTCGCAGAGCAAGAGAATAGAATAACTTGAGAAGAGAACAAGAGTCTTACGTTCCCTTCCACAAACAATTCCCTTATATATAACTAAAGCAATTCTAGACTCAACTTCGACCAGTTTGGCTTAGTAATCCTACAGTCAGTCAGGCTCTGATACCAACGCTGTCGGGACCCCGATCCTAAGCCATAGGAATCCAGCATGTAACACATCGCATCCCTTTGCGGTCTCACGCACGGTTAACTCCACGGCTGCAGCCTTACCTTAGCCGGGACCGTTTGCGTCTTTTGACTCACGTATGCAATACTGTCGCTAGCATTCCAATGTCAAAGAACCCGGATCGACATGTCTAGTCATAAACCAAAGTGGTGGTACCGCACAAGGACAAGCATACATGACCCAACAAAGCAGGTGTCGGTCATCAGCGAATGTAGACGAGTCGTAGCAAGCTACAAGGACTCCGTTACATAGCGTGACATTTCCCCAAAGGGGACAGACAGAACAACTAAGAAGGACACATGCCGGTCAACCAATGTGTCCGGAGCAGTAGCGAACTACCAAGGCTCATTGGATCACAAAGGGGCATTTCCTTGTAAGGAGTGCTACTAAAGTTCACGACTAAGTAATCGAACCCCATACATATCAAGTACGACACACGTACGCATGGCATACCGATATGTATAGATACATCGATGGCATCACAACATAACCATAAACATACAAGCTTTATTTAGGAGGCTCAGAAGAGCCACACACATAATATTACACATTAAGGGTCTCATGACCCATAATAGCAGTCAGTCAGTTACAAGCCAACAGAAGAGTTTAAACTGTCTGAGTACAGACAGGGCAACTAGAAGGCACATGGCCTGACTATACTACAGATCCAACGTAGGGCCAGATCGTAGCTGGGACACCAGCTACTCGTCGTCGTCGATGTCTACGAAGAACCCTCCATTAGGGTCATTAGCAACCTCTACAACATTTATTAAGCAAACATGAGTACGAAGGTACTCAGCAAGACTTTAGGATATCTAACTATTTATGCAAGGTATCAAAAGGGTATTGTGGGGTTTCATGCGGAAAGCCAGCATTTGACTCGTGGCTAGACAACTTGCATTTTTGAATAATTTTGACAACTTGATTTCTCGCACACGAGTCCACTAACACCACAACAATACACTCTCGTGGAATCATTCCGTCTCCATACGGAAATGCCGTCCACGACACTCACGCTGATCTTGACAATTTTATGAGTAGCCATTGAAGTTATCTATGAACAACATATGTCTCCAAGTAGTCCATATCCGCGGACGCGGCTATTCGAATAGATCATAACCCTACAGGGGTTTACTTCGTCACACACGCTCTCGCCACTTATCGCCATGTGCACGTCATGCACCTCGGCAACCTTCAAGCGGAAGCCCAGCGAGGGAGTCAGCCACGACCGTTAACCACACTAGTACCTAGTCCAGGTTTATCGCCTATCTGAGAGTAACCCGTACGGAAGTCCGGCCGGGGTTTCCGCCACGGCCTCAAACGATGTGCGCAGGGTTCCCAAGCCCACCATCCGGGTGCCACTTGGTACACCGTGCCACTTCCTACCGCATGATAGCCCACCTCTTAGGTCAGCACTATGCACGGCCTCCAGCATGACTATAAACACCAGAAACTACTTGCAACTCCTGGACCGAGTACTAAGCGATTAATAAGTCGAGAGGGTCAATTAAGTATCCCAACGTGTGGTAGTATCTAGTCTTGGATTACATACACGGAACTCAGTTCCTAAGGACGGTTCCAATGAAACAACCCGCCATGTACTCCTACACAGCCTTTCACCGGTACCTTTACCAAATCAGGTTCAACACACAACCTTTGCCTACCGAACACATTCTCACAATTCTGTTCATCTACCAGATGACAGACCATACACAACTCTAAGTATAGCATGCATAGCAGAATAAGGCACAACATAGCTCAAGCAACTACCAGGTATGCTAGGTTGCAAGGTTCGGCTATTTACTGTGACAAGGTTAGGTCATGCAAAGGAAGTGGGTTCAACTAATCGTGGCAAAAGCAGTTGAAGCATTTGATCCTAATGCAATAAATAAGTGCAGGAGCAAGAACATGGGATTTATCGGGATGATCAAAAATGGTTTCTTTCCTTGTTGCTAAGAGGAGGGACAATATCCGTCACACGGATATTCGGTGGAATCCGGGGGTGCGGAGCCTACCGAAATGAATGGCAACATCCAATAACAATCATATGCAAGCAAGATGATGCATGAGCATGGCATGAGAATGCAAGGTGATAAACTAATATAATCAACATGTATTAGGTTTAGAGTTGATTTGAATCACACTCAAATATCAATTCAAACGAGGTATTCTCGGATACCGATTTAATTGATTCGACCAGATGCTCAGATCAACTTGATGCTAACATGCACGAGATGTCATGTTAAGGTACTGATTTGTAATTAGGACAGTGTGTGATCATGTCATTCATAATGAAATTTGAATATTTTCCAAATTCCATTTATAAAGTAATTATAAGAATTGACTTATTCATTAATCTACATGTTTCGGTTCTGTAACTTTTTCAAACATGCATGAAAATGCCATAATCAGATTCCTTGGATTTTTCTGATACTTTTTCATATATAAATTATTTTCATCCGAGTTATATTTTAATTTCTATGATTTTTACAAGTTTTAGCAATTTCCTGGATTTATTTTATAAACAGAAATACTAATATTGCATCACTACTGACGTCAGCAGGTCAACTGCGCCTGGGCCAGGTCAAACCTGACCAGTGGGGTCCACTGGTCAGTGACCCAGGGGCTAACCCCGCGCTGACCAACCCCTAATTGGGGTTTGACCAGACGTGGGGCCCTCTGGCAGTGACTGAGGGAAGGATAATTACGCCCTAATGGTCGGCCACGTCGACGCCCACCGGAGCGTGGTCGCCGGCGACCAAGCCCGCGTCGGAGGGCTCGCCGGAGACGACCTAAACGGCGCTACACGACACCAAATCGAGCGCGGTTTGTAGCTACGGGACGCTGGCGAAGCAGCCGATCTGGCAGGGGCATCAGGAGAAGCTAGTGTCGCCGGGAGAGGCGTCGGCGACGAGCCGAAGCGGCGGCCGAAGCTCGGCCTTCCGCGGGTGATGGCTCCAAGGCACGGGGAGGACAGCTGATGGGCTCATCACATTCCTGGCGGCTCCAGGAGGTCGATCCCTAGCTCGAGCGCGTGGAAGAGACACCACAACGACGGCGAGGACATGACCGGCGGCGAGGAGCTCTCGGCCTTGGTGCGGAACGGTGCTACGGTGCGCGGAAGAGCGTGGGGTGAGAGGGGAAATGACGACGAGCTGACGGCGGTTCCAATGGTGTTGTTGAAGGGCTCGGGGGTGCGCCGGAGGGAGCGAATCGACGGAAGAGGTCCGGCGGCCGGAGGTGGAGAAGATGGCGGCGAGGCGATGACAGGGGGCCTCCGGGCTTGATTCGTTCTTCCAGGGGACGAGGAGGAGCACGGCGGGGCTTTGGGGCACAACAGCTGGGCTGGAGGGGGCTCGTGGCCACGGCTACGACGATCTGCGGCGACAAGCAGGCTCGGCCATGGTGGGAGAGGGCGAGAGAGAGATGGAAGGGAGCCAGAGATGGGTGGAGAAGGGAGAGACGTGCACGGGGTATTCATCCCCGCCGTCTGCGTGGCTCGGGCAAGCAGATGGTGGCCAGGGAACGTGGCCGCGCTCGCCGGCGCGTCGGCACGCAGCTGCTTCTCCTCCTGGCAGCAGGATGAAGACAGCCGTGCCCCTGGTGGGCTGGGCCTGCACGGGCGACAGGTAAGGTTTTCCATTTTTTTTCTGTTCTGTTTTTGTTTTAGCTATTTCAATAACTTGCTATTTATTTCAGCTCCCAAATAGTTTGTAAAAAAAATATTTAAACACACCAGAATAATTGTTGGAATATTTCCAACCATTCCCAAAGTTTTCAATATTTTTGAAAGTGTAAAGTTTCTGATTTCAAATTTAAAACTTGAAACCAGTAGCTTTTTGCATTTATTTAAAATGCTTAAAGTGTCAAGAAAAATGTTTTCTTCATTGCTTATATACTTTCATGATTTATCAGAAAGTTTGAACTTTTCTTGAGGCCATTTTGGGTTCATTGATTTTAACTAGTTTGAATTTTCCTTCATTTTGAGGAGTGGCTAGGGTTTTAGCATTTTCCTTCATCACTTGCTTTAATCTTTTTGGAAATTTCCTAGATGCAATGCAAGGAGAAACATGAGCACAAGCTAACTTGCTTAAGGGGGTCAGGGATGTGACAATCCTCAACGACATCAATGCGCCAGGTCCTCTCACTCGCTCAAAAGCTTCACACTTAGTTAACTTTTGTGGGCATTTTTCCTTTGTATCCATCACAGAACCCTCAAAAGTAGCTGAGGCTTTTCTGGAACCGGAGTGGATCCAAGCCATGCAAGACGAACTTCTTCAATTCAAGCTGAATGACGTATGGGAGCTCGTCAAACGACCAGATCCTCGCAAGCACAACATCATCGGCACCAAGTGGATCTTCCGAGACAAGCAAGATGAGGACGGTCAAGTGGTGAGGAACAAGGCACGACTTGTAGCCCAAGGCTACACCCAGGTTGAAGGAATAGATTTCGATGAAACTTTTGCACCTGTTGCTACACTTGAAGCTATTCGAATTCTACTTGCTTATGCTAATCATCATAACATCATCTTATATCAAATGGATGTGAAAAGTGCATTCCTCAATGGTAAGCTTGAGGAAGAAGTATATGTTGCTCAGCCCCTAGGTTTTGAGGATCCAAAGAATCCAGACAAAGTCTTCAGACTCAAAAAGGCTCTGTATGTCCTGAAGCAAGCCCCTCGGGCATGGTATGATACGTTGAAGGAATTCCTCATGAAGAAAGGCTTAAAACCTGGTTCACTCGATCCAACTCTTTTCATAAAAAATCTTATGATAATGAGCTCTTTGTATGTCAAATATATGTTGATGACATCATATTTGGTTGTACTGACAAAAGATACAGTGATGAATTTGCCTACATGATGAGTGAAGAATATCAGATGTCCATGATGGGGGAGCTGAAATTCTTCTTAGGTCTTCAAATTCGTCAACAAAGCAATGGAATCTTCATATCACAGGAGAAATACCTCAAGGATGTTCTGAGGAAATTCGACATGCACGCATGCAAAGGTGCCAAGAATCCAATGCCTACCAACGGTCACCTCGGCACTGATGAAAATGGTAAAGATTTCGATTAGCAGGTATGCCGTTCTATGATTGGCTCTTTATTGTATCTATGTGCATCTAGGCCAGATATAATGCTTAGTGTTTGCATGTGTGCAAGTTTTCAAGCAAAACCGAAGGAATCACACCATAAGGCTGTGAAACATATTCTTCGATACTTAGCTCACACACCAACACTAGGATTATGGTATCCCAAGGGCTCCAATCTTCATCTGGTAGGGTATTCTGATTCAGACTAAGCTGGTGACCGTGTGGATCGCAAGTCAACTTCAGGCACATGCCATTTCCTCGGAAGATCACTAGTTTGCTGGTCCTCAAAGAAGCAGAACTGTGTATCACTCTCCACTGCCGAAGCTGAGTACATTGCCGCTGGTTCTTGCTGTGCACAATTGCTATGGATGAAGCAAACCCTCAAGGACTACGACATCAACATGAAGAATGTGCCTCTCTACTGTGACAATGAGAGTGCTATCAAGATTTCCTACAACCCAGTGCAGCACTCGAAGACGAAGCACATCCAGATTCGTCATCATTTTCTTCGGGACCATGTCCTCAAGGGCAATATCATCATCGACCATGTGAAGACTGATGATCAACTAGCTGATATCTTCACTAAGCCCTTGGATGAGAAAAGATTTTAAAAGTTGCGGTGTGAGCTAAATATCTTAGAGTCTTCAAATGTTTTGTAAAAACATGCACACATCCTAACACTTATGCAAAGTTGATGACTTAGATGTGCAACACATGATGAAACGGTTTTCTTCAACTGATGAAGAAAGTCACTCCGAATGTGAAGAAATTAACGAAAAAATTGATTCTCAGGGCCCTACGACAATTGTACGCGGTGTCTGTTATCAACATTCTTATATGGTGGGTAACGCCACCGCCCAATGTGAAATTCCTCAAGTTGATTTTCTTCAAATGATCAATTTCCTCACAATGCATTTTTCTTAAAAACAGTTGCTCTTCATTGTGATGATCTATTAAAAAATGTTCAAAAACACTTGATGACATTCATTTGCCTAGGTAGACTGTGATTCTAGTCCTCAACAGCATTCACTTATTGCTATTTCTTCAAGTTGATGTTTCTGCTAAGTGAATGTGATCGGACCCCACTTTCCCTCTATGCTATACTTATCTAGTCTATTCAATTCTTCATATGCGTTCTACTTGAAACTTTGTTCAAAATCCTCACTGCATCCTTGTCAGCTGATGATTTTGTAACGAAAACCCTCAAATCTTCAAAAACTGTTTTCTTTAAAAGAACAGTAACTGAACCCCCACTTCCCACGATCGGATAACCACGATCTCCACTATCTCCACCGCATCGTACGGGAGCTACACGTGTCCTGCGGAGACGTAGAGGCAGGGGCTATTTGGTCCAAAACTTTCGCGCCAAACAGTAACTTTCGGGCTATAAATATGTCCTTACCCCCTTCGGTATCATCTTCTTCGCCTCATCGCTCTCCTGCCACAGCACACTCCACCGAACCCTAGCGCCACCGCTGGTTGTCTTGTCGCCGGCAAGGAAGAGCTTCACTGCCTCAACCTTTTCGCCGCCAGGAACACGCCGGAGTTGGAACATCTACGTCCGCCGCCGCCGTAGACGTCCTCTACTGCCAAGTTAGGGTGCATTGGACACTCGACCGAAGAGCCTCTCCAACACCACCTTCTGTGTTCTTCGCTCGCACCTTCTAGGGTAAATATACCCTATTTTTACAGCAGATTAGATCTGAAATTTTACCTCTCCCATGTGAAATCTGTTTTTCCTCAAGATACGATGCACACATGATTCCTCAAACACTTCCTATCAACGCAATCACTGATGAACTAGCTAAGCATCTAAGATTTTCATGAGATTCCTCAATTGTGCAAATTTTCGGATCTGTACAACTCTGGAATCCAAGAACAGTATGCTTAGGCAAATTCCTCAACCACTGGTTATATTCCTCAAACTGTCAAACTTTTTTTTTTCAAATCTAAGAACGCATATGACCTCTCCAAATTCCTCGCAACTATACTCTGTTCACAGGTACACACATGTCAGCTGATGAATCTCTCGGTTCTCATCACATTAACTCATTTGCAGCGTTTCTGGAAGAAACTCTTCAAGGCTCATCAGCAAATTCCTCGTCTGAAGAAAATGGAGGAAGAAAGGAAACATAAGGGAGGAAAGAAACTGGAGCAGAACACAACTGCTGATATTCCTAATGACATATACTTGGACTATTGTACGCCTGATGAAGAACCTGAGACAATGGTCAAGAGAAAGATTAGGCTGCAGAAAATTGAGCGCAGATGGGCAAAGGAGTGGAAGGAGTACAAGTTTGTGACTTCAAAATATGCGAAGAAATTCGCTTTGAAGCCTCCTCGCAGAAGGGCCCCACTTGAGGATCATCAAGTAGCACATCCCTCAAGTCTCATGACAATTGATGACTACCCAGATGAAAAAGAAAGGCATCTGGCCAACTCAAGAAGCAAGCTGAAACTGCAGTGAAGAAGTTTAATGAATCCTCAGCTGCTGCCTCCGGTGCTGCTCATTCCTCAGCAGCAGAAACCTCAGGCTCAGAGATTCCTCAACCGCAGTCTGTGCCAACTAAGCCAAAGGCTCCAAAGCCTCACAAGAAGTCTGCACAGACTTCTGTCACAAAACCCTCAGCTCCAAAACCCTCAGCTCCAAAACCCTCGGTTCCAAAACCGTCAACACCAAAACCTTCAGCGCCAAAACCCTCAGCACCCATCTCATATACGCCAAAATCCTCAGCTCCACCTCCAAAGCCAGTACTGAAGAATGTCGTGAAGCCTACGACAGCCAGCTCCAGCTCCTCACTCCCAGCTGCAACAAGCTCAGAGACAAAGTCTTCAACACCTCTTGTGAAGACTTTGACAACTGCACAACCTGCACCTCTGCCAAGCCCCAGCAAAATCATCGCAGTCCTGTCTGGATCAGAGGGAAGTGATGACTATGACAATGAAACCCTGGAAGCCATCATCAGGAACAAGCAAGAACGGGTAGCACAAGCATCAGGCAGTGCTATTCCTCTGGCCATGGACCCCAAGGTCCTCCTCGACTACATCAACATATGGTATGAGGACCCAAACACCCCCATTGATGACTTGAAACTTCCTCCTGGCATCAGCCACATGGTGGCCACCTTCATAAACGAAGCCAATTGGAAGGAACAGAAGGCCAGGCAGGCAAAAGTTGCAAAGGCCAAAAAGAAGAAATTCCTCAGGCAAAATCTCCTCAAGCTGATGCCTGAAGCATTGGTGTCAACCCAGGCAGAGCTGCAAGTGTTGACTGACAAGTGTGACAAACTGTCGGATCACAAAAGCATCAAGCGCAAATTCATCAAGCTAGCCACTAGTGTTGTTGATGACTACAACAAACGTCACCCACCACCAGCACCAACTCCTCAGCCCCTGGTTGAGCAGCTAGAAGATGCATCTCCTGATGAGGAGGAAATTCCTCAAGCTGAGGAACAACACCAAGAGCGCCGTGCTGATGAGCCGGCCATTGAAGAAATCATCACCGAGACCGCTACTAATGAAACTGCAACCCTTGATGCAACTGCTCCTGATCCAGCTGCTTCATGAAAGCAGGCTGATGACTCTGTTCCAGCTGGTCCCTCACTACTAGCTGAAGAATCTGCAGAACGAACACCTTCACCAAAAGCTTCAAAGGTGAAGAAGATCATCCCGTCTGCATCAGACGCAAAGAAGACAAGAGCTGCTGAGAAGGAAGCAAAGAAGAGAAAAGCTTCCTCAGCAGAAGAAAAGATTGAGGCAAAGCGCCTCAAGGAAACTGAAGAATCTGCCCCTCTGGACCCGGTGCCTCTAAATGTTGCACCTTCATATGAAATGGTCGTTGTTGGTGACCAAACTACAAGGGCAGATGAGGAAATGAAGGATGTTGCCTCTGAGGAACATACTGATGAGGAGATCCAGATTGATGACAGTCCTAAACCTCATGTTCCTCAGACAGAGACTGCTCAAGCTTCAGCTGCAGCAGCTGATGAATCTGCTTCTGCTACAAAGCCAGCTGAAGAAAGACAAGCTGAAGAAAATGTCCAGTCTGAGCAGGCTCCTCACTCTGAACAGGCTGACCAAACTCCTCAAGCTGAGAAGGAGGAAGAAATTCTTCAGCCTGAAGCTCAGCCAGAGCAAGAAATACCAGCTGATGAAATTCCTCAACCTGAGGAAACTGCTGAAGAAAATGTTCCCGCCCCTGACAATGACTTCATTGTGCTCAACCCAGAGACTGCCATGGTTGTTCCCCTCCCATTCCTCAGCACAATATCAAGCCAGTTCAGCGCCAGCCATTCTCGAAGCGGCCAAAGTTTTAGAAAGAAGATTTCTTTGAGGAACGCATGTATTTCATCGGAGAGAACCCCTATGACAAGCCTCAAATGAGGCATCTGAAGTTTTGGACAAGGACTCAGATGAACTACTATGCTTCAGTGCTCTGTGGACGCAACAAGATATTCCAGCACAGGCACATTCCTCATGAGGAGCTTGAAGCAATACCCTGCCTGGAACCAGTCCTCAGTGTCCTTCATGATGCAGGTTTGCTCCCTATGTGCTCAGATATATCAGACTGGAATAGTGAACTTATTCTTCAGTTCTATGCAACTCTGCACATCTCTGGCAACGCTGATGACATCAACACTTGGGTGTTCGACTGGATGACTCAAAACACTCACTACAAGGCTCCAGCGTCTGAACTCCTCAGAGAACTGCCCGTACCAATTCCTTCAGACGGGGCAGTGAAGCTTTATGGCGAGCGTGAGCTGCCAAATGGGATGATGGAAGTCCTCATGAAGCCTTTGGCTGCAGGACAACCCTCAAGAACCACATTCCTCGTCCATGAGCTCAAGTACACACCTCGGTCTGTCTACCACATTCTCTGCAGTGTGCTAGCGCCAATCAAAGGCCATGATGATGAAGAAGATGTCGTCGGCATCATGAAGAATATCCTCTTCAACATAATTCACGGTATCCCTATGAATATCCATGAATTTTCTCGAGGACTTTGGCTGACAATGCAATGTGCCCCTATGATCACAAAATTTATGCACCATGGATCATGAGATTCCTCAAGACAAGGACAGGCATCAACTTCCACACAGATTTCCAGAACCATGTTGGTTATATGCCTCCTATCCGAGTCAACAAGAAGACTTTCGAGCCCATTGAGGGAAAAGGAAAGTCTGTGATTGACGAAGGCATCAGGCCCCTTGATGGCCAGTTTAAAGAACCAGATGCTTATTCTTCATGGGATGATACTGAGACTCGTCCACCCAGCCCTGTTCCTATTCGCGTGCTAAACACCAGAGAGCTTCTCCTCAGTCTTCATCAGAAGGTGGATCACAACCACAAATGGGTCAAACGCCAGTTTGATGCCATTTTGAAAACCCTCACTGAAACCCAGAACTCTGTGAAGATTAATCATCACTATCTGCATGAGGTTTTCGATCGCACCTGGGCTACACTTGCACATCTGAAGACCCAGACTGAGCTTGAAGAAATGAACTTTGAGCAGGACTTTGACTGGTCGTGGCCTCCCAAGAAGAAGTTCAGGCCCATTCCAGTGCCAGATCTTGAAGACAGCTCCTTCTCCTCATTCCGCACCGCTGAGTCTGATGAGGAACAACTCGACACCGCAACAGGCCCAAGGAAGAAGACTACACCCAAGAAGTGTCAAGGATGTTCATCAACCGCCAAGAAATGAAGTCTTCACGGGCGTTAGTCCTCAGTTTGTCCCTTTTTGTCACTTGATGACAAAGGGGGAGAAACTTGAGAGTTAGTCTTCAAACGGGATTTATTTTTTGGGGCATATGAACTATATTTAAGTTACAAACTCTTGGCTCTTCTGAAGTTTTTATGTAATGAGTTGTATCTTAAGCCCGATGGTACTCTGACGTTTTTGAACGCTTTTCTTCGCATGCTTATTCCTCAAGTTTTAATGCACGCATGCTCGAATTCGGCAGATACCATTTGCCATCATGCATCTTCATTTTCTTCATATAATATGCTATATGTATGCATGATTTACAAGATTCAGGGGGAGATCTCCATGATATAAATCATCAATGTGCATCTGCTATAAAAGCAGAATCCTCAAGGTATGCACATCTTCAGGGGTAGTCTCTGTGAATCTTGTCTTCAAATTCCTCAACCACCAAAAAGGGGGAGTCTTTATGAGTATTTACACTTCACATTTTTATTCCCTGTTGAAGACTTAACCTAATTGTCATCAACCACCAAAAAGGGGGAGATTGTAAGTGCATCTAGTGCCCCTTAGTGATTTTGGTGGTTTGAAGACTTATAGGTTAAGTATCTAATGTGTTTATAAGTGTACACAGGATCTATAAGTCATTGAGGAGTTTGAGATATTTGAAGAATATCGACCCCTAAAAATATATGTCTTCAGTTGATGAAATTGGTCTGAAGATGAAGAAATGAAATTGATATTCCTCATGAAGATATTGATATTGAGAAGACCGGTGGATCCTGAAGAAAATCATTCTGAAGAAATTGAAGCGTGAAGATTTTTGTTTTCTGTTTTACTTTCTTCGCATTTGATGAATAGGAAGACCGTACTGTTAAAGGGGGTCAAAGTAACACTATGGAATGAATTTCCTCATGATGCTCAACCCAAGCCAAATCCTACCAAAAGCCTCAAGTGAGGAATATGAGTGACATGAGGATTCTCACAGTTGAGGGTCCCGACCGTTTCGATAACCACGACAAGTCACTGGTCTTATCCACTCCAACGGTCATATTATTTAAGGGCATTAGTGTCAAATCATGTCCGGATGCTCTCAGGCTATAAATAGCCGCCCCCACAACCACTACCTGGTTGGCTGCTCCGTTAGAAACTGACACTTGTCATAAGAGCAACCCAAATTCCTCAGAGCCTTCGAGAGTAATTCATCAGTGAGGAAATACACCACCCACCGAAACCACAAACCAAACCTAGTGATTGAGCATCACTGAAGAAGTTGTTCCTGTGTGGGACTGAGGCCTTTTACCTTTGAGGACTGTGCATCCTCCAGACGGTTAGGCGTCATGGTCTAGAGCAATCCAGCAGTCAATTGTGGATCGCGGGGTGACCGAGTTTGTGAGGGTTTGGAAGTCTGCCCTGAAGCCTTACCACGAGTGTTGGGCGAGGATTGTGTGTCCTTAGCTCAAGGAGAATACGGTAGGGACTGTGTGTCCCGGGACTGGGTGTCCTTTGGTTTCAATACCAAGCCGCTCCAAACCAGATGTACAACTGTCACAGCAGTTGGAACTGGGTCATCAACGACTGTCGTCTCTGAGAATCGGGTTCTAATTCCTCAACTCTTTACTTTCTCTGTATTATGTGTTGATGACTTTCAATGTGACTGTTTGAAGAATTTGCTGAAGACTTTCTCTGAATTTCCTCAACCCAAATTCTTCACAATAGTTAATCATCATCTGTATTCTGCGTACCTGCTTACTGTGCGATCTGTTTTCACTTTCTTCACTTTAAAATACCGCTGGTGTGAACGTTTGCACATCTGATCCTTCACTGTTTCCGCTACAAGTTAGTCATGAGTGAGGAATTTCCTCAAAAGGAATTTCCTCAGTGATGAAATTCTAAAAATCTCCTATTCAACCCCCTCTAGTCGATATAACACACTTTCAGCGTAGCCCCCAGGATATGGTCTACTACTTCTCTGAAAAATATTTCCTGGCTCATAAGAAGCAAGCTGCCTTGCAGGAAATATACAACTTTGCTCAAGCCGAAGAAGAGAGTCTCCCACAAGCTTGGGGGAGGCTCATCTAGCTACTGAATGCTTTTCCTGATCACCCTCTTGAGGCGAACGAAATACTTGATATCTTCTATAATGGACTTACCGATGCTTCCAAATACCACCTAGATAGTTGTGCCAGTTGTGTTTTTAGGGAACGAACTGTAGAACAAGCTGAGCTTCTACTGAATAACATCTTGTGCAATGAGACTACTTGGACTATTCCGGAACCACCTCCTAAGTCAACTCCTAAGAAAAGAGGTATTCTATTCCTCAGTCCTGAAGATATGCAAGAAGCCAAGAAATCTATGCGAGAGAAAGGCATTAAATCTCAAGATTTCAAAAATCTACCACCTATCGAAGAGATCCATGGTCTTGATAACCCGATACAGGTAGTAGAAGTAAATTCTCTGCGTAGGATTGATGAGAGTGATATTCCTTTTGATAAACCTGCTAGCCAATGCCTGGACGAATTTGATAACTTTGTTGCCAAACAACAGAGCTTCAATTATTATGTTAGCAGACAATTGGAAAAGAATGCTCGTATGCTTAGTCATTTTAGTGCTTGTGTGGACAAAAATGTCAATGATCTTAAGCTCCTGAGTAAACATGTCTCTATGGTTACTACTCAGGTAGAACAAGTACTTAAAGCTCAGAATGACTTTCTCAATGAGTTAAATGACAATTTTATCAGTCATTACTAGAGGCGGTAGAATGACCCAGGAACCTTTGTATCCTCAGGGTCATCCGAAGAGAACTGAACAAGATTCTCAAGGAGTTAGCACTGATGCACCTAGTCATCCTAGAAAGAAGAAAGATGATAGGAACTTGCACGCTAGCAACCATATTGCTGCTACACCTGAGAGTCCAAACGACGCCTCTGTTTCTGATGCTGAAACACAATCTGGTGATGAACATGAGCCTAATCATAATATCAATAGTGATGTTCATGTTGATGCTCAACCTAGCAATGAAAAGGATGTGGAGATTGAAACTGATGATGTTGATAAACCACAGCCTAAGAATAGAAGATATGATAAGAATGACTTCACTGCTAGGAAGCATGGTAAAGAAAGGGAACCATGGGTTCAGAAACCCATGCCCTTTCCTCCAAAACCATCCAAGAAAAAGGATGATGAGGATTTTGAGCGATTCGTTGAAATGATTAGACCTGCCTTTCTCCAAATGCGTTTGACAGATATGCTCAAAATGTCTTTGTATGCTAAGTACATGAAGGATATTGTGACTAATAAGAGGAGGATACGTGAGGTTGAGATTTCCACCATGCTTGCTAACTATACCTTCAATGGTGGAACTCCTAAGAAACTAGGTGATCCCAGTGTGCCCACAATACCTGGCTCCATTAAAGGCAACTACGTTAGAACTGCTTTATGCGACCTTGGAGCCGGTGTTAGTGTTATGCCTCTCTCTCTTTATCATAGTCTTGAGCTGGATAAGTTGACACCCACTGAAATCTCTCTGCAAATGGCCGACAAATCAACTGCTTTCCCTATCGGCATTTGCGAGGATGTGCCTGTTGTGGTTGCTAATGTCACTATCTTGACAGACTTTGTTATCTTGGATATTCCCGAGGATGATGCCATGGCGGTCATCCTCGGAAGACCCTTTTTAAACACTGCAGGGCCTCTTAGAGATTGCAACAAAAGCAATGTCACTTTCCATGTCAACGGTAATGAGCATACAGTGCACTTTCCGAAGAAACAATATCGAGTACATTGCATCAATGCTATCGAAAAAATTTCATCGATTCTTATTGGGAGCTTTGAATGCCATATTCCTCGTGTCAAGATGAATTATGATTTGCTTGTTGGGGAGATACATATCCCCATTGAGGTGACCTAGTGACTATTCAAGAAATCTCCGTTCTCTTTTTGCGATTCGATTTTTTTGTCAAATTCCTCAATTGAGTATTTACACTTCACATTTTTATTCCCTGTTGAAGACTTAACCTAATTGTCATCAACCACCAAAAAGGGGGAGATTGTAAGTGCATCTAGTGCCCCTTAGTGATTTTGGTGGTTTGAAGACTTATAGGTTAAGTATCTAATGTGTTTATAAGTGTACACAAGATCTATAAGTCATTGAGGAGTTTGAGATATTTGAAGAATATCGACCCTTAAAAATATATGTCTTCAGTTGAAGAAATTGGTCTGAAGCTGAAGAAATGAAATTGATATTCCTCATGAAGATATTGATATTGAGAAGACCGGTGGTTCCTGAAGAAAATCATTCTGAAGAAATTGAAGCGTGAAGATTTTCGTTTTCTGTTTTACTTTCTTCACATTTGATGAATAGGAACACCGTACTGTTAAAGGGGGTCAAAGTAACACTATGGAATGAATTTCCTCATGATGCTCAACCCAAGCCAAATCCTACCAAAAGCCTCAAGTGAGGAATATGAGTGACATGAGGACTCTCACAGTTGAGGGTCCCGACCGTTTCGATAACCACGACAAGTCACTGGTCTTATCCACTCCAACGGTCATATTATTTAAGGGCATTAGTGTCAAATCATGTCGGGATGCTCCGAGGCTATAAATAGCCGCCCCCACAACCACTAGCTGGTTGGCTGCTCCGTTAGAAACTGACACTTGTCATAAGAGCAACCCAAATTCCTCAGAGCCTCCGAGAGTAATTCATCAGTGAGGAAATACACCACCCACCGAAACCACAAACCAAACCTAGTGATTGAGCATCACTGAAGAAGTTGTTCCTGTGTGGGACTGAGGCCTTTTACCTTTGAGGACTGTGCATCCTCCAGACGGTTAGGCGTCATGGTCTAGAGCAATCCAGCCGTCAATTGTGGATCGCGGGGTGACCGAGTTTGTGAGGGTTTGGATGTCTGCCCTGAAGACTTACCACGAGTGTTGGGCGAGGACTGTGTGTCCTTAGCTCAAGGAGAATACGGTAGGGACTGTGTGTCCCGGGACTGGGTGTCCTTTGGTTTCAATACCAAGCCGCTCCAAACCAGATGTACAACTGTCACAGCAGTTGGAACTGGGTCATCAATGACTGTCGTCTCTGAGAATCGGGTTCTAATTCCTCAACTCTTTACTTTCTCTGTATTATGTGTTGATGACTTTCACTGTGACTGTTTGAAGAATTTGCTGAAGACTTTCTCTGAATTTCCTCAACCCAAATTCTTCACAATAGTTAATCATAATCTGTATTCTGCGTGCCTGCTTACTGTGCGATCTGTTTTCACTTTCTTCACTTTGAAATACTGCTGGTGTGAACGTTTGCACATCTGATCCTTCACTGTTTCCGCTGCAAGTTAGTCATCAGTGAGGAATTTCCTCAAAAGGAATTTCCTCACTGATGAAATTCGAAAAATCTCCTATTCACCCCCCCTCTAGTCGATATAACGCACTTTCAGCGTAGCCCCCAGGATATGGTCTACTACTTCTCTGAAAAATATTTCCCGGCTCATAAGAAGCAAGCTGCCTTGCAGGAAATATACAACTTTGCTCAAGCTGAAGAAGAGAGTCTCCCACAAGCTTGGGGGAGGCTCATCTAGCTACTGAATGCTTTTCCTGATCACCCTCTTGAGAAGAACGAAATACTTGATATCTTCTATAATGGACTTACCGATGCTTCCAAAGACCACCTAGATAGTTGTGCCGGTTGTGTTTTTAGGGAACGAACTGTAGAACAAGCTGAGCTTCTACTGAATAACATCTTGTGCAATGAGACTACTTGGACTATTCCGGAACCACCTCCTAAGTCAACTCCGAAGAAAAGAGGTATTCTATTCCTCAGTCCTGAAGATATGCAAGAAGCCAAGAAATCTATGCGAGAGAAAGGCATTAAATCTGAAGATGTCAAAAATCTACCACCTATCGAAGAGATCCATGGTCTTGATAACCCGATACAGGTAGTCGAAGTAAATTCCCTGCGTAGGTTTGATGAGAGGGATATTCCTTTTGATAAACCTGCTAGCCAATGCCTGGATGAATTTGATAACTTTGTTGCCAAACAACAGAGCTTCAATGATTATGTTAGCACACAATTGGAAAAGAATGCTCGTATGCTTAGTCATTTAAGTGCTTCTGTGGACAAAAATGTCAATGATCTTAAGCTCCTGAGTAAACATGTCTCTATGGTTACTACTCAGGTAGAACAAGTACTTAAAGCTCAGAATGACTTTCTCAACGAGTTAAATGACAATTCTATCGGAGTCATTACTAGAGGCGGTAGAATGACCCGGGAACCTTTGTATCCTGAGGGTCATACGAAGAGAACTGAACAAGATTCTCAAGGAGTTAGCACTGATGCACCTAGTCATCCTAGAAAGAAGAAAGATGATAGGAACTTGCACGCTAGCAACCCTGTTGCTGCTACACCTGAGAGTCCAAACGATGCCCCTGTTTCTGATGCTGAAACACAATCTGGTGATGCACATGAGCCTAATGATAATATCAATAGTGATGTTCATGTTGATGCTCAACCTAGCAATGAAAAGGATGTGGAGATTGAACCTGATGATGTTGATAAACCACAGCCTAAGAATAGAAGATATGATAAGAATGACTTCACTGCTAGGAAGCATGGTAAAGAAAGGGAACCATGGGTTCAGAAACCCATGCCCTTTCCTCCCAAACCATCCAAGAAAAAGGATGATGAGGATTTTGAGCGATTCGTTGAAATGATTAGACCTGCCTTTCTGCAAATGCGTTTGTCAGATATGCTCAAAATGTCTCCGTATGCTAAGCACATGAAGGATATTGTGACTAATAATAGGAGGATACCTCAGGTTGAGATTTCCACCATGCTTGCTAACTATACCTTCAATGGTGGAACTCCTAAGAAACTAGGTGATCCCAGTGTGCCCACAATACCTGGCTCCATTAAAGGCAACTACGTTAGAACTGCTTTATGCGACCTTGGAGCCGGTGTTAGTGTTATGCCTCTCTCTCTTTATTATAGTCTTGAGCTGGATAAGTTGACACCCACTGAAATCTCTCTGCAAATGGCCGACAAATCAACTGCTTTCCCTATCGGCATTTGCGAGGATGTGCCTGTTGTGGTTTCTAATGTCACTATCTTGACAGACTTTGTTATCTTGGATATTCCCGAGGATGATGCCATGGCGGTCATCCTCGGAAGACCCTTTTTAAACACTGCAGGGGCTGTTATAGATTGCAACAAAAGCAATGTCACTTTCCATGTCAACGGTAATGAGCATACAATGCACTTTTTGAAGAAACAATATCGAGTACATTGCATCAATGCTATCAAAAAAACTTCATCGATTCTTATTGGGAGCTTTGAATGCCCTATTCCTCGTGTCAAGATGAAGTATGATTTGCTTGTTGGGGAGATACATATCCCCATTGAGGTGACCGAGTGACTATTCAAGAATTCTCCGTTCTCTTTTTGCGATTCGATTTTTTTGTCAAAGAGACTTGATCAACCTCACGGACGGATTTCTTTTGATGACCATGAGATTGATGAATCGAGGAGTCACGAACCTCTGTTCCAAGCTTTCACCTTCGGTTGCTTAGAAGAAAAATGATAGGTTTAGTTTAGTTTTCCCTGTTTGCTGTTTTAGCGTCCAGTGAAAAGTACCCCGAAAATAAAAGTTCTCTAAACATCCTGAAAATCAAGTATGATTTTTTCTGGAATTTTTGAAAAATTCTGTGACAAAGAGCTTGTTTGGGGGCTGCACAAGTGGGCCACAAGCCCTTGGGGCGCGGGCACCCCCCTGGCCGCGCCACCCAAGCTTGTGGGGCCCACAGGCACCCCCTCCACTCATTCATGCTCTCATCTGGTTCTCCTACCTCTAGAAAAAATCGTTCCACAGCTCAAACCCGTGTTCTTGCTCCTCTTGCTGGGATTTTCGATCTCTTTGCTCAAATCACCATTCCCCGAACTGCTTTCGGGAAATTACTCCTTGGTAAGTGACTCCTCCATTGGTCCAATTAGTTTTTGCTCTAGTGCCTTATACTCCGCTTATTTTTGCTGCCTTGGTGACCATGTTCTTGAGCTTTGCATGATGATTTTAGCTGGTCCCAAGTAGTTTTGATGCGTAATATGGCTTCTAGGCACTTGTGGGAGTAGTTGCTACGAGTTTCGTTGAACCTTATTCACTTTTCCTTAGAGTCACTAAAAATTTCAGAAAGTTTCAGAGATAGAAAATGGAAAACATGAGGAGGCTCTTCAAGCCGTGACCCCAAGGATGATGGGAGTGAGAAGAAACCCAAGTATCTGGTCCCTCGAGTCGTAGAAGTTCGAGCGTGTGAGTGACCAAATGACGTGTTCTTACGTGCCGCTGTAATTTATGAGGACTTTTATCACTTGGTAGAAAACGCAGGCCTTACCGCCTTCGTTGAAGATAAGTGTCCGCAATACCTCGTCGTCACTAAGATCTTCGTACAAAGCTTTAACTTCTATCCGAGGAAGAATCCTCCTATGGTTGAGGTCAAACTTTATGATATCCCCCAGCGCCTGTCACTCCAGGATTTTTGCAATGTTTGCAAATTAGCTTACGTTGGGGATATTCATGAACCTCGTCCACGGGACTTGGAGACCTTCATCGATACAATTGCTGTAGGAGAGGAGAGAGGAGTGTCTTGCGCTACAGCTGCTAGCATTCATTTTCCCGTGCTTCGGTACTTCTCATTATTTGTGGGAAAATGGTTGATTGGCCGTGGGAAAGCTAGGTCACTTAGTTCCCGAGATCTTGCGGTCTTGCGTGAAGCCCTTCATAACGATAAAATTTATAGCTTGGGGGCTATAGCAGCTCAACGGTTGAACACGAACCGTTCTAAGGGCATTGTCTATGGAGGTATCTATGCTACTCATGTTGCTAGACACTTTGAGATACCTATTAGACTGGAGGAGGAAGAAGAGATTATTCTTCCCGAGAGATATCTAGATTACGATAGCATGGTTCGCCATCACTTTCTTGATAGAGATATAAATAGAAGGATGATTTATAACCTGGTATTCAGTCAGGGTACTCGTGAGACTATTACTTTGCCTGATCCTTCTTTGTTCAATCTTTATGCAGGCAGGTACATTATTATGCCCTCGGACATCTACGCATATTGGGGCTTAGCCCAACCACAGGTGCCCATGCCCGAGATACCAGTCGAGTACCACACGCGAGTTTATCAGTGGGAGCCAGAGGAGCTCACACAACAGTGGCATCCTCAGTCCACTCCGGAGTACCCCGGAGCTGGTTATTTCCCTCCTTGGGAGTAGACCAACTTAGGCCAAAATCCTAAGCTTGGGGGAGTACGTGTTCTCACCGACTTTACATTCTTGCTTATGCTTTCACTTTGTTTGTCGGTGTTCACACTTTGCCACTTTATCATCCATGCTAGTTTATTTTCTTTTTTTCTCGTTTTCTTTTCGTGTGTCTGTCTAGTTTGAGAAAAACCAAAAAGTTTTTTTTTCTTCTTTTGCTTGTTGGGAGCTTTCCCGTGTAAATAGTTTTATTTTTCTTTGGGTCAAGGTAGAAGATCATGGTTACAATGTTTAGTGTCTCTCGTATGCATACCTGTTTAGCTTTCAAAGAGCCATATTACATTGTCGTTGTGTTTGCCTGCAGATTCCAGCGTAGTCCAATGCACGAGCACGCTTATTATTGTTCACATCGTTTAGTCGTGCAAGTGAAAGGCAATAGTGACGATATATGATGAAGTGACTGAGCCTTGAAAAGCTGGTATGAACTCGATCAATTTTGTTTTTGTAAATATGACTAGCTCATCATGCATGATTCAGCTTCGTTGTGAAAGAAACATGTTTGCAATGAAAACTTAGAGATCATAGTTGTTTATGCCATGCTTACTTAGCTAGGAGCTTATAATGGTTTGTCTTGGATGCCCACATGAATGTCGAGATGACTGTGTTGTAGTATGATAGGATGGTATCCTCCTTTGAATGATTCAAGTGGCTTGACTTGGCGCATGTTCACGCATGTAGTTGAAACAAAATCAACATAGCCTCTATGATATTCATGTTCATGGTGATTTATGTCCTACTCATGCTTGCACTCAATGTTAGTTAGTCTCAATGCATTTTGATGACTGTTGTCGCTCTCTAGTTGGTCGCTTCCCAGTCTTTTGCTAGCCTTCAATTGTACGAAGCGGGAATACTGCTTGTGCATCCACCTCCATAAACCCAAAGTTGTGCCTTATGAGTCAACCATACCTACTTGTATGCAGTATCTACCTGCCGTTCCAAGTAAATTTGCACGTGCCACTCTCTAAACCTTCAAGAAATAATCTGTTTTGCATGGCCAAACCTCTCATGTGGTGTCAGGGGGCTATCAGTATCTTCCATGATAGGCGTGTTATCCTCGATATGTGTTTATTCACTATCATTCACGAGAAAGGGGCCCGTAATTGGAATTCCCAGTTCCATGCTGAAATCGAAAAGATAATTGCAAATAAAACTCCCCCAGGATTGATTTTGGTATGGATGGTACCCGAGGATTCGGCTAGCCGTGGAGTGTGATTGATTGGTGGTGGGGGAGTCAACACTTTACTTTTCTGTTTGGGAACTGCCTATAGCATGTGTAGCGTGGAAGATGTTGAGAACTATTACTCATTGCATTGAGAATGAAAGCATGCCACCCAAAATTATTATCTCTGTTTTCAAAATCTTGAGCTCTGGCACCTTTGCAAATTAATGCTTCCCTCTGCGAAGGGCCTGTCTATTTATGTTCCTGTCGAGTCATCCTCCTCTTACAAAAGCACCAATTAGAGAGCACCTTTGTTGTTTTTATGCTTTGCTTTTAACTGTGTTGAGTATGATTGTGACTGGATCTTCTTTGCCATGAGTTACAATGTTTAGACAGCCCTTGGTCTTTGAAGGTGCTCTGCATTTATGTTTTGCGGTCTCAGAAAGAGCTAGCGAGATATCATCTGTTCGTACTACTTCATGGTTGTTTTCATTGAAGTGTTGATGTTTGAGGCTTATTATTATTTGCTCTCTAGTTGATTATGGCATTGATATGAGTTTACCGTGAGACCTAAATGTCATTTGCTTATGTGGTTTGCTTGTGATGTTGCTGAAATTTTGGTTGTGAGTTAGACATAGTTGCAACAACCAGATCAAACATAGTTCGTCAAAGTTTTTCTTTTGTCTCTTTCAGTTTGTCAACTGAATTGCTTGAGGACAAGCAAGGCTTTAAGCTTGGGGGAGTTGATACATCTCCAACATATATACTTTGCTAAACTATTTTGCCCTTGTTTTGGACTCTAATTTGCATGATTTGAATGGAACTAACCCGGATTAACGCTGTTTTCAGCAGAATTGCCATGGTGTTGTTTTTGTGCAGAAATAAAAGTTCTCGGAATGACCTGAAAACTTACGGAGAATTTTTCTGGAATTAATGAAAAATACGTGCGCAAAGATCCACCGGAGGAGGAGAGCGAGTGGGCCACAAGCCCAGGGGCCGCGGCCACCCCCCTGGCCGCGCCGTGAGGGCTTGTGGGGCCCATGAGGCTCCACCGCCTCCAATCTCAGCTCTATATATTCCGTTTCGCCCGGAAAAAATCAGGGAGAAGGATTCGTCGCATTTACGATACGGAGGCGCCGCCACCTCCTGTTCTTCATCTGGAGGGCAGATCTAGAATACGTTCCGGGCTCGGGAGAGAGGAAATCGTCGCCATCGTCATCATCAACCTTCCTTCATCGCCAATTCCATGATGCTCTTCACCGTTCGTGAGTAATCTCATCGTAGGCTTGCTGGACAGTGATGAGTTGGATGAGATCTATCATGTAATCGAGTTAGTTTTGATGGGGATTGATCCCTAGTATCCACTATGTTCTGAGATTGATGTTGCTACTACTTTGCCATGCTTAATGCTTGTCACTAGGGCCCGAGTGCCATGATTTCAGATCTGAACCTATTATGTTGTCGCCAATATATGTGTGTTTTAGATCCTATCTTGCAAGTTGTAGTCACCTACTATGTGTTATGACCCGACAACCCAGGAGTGACAATAGCCGGAACCACTCCCGGAGATGACCATAGTATGAGGTGTTAATGTATTCACTACTGAAATTCAGAAATTTGCCGTCTGCCAAAGCGGACGGCTAAGGGTGCAACCACAGACGGCAAAGGCTTTGCCGTCGGTCAGCAGACGGTAAAAAAAATCCGGTGAAGAGGTTCTTTGCCATCAGCTTTCCCAATGCGGACGGCAAAGAATCTTTGCGATGAGGGGGCAGGCGACAAATTAACTGGGACGGCAAAGGGTGCAACGTCCCCGTTAAGTGTTAATGGCAGGCCTCCTCCCTTTGTCGTCTGCCTCCCCTCCTTTGCCGTGTGGGGGCAGACGGCAAAGAGGCGAGAGAGAGGGGGCAGATTCCCCCCTTTGTCGTCTGCCTCCCCCACTTTGCCATGTGGGGGCAGACGACACAGAGGGGAGAGACAGGGGGCAGATTCCCACCTTTGCCGTCTGCCTCCCCCCTTTGCCATGCGGGGGTAGATGGCAAAGAGGGGAACCAACCCCTTTTTTATTTATTTTTTGTTATATCCAGCATTTTTAACAATAATCATATATATATATATATATATATATATATATATATATATTTGACATAAATAAATTTCTTTCCGTACTCATAACCATATTAAAATAACCTCTTATATCCAGCTTTCAAGTTGCATCCACGTGCATACAAAGTTTCATATATTACACCAGTTTCATCCACGTGCATACAAAGTTTCATATATTCATATACTACAATAGTTTCAATACAACCCAAGATACAAGAAATCATCTTCAAGCATTCCATCAATATTTTCCAAGCTTCCCGTGAAGTGAACGTAATCTGCAAAAGGACAAATAAGAAAGTTACAAGAATAATACTAGATGAAGTATTGTATATATAGGTTATTTCTGAGAGAAATTAGCTAAGTATAGACCATTTAGGAGCTAACTAAGCTAATTATGTCATTTAGGTGGAACCCTAGCTAACTATAGGTCGTTTCGGAGCTAACTTGGGTAAAATAGGTCATTCCGGAGCAAACTATGCTTATTAAGCCATTTTTGATCTAGCTAGGCTAATTATAGGCCATTTAATACCTAAGTTAGGGGCAATAGGTCATGTTTCAGCTACGTAAGCCTTATTATGTCATTTAGGAGAGAACTTAGCTAACTATAGGTCATGTTTTATTAAATAGACCATTTAGGAGCTAACTAAGCTAATTATGTCATTTAGATGGATAATTAGCCAATTTAGGCTTTGTTGGATGAGTCTAAGCTACGTAGAATAAGAGAAAGAGAAGAAGAAGTAAAAGAAGGAGGAGGAGGAGGAGGAGGAGCAGAAGGAGAAGGAAGAGGAGAAGAACAAGAAAATAAGGGGAAGGAGAAGGAGGAAGAAGAAGGAAGAAGAAGGAGAAGGAGGAGCTCCTTCTCCTTCTTCTCCTCCTTCTCCTCCTTCTTCTTATTCTCCTCCCTCTCCTTCTTCTTCTTCTCCTCTTCTTCTTCTTCCTTCCTTTCATTTTTCCTCTTTCTTCTCCTCTCGTTCCCTTTTTCGGGCTAAATTGGCTGAGAATGCCTGTTTGGAGCTAATTATGTCATTTAGGAGAGAACTTAGCTAAGTATAGGTCATTTTTTATTAAATAGACCATTTAGGAGCTAACTAAGCTAATTATGTCATTTAGATGTATAATTAACCAATTTAGGCTTTGTTGGATGAGTCTAAGCTACGTAGAATAAGAGAAAGAGAAGAAGAAGTAAAAGAAAGAGGAGGAGGAGGAGGAGGAGAAGGAGAAGGAAGAGGAGAAGAAGAAGAAAAGGAGAAGGAGAAGGAGAAGGAGGAAGAAGGAGGAAGAAGAAGGAGAAGGAGGAGCTCCTTCTCCTTCTTCTCCTCCTTCTCCTCCTTCTTATTATCCTCCTCCCTCTCCTTCTTGTTCTTCTCCTCTTCTTCTTCTTCCTTCCTTTCATTTTTCCTCTTTCTTCTCCTCTCGTCCCCTTCTTCGGGCTAAATTGGCTAAGAATGCCTTTTTGGAGCTAATTATGTCATTTAGGAGAGAACTTAGCTAAGTATAGGTCATTTTTTATTAAATAGACCATTTACGAGCTAACTAAGCTAATTATGTCATTTAGATGTATAATTAGCCAATTTAGGCTTTGTTGGATGAGTCTAAGCTACGTAGAATAAGAGAAAGAGGAGAAGAAGTAAAAGAAGGAGGAGGAAGAGGAGGAGGAGGAGGAGAAGGAGATGGAAGAGGAGGAGAAGAAGAAAAGGAGAAGGAGAAGGAGAAGGAGGAAGAACAAGGAGAAGGAGGAGGTCCTTCTCCTTCTTCTCCTCCTTCTCCTCCTTCTTCTTATCCTCCTCCCTCTCCTTCTTCTTCTTCTCCTCTTCTTCTTCTTCCTTTCTTTCATTTTTCCTCTTTCTTCTCCTCTCGGCCCTTTTCGGGCTAAATTGGCTAAGAATGCCTTTTTGGAGCTAATTATGTCATTTAGGAGAGAACTTAGCTAAGTATATGTCATTTTTTATTAAATAGACCAATTAGGAGCTAACTAAGTTAATTATGTCATTTAGATGTATAATTAGCCAATTTAGGCTTTGTCGGATGAGTCTAAGCTACGTAGAATTAGAGAAAGAGAAGAAGAAGTAAAAGAAGGAGGAGGAGGAGGAGGAGGAGAAGGAGAAGGAAGAGGAGAAGAAGAAGAAAAGGACAAGGAGAAGGAGAAGGAGGGAGAAGGAGGAAGAAGAAGGAGAAGGAGGAGCTCCTTCTCCTTCTTCTCCTCCTTCTTCTTATCCTCCTCCCTCTCCTTCTTCTTCTTCTCCTCTTCTTCTTCTTACTTCCTTTCATTTTTCCTCTTTCTTCTCCTCTCGTCCCCTTCTTCGGGCTAAATTGGCTAAGAATGCCTTTTTAAGCTAATTATGTCATTTAGGAGAGAACTTAGCTAAGTATAGGTCATTTTTTTTTATTAAATAGACCATTTAGGAGCTAACTAAGCTAATTATGTCATTTAGATGTATAATTAGCCAATTTAGGATTTGTAGGATGAGTCTAAGCTACGTAGAATAAGAGAAAGAGAAGAAGAAGTAAAAGGAGGAGGAGGAGGAGGAGGAGGAGGAGAAGGAGAAGGAAGAGGAGAAGAAGAAGAAAAGGAGAAGGAGAAGGAGAAGGAGGAACAAAAAGGAAGAAGAAGGGGAAGGAGGAGCTCCTTCTCCTTCTTCTCCTCCTTCTCCTCCTTCTTCTTATCCTCCTCCCTCTCCTTGTTCTTCTTCTCCTCCTCTTCTTCTTCCTTCCTTTCATTCTTCCTCGTTCTTCTCCTCTCGTCCCCTTCTTCGGGCTAAATTGACTAAGAATGCCTTTTTGGAGCTAATTATGTCATTTAGGAGAGAACTTAGCTATTTATAGGTCACATTTATTAAATAGACCATTGAGGAGCTAACTAAGCTAATTATGTCATCTAGCTATCTTTTATTAAAACACTAGAAATAACATACATAAGTTAGGGTCAAGCACGGTGGCTCTGGCTTGTTTCACCTGGAGAAGGCTGCCCTGGAGAAGGCTCGATTGTAGAAGGGTCGTGCGATGCGTTTCGGGACATATTCTGCACCAAACATCGTTTGCAATGTGTAGTTAGCATGAGGACACTCTTAAGATCACTCCACTGAAATGAAACTCACCGTCCCCGCCACGTTAACGACTGGCATCGGCGGAGGGACTTGGCCGTTCTTCTCGCACATAGACTGTACATTTGGTTTCGACAAGTCAAACTTTTTATTTATTAATGAAACGGACATGCAAATGCAAGATTTGAAATAACATGAAGAAGAAACTTACCACGAAGAGCTCGTATATGACCCTGGTAGACGCATCATTCCGTGCCCTCTCCGCCTCCACCAATGCAGTCGTCCTCTCCTCCAGCTCCCTAATTTCCTTATCCTTATCCGCCATAGCCGCCTGCATTGCCTCTCTCTCTTTCTGAATAGCAGCCTACAACACAACTCATTGTTAGCATATTGGTTCCAACGCACAACATAATGCGGAAAGATATTTGAGTCCATTGAACTAACCTCGATGGCGAGCTCGACTGGCCGTGCACGACGTGTTATCTCCGGACAAGAGCTCGTTTGGCATGCCTTTATCTGCCGGAGAGAGCTAGGACAACGTATAAGGCCATCTCCAATGGCGATCGAGCCATGGGGCCTCCCGTTGCCAGCTATCATCACCAGCTCTGGATCAATAGGCCCCTCGCTCGGGTTAAAGTCCTCCCCTTTCCCCGCCTTCCCGTGACCTCTGTACTTCACGAGCTAGTCGTGGGAGGAGATGTTGGTGAAGTTTTCTGGATGCTCGAGGTCAGACTCAGAGAATGCCTTGACCTTCTTGTACGACGCAGTATGGGCCATCACATACAGGTCGTACATCTGTGGCGCCTCCGTCTTATTGTGACGCGCCTAAAAGAGAGAGAGAGAGGAAAATTGTATTGGTAAAGGGCTCAAAATAGCATTAAGAATGAATTGCATGAGGCATGAAGCAAACCACATACCCAGTTTTCGCCAAATTGGATTAAGTTGACGCTCCCTTGATGGTGTGGCACACCAACCATTTTGCCACGCCTCTCCTTGGCGTTGTTGTGGCTGGCCTCCCATGTTTCGGAGCACCACTGATCCTCCAAGGCCTCCCAACAATCCATCTTATCCACACACCATCTCGGGGGCACCTAAGTTAATAAAGAGAAATTTGAGCGCGTAAGAACCAAATCAAGGAAACTAACTACAAAGCCTTAATAATATGTAATTACCTTCATGTAATGCTCCTTCTCCATCTCAGCATCACGGCACTTCGCCTTGTCAAGCCTAATACGCCGCGTGGCATAGTAGTCTCGAACAGCCTGCACCCGAGCCTCGTGCCGAAAGTTTTGAAGTAGGCGGCGACATTCGGTTTCGATAACCTTTGCCGCGTCCTCCTCATATCCCTCCTCACACCTGTTGTTGGTGTGCAAACGATACAACACCGATTAGTACAATAAATAGCTATGGTTGATTTATAATTGTGTGAAAGAGAAATTACCCAGAACTTTCGGATCACCATGTCCGCCCTCGTGTCAAACAAAACACCGTCAATCTCCACCTCCGGCGGGGCCGGGGCACCCAAGTAGTGCTCCCAGGTCATTCCTACCTCTCGCTCCCGACCGGGCAACGTAACAAACCCTGGGAAGTTTTGACGGCAAAGAACACCAAGGACGCTGTTGGGCTTGCGGACACCCTTGGCAACAATCCAACCCCTACAGTATGACAAATTAAAGCCAAAACATTAGATATTTGAGAAAACGCGAAGGCAAAAGGTTAAATAAGATTAAATTAACTTACTTGTCCCCATTTGGCCTAATTGACCACCTCTGCTCGGGGGTCGCTGGCACGAGCGGGAGCCCCGAACTACCACGCTGGTAGACGGTAGCCCCCTCACCCAGCTCCTCGTCGCTACTAGCATGGCCACTTGCCTCAGGCTAGGTATCCCACTGGGTCTCTTGGGACGTACCCTCATCCCTGCTTTGCTCCGTAGTAGCCTGGAAGGAAGCCTCTGGGACAGGAGTCTCGTGGGTCGAAGGCTCGTCGACCTGAGGCTCGTAGACCCGAGGCTCGTGAACCGGAGACCGTGTAGCCTCCACCTCACACGAATCCACCCTAGAAGTCCTGTGCTCAGGTGAATCAGCTTGGGGTGGTGGCGGAGACCGTGTAGCCCTACCTCTCCCGCGGCCACGTGTACCTTTAGTACAACATAAATACCAACATGAGTAATAAAATGTATATAAATACCAATATGCATACAACATGAGTACAACATAAATACCAACATGAATACAACGTGTACCTTTAGTGCCTCTCGGCTTCGCGGAGGGTCGACCTCCTCTCACGGGGGGCGCTCCTTGCAAATTAGAGAGCAACACTCTCCGAAGAGGCGAGGCAGGAATGGAAGTACCCATCCCATCACCCGCCGACGAAGAAGCAGCAGTGGAGTCCTTTCGACCCTTTCCCACCATCTTTCAACACATGTCATGACAAAGAGTAAATGAAATTAGTACAACATAAATACAAACAGGAGTAATAAAATGTATATAATTTAAGTGTATCATCGTCATAAATACCATCATGACTAATAAAAATTGAATACCTAACATGAACTCAAAATTTATATATAGTATAATAGTTGAATACCTGACATGAACTAATAACAATCGTCCTCGTCTATATATGCTTCTGGGTCAATAAATGCATCATGACCATCACTATCATAAAAAAATGCATCATCATCATCACTATCATGAACAACATGTGGAAGGCCACCATTATGTAATCGGTCAAGAAGTGACAGGTCATCCGCAGCAGTAACCTCTTCTTCTTCCAGCTCTTCCTGTTCGGGCTCAGGTGTTAAGACGGATTTACTATCGCTGTCTACTTCAATGTTCTGGGGTGAAGTAGAGCGGTTCCTGAAACGTTTCTTGGACATACGTGTTTCTTGGAAGAATTCTCCTTCATATGTGTCTGGGTTAATGTGAGGTTCGTAATCCTCTTCATTGAGGGTAGGTGGTCTAAAATGTGGTGGCACTTCATAAACGACATCCCAACCTTCAAGATTTGGATCAGTTTGGCAGGCCCACGGTAGATAGAAAACTTGTGTCGCCTGTTGAGCCGTAATATAGACATCGGGAACATCTAAGTGGGTGTTTTGGTTGATTTCGACTAGTCCTATATGTTGATGAGTCCTTCTAGTCTCCCTCGGCTCAAACCAATAACATTTGAAGACTACGACGGTCGGTGGGTTTTCACCATAAAATAGAAGTTCATAAATTGCTTCAACTCTTCCATAATACTCGGTGTCTCCTTCGCCGATAGCAGAGACAGAACAATTTGTAGTCTTTAGGTCGGGCATAGATAGCTCTTTGCCAAAGGTACGAAAGTGATACCCGTTGATGTTGTATTTGTCAAATGAACGAACCTTATAGTCAAAACCATTAGCGACTTGTCTCAACTCGGCGTCCATAGACTCTGCATCAGCCTACAAGTTTAATACGAACGAATGGATGCATTAGCCGCAACTTAGACCAATAAATCAAATGGGCCCTTAATGGTAATAAATTACCCTTTGTTTGAACCAAGAGATGAAACCGGGATAGTCGCCTCCATGCTTTGCGAGAAGCTCATACTCTTCGACCGAATCCTTTTCGATGACCGCTGCATCCGAGAATTCGGCGACGTATCGACTATATCAAATATCTAGGAATAAGAGTAGTTCAAAGCAATTAGGAGTTGCGGAACCATAAATTACCGAGAACTTACTCGATGTACGGCCGCACTTCTGTTAGGTTGGTGAAGATATACAATGAAATGGTCCGCCATTCTTCGACATCCAACGATTTCCCTTTCGAAACACCGGATGGTGCGAGCTTACCTTTGAATAGGCTGAGGTTCGATCGAACTTTTTCTCGATCGCCATCACTGTACCGAGGCTTCGGGTTATGCAAATGATGATTTTTGGCTTCGTAGTGTGCTGTCACGAAGTTTGCCGCCTCCTCAGTAATGAATGCCTCGGCCATCGATGGTTCAATTCTATGTTTATTTTTACACTTAGTTTGAAGCGTCTTCTGCATCCTCTCAGTTGAGTAGCACCACCGATTTTGAACGGGCCCCCCCATTCTTGCCTCGGTTGGGAGATGCAAAATCAAATGTTGCATTGGATTAAAGAAGCCCGGTGGAAAGATATTTTCTAATTTGCAGATCAACTCCGGCGCCAACTCTTCCATTTCATCTAGCACGCCAGGCGATAGTTCTTTCGCACAAAGAGAACGGAAGAAATAGCTCAGCTCTGCCAGAACTAGCCATTTATCCTCAGGGATAAAGCCACGCAACATCACCGGCATTACCCGCTCAATCCATATGTGCCAATCATGACTCTTGAGCCCAAATATTTTCAATTTCTCAAGACTCGCTCCCCTCTTTAGATTCGCAGCATACCCATCGGGCAACATCAACCGCATTTTCACCCACAATAGCATTTCCCTCATAGCTGGACTTTCAAGATTGAACCATGCCTTTGGCTTCGCTATGCTTTGATTTCCTTTCCGTTGTCGCAGGTTTTGCAACGGTCTATCACATAGAGCCTCCAGGTCGATTCTAGCCTTAGGATTATCTTTGACTTCCCCTCTATGCCGAACAATGTACCAAAAATGGCCTCCGCAATATTCTTTTCAGTGTGCATCACGTCAATGTTGTATGGGCAAAGGAGGTCTTTGAAGTAACGGAGATCCCATAAGCATGACTTGTGAGTCCAGACGTGTTCCGTATTATACCCTTTGAAGTATCCTGGACGCAAAGGATCAGGCTCGAGAGCGTTTAACTGATCAAGGGTCTGTTGGCCTGTCAACGCAGCTGGTGCAGTGTTTTTGACAACTCTACCTTTGATGAAATTCTTCTTGTCTTTTCTGAACTTATGGTCAGGATCCAGGAATTGTCTATGCATGTCGAAGCAAGAATACTTGCGACCAGCCAGTAGCCAACGAAACTGAAGAGCTGCCTTGCATGTGGTGCACGGGAACCTTCCATGCACACACCAGCCAGCGAATAGCGCAAACGCCGGATAATCATGCGTCGAGTACATGTACCACACATGCATTTTGAATTTTGTATTGGTAGCCGCGTCGTAGGTCTTGATCCCATTATCCCAGGCTTCTTGCAACTCATCCTTAAGCGGCTGCATGTACACATTCATATTCTTCCCCGGATAGTTGGGCCCTGGAATTATCAACGTCAGGAATATGTTCTTTCTTTTCATAATCTCTCCAGGTGGCAAATTTAGTGGAATGACAAATACAGGCCAACAACTGTATTGTGCTGCCGTCATACCATACACATTGAACCCATCCGTGCTTATGGAAACTCTAGGTTGCCTTGGATCTTCCGATTTATCCTTATGTAATGCATCGAAGTGCCTCCACGCAAAACCATCTGAAGTGTGTACCAGCATCTTGTTCCCATCCGCATCTAGTTCGGTTCTTTTGCCCAATTTGTGCCATGTCATTTGTCTGGCCGTCTCTTCGACCATGAAAAGACGTTGAAGTCTTGGTATGATTGGCAGATATCGAAGAACACTAATGGGGATTTTGGTCTGATTCTTCTCACCCATGCCGTTGTCTACCACAATATACCTGGAAGAATTGCAAATGGGGCAATAGTTCAAGCCGCATACTCAAGCCTAAATAAGGCACATCCATTCTCACATGCATGTATCTTGTCATAGGGCATCTTAAGTACACGGAGGATTTTCTTTGACTGGTATAGGTTTGCAGGCAGTACATGGCCTTTGGGTAGAAAGCGTCCAAATATCGTCATCATCGCGTCGTAGCATTCTTTGCCTAGGTTGAATTGAGCCTTCAGAGCCATTACTTGTGCGATGGCATCCAGCTGACAAAGCTCAGTCTACTCGTGGAGAGGACGTTTTGAAGACTCCAGCATTTCATAGAAGGCCTTTGCAGATTCCTCTATCTCATCGTCCGAATCACGAGCATCATCAATGTCTTGCACCATGTCTTCAATCCCGGTACCATGCTCGTCGGTGCAACGACAAATCACCCCAGCTTTGGCGCGTTGGTCAGACTCACCATGAAAAGTCCACACCGTATAATTAGGCGTAAAAGCCCACTTCTGCAGGTGTTTACCCATTTCAAACTCTGTCTGCTTTTTCCAGTTGTCGCAGTTGGGACAGGGGCACCATGTTTTATGCTGGCCATTTGCAAATGCGGCTCTCACGAACCCCCTGGTTTTTGTTAACCATTCATGGGTCATGTCTTTCTGACTAGAGTGACTAATGTACATCCAAGCACGATCACTCATGTTGCCTAGCTACCTATGGGGGCACAAGAAATAAATATATAATTCATCATCTATATTAAGACGCTAATCAAGTTTGTCAGTTTTATTACGTCCATGCAACCTACACGCTAATAGGTAAAGATGTGTCCTAATCCCACCCGAGTATGTGTAGACTGGGTTCGTTTTCCCATGCTCTGCTCCAGATGCGATGCAGAATTTCGGCAGCACCTCCCCGCTGTTCTCCTGATACACGTCTCGGCAATAAGCAGAGAGGATGTGTACCCGGAGAACAACAGGGGAGGCACTGACGAAATTCCGCATCGGATCCGGAGCACAGCATACGGGAAAACAAACCCAATCTACACATACTCGGGCTGTCCATAGATAATGTTGGACAATTCGAAAGGATGGCGGTTATAAATATGCAAAGAAATGCATATTTATAGATGTCGCACTTTTGAACGGGAGACGCATACTGGTCACGCATACTCATGATTGAAGAAACCTATAGCTAGCAAGTTTCATCAGCACGAAGACCGGGACAGAGCAAATTAAGGGGGTAGGAGGAGAAGTCATTTGTGCTCACCAACAAACGCAAGGGTGGAGCTCGTCCAACGCACGTGGAGGTCGTCGAACAACTGCACATTGAAATTCACCCGATCAACACAAATACGATGTTTTTATAATTAACATAATCGGAAAATATGTGACCTAACTCATAATTTACAAAATTATGACCCCGTGGGCCTCTAGAAGGCCGAAAAGCACCTTCTCGTTAAACAGAAGGCAGAAGAGGTGTCGGGGGTCGGGGCTTAGTGGCGTCGGGAGTCAGTGCCGTCGATGGTCGGTGATGTCGGGTGTCGGTGGTCGGGAGTCGGGTTAAATGCGTCGATGGTCGGGGGTCAGTGTCATCGGGGGTCGAGGGTCACTAGCGTCGGGGGTTGGGGTCTTTTTGATCAACAAGAGGCCAAAGAGGTGTCGGGGGCCCGGGGTTGGGGGTTAGTGGCGTCGGGGGTCGGGAGTAGGGGGTCGGGGGTCGAGGGTCAGTGGCGTCGGGGGTCGGGGGTCAGGAGTCAGGGGTTGGAGGTCGGGGGTCGGGGGTTAGTGGTGTCGGGCGTCGGGAGTTGGGGGTCGGGGGTCAGTGGTGTCGGGCGTCGGGGGTCGGGGGTCGGGGGTCGGGTGTCAGTGGCATCGGGGGTCGGGGGTCGAGGGTCGGGGGTTGGTGGCGTCGGGCGTCGAGGGTTGGTGGCGTCGGGCGTCGTGGGTCGAGAGTCGGGTGTCGGGGGTCAGTGGTGTCGGGTGTCGACGGTCGGGAGTCGGGTGTCAGTGGCGTCGGAGGTAGGGGGTCGAGGGTCGGGGGTTGGTGGCGTCGGGCGCCGGTGGTCGGGGGCCGCGGGTCGGGGGTCAGGGTCCTCTTCTTTCTTCTTCTCCTCTCTCCTCTTTTTCTTCTTCTTCTTCTTCTTCTTCTTCTTGATCATCTTATTATTATTATTATTCTTCTTTTTTCTCCTCCTCCTCCTCCTCCTATTCTTCTTCTTCTTCTTCTTCTTTCTTTTATCTTTCTCCTCCTATCCTCTTTCTTCTTCTTCTTCTTCTTCTTCTTCTTCTTCTTTCTTTTATCTTTCTCCTCCTCTCCTCTTTCTTCTTCTTCTTCATCTTCTTTCTTCTTCTAGTTTATTATTCTCTTATTTTCTTCTAAGTTTGACTAGATAAAGCATGTAGAGTAGGAGCATAACATACAATTCAGCACAAACATACATGTTTCTATCACAATAGAACCTCAAAAGGCTAAGATCTAAGAGGTGCAAATAAAACTACATCAATGCTTCATGCATGAGGTTTATGTCAACACCTCCTATCTTCAAACCAAAACCTTAACATGCAACTTCTGTCAAAAATGCACATTTACTTCAAATGCAAATCTATCATTTCTTTTTTGGGGCCCATACCCTTCTTCATCTATCATTTATTTTTTCTATCTATTTTTTCTTTTCTATCTACTTTTTCTACTTAATAAACTAACTATCTAATTTAACATAAACACAGAAGAAGAAAAAACTAACTATCCAATTTAACAGAAAAAACACAAATTAAACTAACTATCTAAATTAACTATATAATTTAAAAGAAAAAAACAAGAAATAAAGCAAAAGAGAAAAAAAAAACCTTACCTGCGTAGGGGCAGTGGGCGGCCGGGGCGGAGGGCAGTGGGAGGAGGGGAGGGCGAGCTCCGGCCCTGGGTGGTGGGGAGGAGGTGCGGGGGGAGGAGGGGAGGGCGACCTCCGGCCGCACGGCGGTGGTGGGCCGAAGCGGCTCCGGTGGTGGCGGCGGCGGCACTCGGGTGGTCAGGGCACAGGAAGGAGGGGCGCGTGGAGGACGGGCGCGGGGAGGAGTTGCGCGGGGAGGAGGGAGGGCGAGCTCCGGCGAGCTCCGATGGTGATGGCGGCGGCGCTGGAGTGGGAAGTGCGCGGGGAGGAGTTGCGCTGGGGTGCGTGGGCAGTGCACGAGTTTGCCGATAGGGGAGCGGGGGGTGGGGGCTGGGCGCCGTTAGGGGGAGCTCCTTTGCCGTCTGCAAAGGCTGGGAGGCAGACGGCAAAGGGGTGGGTGGGGTGGGGCGCGAGTTGGCCGTTAGGGTGGCACCCCATTGCCGTCCGCGTGCTCTTTGCCGTCCGCCTTTAGGTCCTTTGCCATGCGTCAGCAGACGGCAAAGAGGTGGCAGACGGCAAATAAAACCTTTGCCATCGACAACCTCTTTGCCGTCCGCTTTGTAACAACTGACGACAAAGAGCATCTTTGCCATGCGTTAGCAGACGGCAAAGGCACGGCAGACGTCATATTTATCAATTCCAGTAGTGATTCACCAAGTGTTAATGCGTTGGTTCGGTTCTTTATTAAAAGGAGAACCTTAATATCCCGTAGTTTCCATTAGGACCCCGCTGCCATGGGAGGGATGGACAATAGATGTCATGCAAGTTCTTTTCCCTAAGCACGTATGACTACATACGGAATACATGCCTACATTAGATTGACGAACGGGAGCTAGTTACTTATCTCTCCATGTTATAGCTGTTACATGATGAATCACATCCGGCATAATCATCCATCACCGATCCAATGCCTACGAGTCTTTTACTACGGGTCCTTGCTACGTTACTTTGCTGCTACTGCTATCACTGCTGCTACTGTTACTCTGCTACTACTGCTGTTACTTTGCTTCTACTGGTTACTGTTGCTACTACTGCATTCATACTACTTTCTACAGATACTTTGCTGCAGACACTAAATCTTTCAGGTGTGGTTGAATTGACAACTCAACTGCTAATACTTGAGAATATTCTTTCGCTTCCCCTTGAGTCGAATCAATAAATTTGGTTTGAATACTCTACCCTCGAAAACTGTTGCGATCACCTATGTTTGTGGGTTATCAAGACGTCAACATCATTTTGCTGGCTCCGTTGCCAAGCAGGCATCAAGTCAGGAATAGTTGCACATCAACATGCACCGTTGCTACAGTTCGTCGTTTCGAGACACCACGTGATGATCGAGTGTGATAGACTCAACGTTCACATACAACGGGTGCAAAACAGTTGCACAGGCGGAACAGTCGGGTTAAACTTGACGATCCTAGCATCTCCAGACACGACCTCTGAACACAAGAGACCGAAAGGTCAAGCATGAATCGTATAGTTGATATGATTAGCATAGAGATGCTTACCACTGAAACTATTCTGGACTCACGTGATGATCAGACTTGAGATAGTGGATTTGGATCATGTACCACTCAAATGACTAGAGAGATGTACTTTCTGAGTGGGAGTTCTTAAGTAATATTATTAATTGAACTAATTATCATGAACATAGTCTAATGGTCTTTGCAAATTATTATGTAGCTTGCGCTATAGCTCTGCTATTTTTTATATGTTCCTAGAGGAAATTTAGTTGAAAGTTGATAGTAGTAACTTTGCGGACTGTGTCCATAAAACTGAGGATTATCCTCATTGCTGCGCAGAAGGCTTATATCCTTAATGCACCACTCGGTGTGCTGCACCTCGAGCGTCGTGTGTGGATGTTGCGAACATCTGACATACACGTTTTTTATGCCTACGTGATAGTTCAGTGCGTAATACTTAATGACTTAGAAGCAAGGTGCCGAAGACGTTTTCAAAAACGTCGCAGAACATAAGAGATGTTCTAAGAGATGAAATTAAATATTTCATGCTTGTGCCCTTGTTGAGAGGTATCAGACCTCCGACAAGATTATTTGTCTACAAAGTAAAGGAGAAAAGCGCAATCGTTGAGCATGTTCTCAGATTGTCTGAGTACAACAATCACTTCAATCAAGTGGGAGTTAATCTTCCAGATGAGATAGTGATGGTTCTCCAAAGTCACTGCCACTAAGCTACTAGAGCTTCGTGATGAACCATAACATATCAAGGATATATATGATGATCCTTGAGTAATTCGCAATGTCTGACACTGCGAAAGTAGAAATCAAGAAGGAGCATCAATTGTTGATGGTTAGTAAAACCACTAGTTTCAAGAAGGGCATGGGCTAGAAGGGATACTTCATGGAACGGCAAACCAGTTGCTGCTCTAGTGAAGAAACCCAAGATTGATCCCAAACACGAGACTAAGTGCTTCTGTTATGAGGGGAACGGTCACTAAGGCGGAGCTACCTTAGATACTTGGTAGATAAGAAGGCCGGCAAAGTCGACAGAAGTATATTTGATATACATAATATTGATGTGTGCTTTACTGGTACTCGTAGTAGCACGAGGGTATTGGATACCGGTTCGGTTGCTAAGTGATTATTAACTCGAAATGAAAGCTACGGTATAAACGGAGACTAGCTAAAGGCGAGATGACGATAAGTGTTGGAAGGGTTTCCAAGGTTGATGTGTTCAAACATCGCACGCTCCCTCTACCATCGAGCTTGGTGTTGAACCTAAATAATTGTTATTTGGTGTTTACGTTGAGCATGAACATGATTGGATCATGTTTGTTGCAATACGATTATTCATTTAAAAGGAATAATAGTTGTTCTATTTTCTTGAATAATTACCTTCAATGGTTTATTGAATCTCAATCATAGTGTTACACATGTTCATAATATTGGTGCCAAAAGATACAAAGTAATAACGATAGTACCACTTAGTTGTGGCACTGCCACTTGAGTCATGTTGGTATAAAATGCATGAAGAAGCTCCATGTTGATGGATCTTTGTACTCACTTGATTTTGAATCACTTGAGACATACAAATCATGCCACATGGAAAAAGAGTGTAACTTGTTGGGAGTAATACATTTTTGATGTGTGTAGTCCAATGAGTGCTGAGGCACGCAGTGGATATCGTTATGTTCTTACTTCATTGACGATTTGAGTAGATACAGGAGTATTTACTTGATGAATCACAAATCTGGAATATTGAAAATTTCAAAGCTATTTTAGAGTGAAGATCATCGTGACAAGAGGATAAACTGTCTACGATATGATTGTAGAGATGAATATCTGAGTTACGAGTTTTGGTATGCAGTTAAGAGAATGTGTAAATTGTTTCGCAATTCATGCCACCTAGAACACCATAGTGTGATGATGTGTCTAAATGTCATAGCGATGCCCTATTTGATATGGTGCATACTATGATGTCTCTTATCGAATTACCACAATCGTTTATGGGTTATGCATTAGAGACAACTGCATTCACTTTAAATAGGGCACCGCGTATTTTCGTTGAGATGACACAGTATAGACTATGGTTTGGAGAAACCTAAGTTGTCGTTTCTTGAAAGTTTGGGACTGCGATGCTTATGTGAAAAAGTTTCAGTCTGTTAATATTGAACCCAAAACGGATAAATGCATCTTCATAGGATATCCAAAACAGTTGGATACATCTCCTATCTCAGATCCGGAAGCAAACTGTTTGTTTCTAGAAATGGGTCCTTTCTCGAGGAAAGGTTTCCCTTGAAAGAATTGAGTGGGAGGATGGTGGAACTTGATGAGGTTAGTAAACCGTCACTTCAACCAGTGTGTAGCAGGGCGCAGGAAGATGTTCCTGTGGCACTTACACCAATTGAAGTGGAAACTGATGATGGTGATAGTTGAGCTTCGGATCAAGTTACTACAAACCATGTAGGTCGACAAGGTCGCATACTACTACAAGAGTGGTACGGTAACCCTGTCTTGAGGGTCATGTTATTGAACAACAATGAACATACGAGCCATGAAATCCAAGAGAAGATCCATGTATGAAACCAAAGTGTAGACTTTGGAAGAACTACTTGATGGTCGTAGGACTGTTGAGTAAAGATCGATCTTTAAAAGGAAGACAGACAATGATGGTGATAAGTCATTATTAAGGAAAGATCAACTTGTCGCAAAGATGTTTCCTACAAGACCAAATAGTTGACTATGATGAGACTTTCTCACTCGTAGCGATGCTAAAAGTCTGTTAAGAATTATGTTAGTAGTTGCTGCATTGTTTATGAAATATTGCACATAGGATGTCAAAACATTGTTTCCTCGACGGTTTCCTTAAGCAAAGATTGTATGTGATACAACCAGAAGGTTTTGTCGATGCTAAGGATACTAACAAGTATGCAAGCGCCAGCAATCCTTTTATGGACTGGTGCAAGCATCTCGGAGTTGGAATATACGCTTTGATGAGATTATCAAAGCCTTTGGGTTTGTACAAGGTTCATGAGAAACTTGTATTTCCAAAGAAGTGAGTGGGAGCACTATAGTATTTCTGATAAAGTATATGTGGTTGACATATTGGTGATCAGAAGTAGTGTAGAATTTCTCTAAAGCATGAAGGTTGTTTGAAAGGGTTTTTTCAAAGGAAGACCTGGATAGAGATACTTGAATATTGAGCATCAAGATCTATGGAGATAGATCAAAATGCTAAACAGAACTTTCAAATGAAATGCATGCCTTGACAAGTTTTTGAAGAAGTTCAAAATAGATCAGAGAATAAGGAGTTCTTGGCTGTGTTGTAAGGTATGAATTCGAGTAAAGATTCAAAAGCCCGACCATGGCAGAAGAAAGAGAAAGGACGAAGGTCGTTCCCTATGCCTTCGACGTAGACTCTACAGTATGCCATGCTGTGTACCGCACCTGATGTGTGCCTTTCCACAAGTCTGTTAAGAGGTACAAAAGGGGATCCAAGATTGAATCACTAAAACAACGGTCAAAGTTATCCTTAGTAACTAGTGGACTAAGGAATTTTCTCGATTATGGAGGTGGTTGAAGAGTTCGTCGTAAAGGGTTACGTCGATGCAAGCTTTGACACTAATCCAAAAAACTATGAGTAGTAAGACGGATTCGTATAGTAGAGTTGATATTTGGAGTATTTCCGAATAGCACGTAGTAGCAGCATCTATAAGATGACATAAATATTTGTAAAACACACACAGATCTGAAAGTTTCAGAACCGTTGACTAAAACCTCTCTCACGAGCAAGACGTGATCAGACCCTAGAACTATATGGGTGTTGGATTCGTTGAAATCACATGGTGATGTGAACTAGATTATTGACTCTAGTGCAAGTGGGAGATTGTTGGAAATATGCCCTAAAGGCTATAATAATTTAGTTATTATTATATTTCTATGTTCATAATAATCGTTTATTATCCATGCTAGAATTGTATTGATTGGAAACTCAAATACACGTGTGGATACATAGACAACACACTGTCCCTAGTGAGCCTCTAGTTATAGTTCATTGATCAAAGATGGTCAGGGTTTCCTGACCATAGGCATGTGTTGTCACTTGATAACGGGATCACATCATTAGCAGAATCCTGTGATTGACAAGTCCCAAACTATGAACGTAGCATATTGATCGTGTCGTTTTATTGCTATAGTTTTCTGCGTGTCAAGTATTTGTTCCGATGACCATGAGATCATATAACTCACTTGCACCAGAGGAATACCTTGTGTGCATCAAACGTCACAATGTAACTGGGTGACTATAAAGGTGTTCTACAAGTATCTTCGAAGGTGTCCGTTGAGTTAGTATGGATCAAGACTGGGATTTTTCACTCCCTGTGACGGAGAGGTAACTCGGGGCCCATTCGGTAATACAACATCACACACAAGCCTTGCAAGCAAAGTGACTAAGTGTAAGTCACGGGATCTTGTATTATGGAACGAGTAATGAGACTTGCTGGTAACGAGATTGAAATAGGTATGCGGACACCTACGATCGAATCTCGGGCAAGTAACATACCGAAGGACAAAGGGAATGACCTACGTGATTATATGAATCCTTGACACTGAGGTTTAACCAATAAGATCTTCGGAGAATATGAAGGATCTAGTATGGGTATCCAGGTCCCGCTATTGGATATTGACCGAGGAGTCTCTCGGGTCATGTCTACATAGTTGTTTAACCCGCAGGGTCTGCACACTTAAGGTTCGATGATGTTTTAAGCGTATTTGAGTTATATGGTTGGTTACCGAATGTTGCTCAGATTCCCGAATGAGATCACGGACATCATGAGGGTTTCCGGAAAGGTTCGGAAATGAAGATTGATATATAGGTTTGTCTTATTTCGTTACCGGAAGGTTTTCGGGCATTACCACCATCGTACCGGGAGTGACGAATGGGTTTCGGATATTTACCGGGAGGGGGGCAACCCTCTCTTGGCGGGCTGGTGGTGCACCATACCTTAGTGGGCTGGTGGGACAGCCCAAAGGAGCCTTGGCGCCATAAGGGAAAAAAACCAAAGAGAAAAGAAAGAAAAAAGGGAAAGGTTGGAAGGAAGGGAAGGAGTCCACTTTCCATTCCTAATTGGAGTAGGACTCCTCCCTCTCCTATACGGCGCACCATAGGGGGCCTTGGCCCTCAAGGAAAGCCTCCCCTCCTCTCCTCCTATATATAGTGTTACTTTAGGGCTGATTTGTATTTCTAGACTCAGATCTAGACACCATAGTTCTTCCGCTAGATCGTATTTCTGCGGAGCTCGGGTGGAGCCCTGTAAGATTAGATCGTCACCACCACCGGAGCACCGTCACGCTGCCGGAGAACTCATCTACTTCTCCGTCTTGCTTGCTGGATCAAGAAGGCCGAGATCATCGTCGAGCTGTACGTGTGTTGAAGGCGGAGGTGTCGTCCGTTCGGCACTAGATCGGAGCGGATCGTGGGACGGATCGCGGGACAATTCTTGTGACGGTTCGCGGGGCTGATCGAGGGACCTGAGGACGTTCCACTATATCAACCGCGTTTCTTAACACTTCCTGCTGTGTGATCTACAAGGGTACATAGATCCAAATCTCCTCTCATAGATGGACATCACCATGATAGGTCTTCGTGTGCGTAGGAAATTTTTTGTTTCCCATGCAACGTTCCCCAACACTGTCTACCTGGGCCTAGGCGTCTGGCCAGTGGTCGTACACTCCTGGAACTCTCCTAATGAATACGGCATAGCAGCCCTTCGCCATCTCCAATCTATGTAAGTGCATCGTAAGTTGATTAATTCAACGATATATAATATGCAACAGAATGTATAAAAAAGGAAGTTCCTCGTATACACAAACTAATTAACTAGAGCGATGCACGATAGTTCATATAAAGACTAGTAGTATTCATTATAATAGAACACACACATTGTCATCGTCAATCACTGTTCCTTGTCGAAGTTTCAATCTTCATATTCAGGCATGTAGCACCCGAGCTTCTTGAAAGGATTCATGTCCAGATCCATAGCGACTAGTAAATCTCGGACAATCTCCCGCCTCATTGGCCCATGGTAGAACCTCCCTCCTTGTTCGACGACCTGCTTCATGATCACCTGGGCAAGTTCACACCGGATGTGGTAAAACTCAGCTCGGATTCGATGATCCTATGTGCTTCCTATGGCTGTGGCCCAGCTGACAATCTTGGCATCACTAGAATTAGATGGCACGTGAAGGCGTTGTCTATCCCTTCTGAACTCGATCATGTGATGCATGAGGTAGAATCCATCAGCCCTACTACCGTGTGGTTGCTGGATGGACCAGAAGTTGGTTTCATGGCTGAAAGCCAGCGCTTTTTTCCTGTACTTTTTCACCTTCATATATCCACCAGTAAGGATGTAGGTGAAAATGGCACTATCGAGAACATTCTTAATGTGCGTGTAATCCTTCTTCTTAATGTTCATCGATGAGTCCAAGTACAAAGCATAGGAATATTGAGGGTACAAACAGATGAGGACGGCACCCCCCCCCCCCGTGCTGCGCAAAATAAGCAGATCTCAAGTTAGCCTTCATGCCTGCAAAGGAATGATCAAAACTTACAAAAGGATATCCGCAGATAACTTACGTGGGATGATAAGGCAGGAGAATTATTTCCTTGTCCTTATTAGAGAGCATGAAGTCGTTGATGTACTTGCTCGCAGAGTCGCGGTGATCTTGGCACTCTGCCAACAACCTCTCAGGCATATAGTACGGGTCCACGATGCACATATATTCTATATTCTCGCACGTGATGATGTAGTTGAGATACAACACATACAGGTGGATGAACTGAAAATCGAACTTGATCATGTGGAACATGGCGTAGATGTAGTTAAATCGCAGGATGAACTTGTTCGCGGGCCAAGTGTCGACGTATCCACTCGCACCCGGAACCTGAACCGGATAAAGTGGGTATCCTGGTTTTTCCGAGCTGAGAAGTCTCTTCTCTATGGCCAGCACGTCGTCATGAAGCCTCCTTAGATCATTGTTCATTATGCTCTCTAATGCTTTATGAGGTAGGCTCGGGTGGCCGGCGACATGGAAACGCTCTGCACCTTGGACATTGGGGCTGCGGCTGGCTACTTGAAGCAACTATGGCGGTAGTGAACCCGCCATACCTTCCCTAACCACATCCCCGAGCGTCATCGAGCTAATTATCAGTGGACGACCCCTCTATTGTTCTTGCTGGGTAGAGGCGGCATCTGGAGATGTCTCCTGCGAGGATCGCACGAAGAGTGAGTTTTTGCAATCAGCGATCGGACGTTCCGGCTCCGGGAAATCAAGCATCATCAAGTCATCTCCCCACGCTAGGTGCAGGTAATTGGGTAGGTGGGGTGGTTTTCATACCTAGTTGAGGAGTTGCCCTTGATGTGCTATCGGGCGCCTCAACACGAAGGTGAGTCTTCGGCCAAGGCAAGAACCAGCTCTTGCATTCGCCAATCAGTTGATGGGTCTCGCCATCATCGGCTGGTACAGGTGGAGCCAAATTCTCGAAGCCCACTTTGACACTGGCCACACAAACTTTGAAGACGTCATGGGGCATCTGTTTCCGTGGAGCATGCGGTCCTTCGGCTTGACGATCGTCGCCTCTCCACGTCCACCTTCTGGCCGTTGATGTCATACAGTAGGGTGCATGGGGTTTCGTCGGCCTGCGAAGACATGACTACGAGCTCAGACATCCGAAAGGCAACTGAAACGGAAGACTATATAGATATGCTTGTGACTAGTGTATGACCCGTAATTACCGTGATGGCGTCGAGCTCAGCCAAAGACGAAGCACTGCCGAGGAAGCCAGAGACGGAGGACGGGCTGCTTAGAACCGGAGCGAGGCTAGGTATGGGAGAATTTGCCGTTGCATGAGCTGGTGCTGGTGGTGCCATGTTCGCCGAATTGCTCCCGACAAAGCTGAGAACTGGAAAGTCCTTTTCCCGTGCATCTAGATTCCTCCTCACATACTCAAAAACTGCCGGAACCAATTGGCCCAAGGAAGCTTCCACAACTGCATTGACCTTATCATCGACTAACAGCGCGACCTTCTCGTCGATGGTCTGATCGACCGGCCGTGCGACCTTCTCGTCGATGGTCAGTTGAGTATGCTCCCGTCTCCTCTTTCTTTCCTTCGACCTCTCGTTGTAGCATTTCTTCGACGAGGCACCGTCTCCGACACCATGCAGACGTCCACGGGACGGAGGTTTGTCCATCGAGACTTTTTTCAGTATGTTCAGGGCCCCGTTGAACGGGTTGTCCCAGTTGGGCCTCGCCAACGACTCAGACGACTCGTTGCTTTCGGCTACCTTTTGGTGCTGCTCTTTCTGGAGAAGGTACTTGGATGGTTTACAAATGTGACAAATCTTATTGTCGAATTAATTAGATGCTAATTAATGTAATTAAGGTGGTAATACAACAATTACCAATAGTCTCATGAACTCCCTCATGTTCGGGTCCGTGTAAAAAAATTTCTCGACGGGGTCCCACCTGTGCCTGGCCATGATCCAGTCACGCTCCATCGGGTCGGTGAACTCCGCCAAGGGGTCTAGATTTCTGTGACTTTCACGTTCAGCGTCCTCCTTGGCCCATGTGCTCCTCTTCCCTCCATAACAATGGCTTCCGAGGCGGTGGGCACACGTGTTCTGGCTTGGAGCCCCTTCTTTTTCTCAAACTTTTGTTGTCTTCTTCCGTAGCACAAGTTTCTTTGATTTTTTCAAAGTCCTATTCTGTTATTGACGGATTGTCAGCATGAATCTTGGGCCACGGTTCATTCTTCGGAATGTGTTTTTTCACCCATACTTTTCTGGCGGACAAGGCGTTGGTGAATGTCACCATTGCCTTGCTGCTTGTCTTTGTCATGTTTTTTTCATTCCACAGATGTTCTACCTCATCATCCTAGCCGGGGAACATGCACCTGTTGTGCAACTTTGTTAGGAGCGTGTTTGATATCCGTAGTTGATGTTGATGTTGGCGGTTTCCCAGAGGATGCATCCTAGTTGATTGCCGAAGCACTTCCGCGCTTTCGTGGGCTCCGTTGCCTCTAATTTTGTGGAGTGCAGCCCCGTGACCATGATTTGTCCAGTGCCGACTGAGTTTGGTTTTCTTGTCCTCTTCGGCTTCGGTCCAGCGTCGGTGTCGGTGCCGGTGCCGGTGCCGACAACTAAGTCAGCAGCATCGCCGGACTTGGGGGCGGCGTCGTTGCCACTATCGATGGTCGTGCCAGCATCGGTGTCGGGGTTGATCTCACTGCCACCCCCGTACCAGGCGTGCATTTGTCCAGGTACTTGAAATATTCATCAGCAACCTCGAACCGGTCATCTCTAGTGCGACCAGAACCACTGGCTTCGTCGTGGCTAGACAAATTACTTTCCTACGAGTATTCTAAAACACAATTAACCTAAATAATTCTAAAACATAATTAACCTAAATAATTCTAAAACAGAATTAAGCTAAATAATTCTACAAAAATAATTAATCTTCTACATCTCCTCTTCTTCTATTTGTCCTCTACTTCTCCTCTTTTTCCTCTCCTTCCTCTTCTACTTCTCCTCTTTTTCTTCTACTTCTCCTCTTCTTCCATTTTTCTTCTAGTTCTCCTCTTCTCCTCTTTTTCTTCTACTTCTCCTCTTTTTCTTCTACTTCTGCTCTTCTTCTATTTTTCCTCTAATTCTCCTCTTTTTCCTCTCCTTCCTGTTTTTTCTCCTCTTTTTTCTTCTACTTCTCCTCTTCTTCTATTTTTCTTCTACTTCTCCTATTTTTCTTCGACTTCTCCTCTTCTTCTATTTTTCCTCTACTTATCCTCTTTTCCATCTCCTTCCTCTTCTACTTCTCCTCTTTTTCTTTTTTTCTTCTACTTCTCCTCTTTTTCTTCTACTTCTCATCTTCTTCTATTTTGATTCTACTTCTCCTCTTTTTCTTCTACTTCTCTTCTTCTTCTATTTTTGTTCTACTTCTCCTCTTTTTCTTCTACTTCTCCTCGTTTTCTTACACTTCTCCTCTTCTTCTATTTTTCTTCTACTTCTCCTCTTTTTATTCTACTTCTCCTCTTCTTCTATTTTTCTTCTACTTCTCATCTTTTTCTTCTACTTCTCTTCTTTTTCTTCTACTTCTCCTCTTCTTCTATTTTTCTTCTACTTCTCCCCTTTTTCGTCTACTTCTCCTCTTCTTCGATTTGTCCTCTAATTCTACATTTCCTTCCCATTTCAGGCAATTCCATGGCGTGCACTCCATATTTCCTAGTTTCTAGCACTAGTCATGCAGAAATTCACAAAAAATTTGGGCATGAACTTTGCTAAAAATTGGATATATGGAGCGCCTGAAATTTGCCGGCACGGAAATGAATCAACATTACGGCAAAACATAGGCCAGTCGAACATTTTGAGAATAAACAAAATCATGTATATATATAGAAGGCTTCACATTTGCTGATGATAGAATAAACATGACATTTGCATACTTAACAAAGACCAAACATCACATTTGCCCATAAAAAAAGCATGGATATATATAGAAGGCTTCACATTTTCCCATGATAGAATAAAAAACACATTTGCATACTTAACAAAAGCATGGATATATATAGAAGGCTTCACATTTGCATACTTAACAAAAGCATGGATGACGGGGTCGTGGCCGGCGGCGGCGGCACCGGCCGTTTAGCAAAAACAGGAGGGACGAGGACGAGGAAGGGGGAGGAAGGGGAAAGAGGGGAGGAGCAGCGGGGCCTCACCGACTGTGAAGGGAATGGGGCGGTGGCGGGGCATTGAGGTGGATGACGGGGTCATGGTCAGTGGCGGCGGCACCGGCCGGTGCGGGGTCGGGGAGGCGAGTAGGGCTCCGGCGGCGGCGGCGCTGGCGATTGAGAGCACCTGGGAGAACGAGGGGGGTCGAGAGAGGCAGGGAGTGGAGGGAGAGGGAGAGGGGGAGGCGGGCTCCGGCGGTTAGCTACACTTAGAAGTAGCGGTGGTACTATTCCAGCGCTACTGCTAAGTGTATTTTCTTTTTTCTTTTCTTCTTATTATTTTTATTTTATTTTATTTTATTTTCCTTTCCTTTTCTATTTGAATTTCTTCTTCTTTTCTATTGCTTTCTCCTTTCGTTTTTGATTTTTGGGTTTTTATCCCGACGGCCTCGCACACACTCAACGAATATTATCGGAACCATGTGTTGTTTCAAACAAAAAATACATACATACATATAGCTTCACATTGAGATTGTTCCCTTTCTTTTTTGTTATCTCTATTTTTCTTTTCCGGCACCATGGAGTACGATCTTTCTTAGGTAATATAGTCTTGATTCTTCTTTTCACGTATGCTTCATCGTCATCGTCATCTTCCCTCATTGGGTTGCCGTATTGGTCATAGTATTCCTCATTGGTGACTCCATGCATTCTGACGATGTTCCTATTGCCTCTCCTCACGAAAACACGACTACGATTGGTCGGGTCGGTTATGAAGAAGCATTGTGTCACGTGCTTAGGTGTACCCATGGCTCAGTTTTGGCGATGACGTTAACATTCACGGTAGCGCTCTTTGCGTCGGGTCTAGACATGGTAGTGAAATAGTTGTTTTCTCTTATGGCGGCTTTAGCCCACCTGACACGGAACATCGTCGCATCGTGCTTTCTAGCATAGTTAAGCTCCGAGATCTCTTCGACCCTTCCGTAGAATCTTTCAGTTGTGCCGTTGGAGTCGCTCACGCATTCAGTCGTCATCCCTGAGTTCTGGTAATCACTGTCCATGTCTTTGTCCCCCGTGCAGAACGTGTACCCATTGATATCGTATGCCTCATAGGACATGAGTTTGTGCGCGGGACCTGTGCTAAGGCGTGTATGAGAAACCCGTCCGCACTGCCCTCTTCTGGGGGACTAGCATGAACATGCTCTTTGAACCAATGCAAAAAGTGGCGTTGTGCTCTATAGTAACTTCGTCGTCCGTCTTGCGCATACCTGGATCACGATACTTCTTTGCGATGATCTCTTTGTGCAATGTTACATAATCATCTACCACATCTAGGTGTTGTAGCACTACTAAGTTATCCCTTTCAAAGTCGTCCCGTCGATCCGAGTAGTCCACGTGCAATTTCCTCCAGCCGTTGTTGTGACCTTCTCCTCCGAGCCTCCCATGGTGCTTGTTGACGGGCAAACCAACAACATGGTCTTCTTTTCTCATATAATTCTTGCAAAAGGAGTGGCACTCTTGGGTCAGATACTCCTGCGCAACGCTCCCCTCGGGACGGGATATGTTACGAACGAATCCTTTGATCACCCCATTCATCCTCTCCAATGGCATCATGCTGTGAAGGAATGTCGGCCCCAGGTCGATGATGTCGTCCATGATGTGGACACATAGATGCACCATGATGTCAAACAATGCAGGCGGGAGTACATCTCAAGATCACATAGTATGACAACAATCTCTTCCTGTAGCCTTCATAGCTGCTTCACACTGATGGACTTCCGAGAGATAACGTCGAAGAAGTTGCAGAGACCAGTAAGTGTCTCACGGACGTGATTGTCCATTATTCCTCTAATGGCAACCGAGAATATCTACGTCATCATCACGTGACAGTCATGGGACTTCATCCTACTGAACCTTCTCTTCTTGGTGTCTACAAATCTTCTTATCTTCCCACAGTAACCGGAACTAAATTTGATTCCCGTAAGACACTTGATGAATTGATCAATCTCCTTTGGACTTAAGGTGAAGCAAGAAGGGGGGCAAGAATTCTGCTCCTTCTTGTTGATGTTTCTTCCCCTTGGCCCCGTCACCGTCTCCATCTCTGTCTCCTCTGTTGAATATTTATGGGGCATGTGGAGACCCCCCCTGATCTCCAAATCCTCCAAGTCTTTCCTTGCCTTCGGCCCATCCGTGGTCTTCTCCGGCATGTTCATCAGTGTGCCAAGAAAGCTCTCGAGGACATTCTTCATTATATACATTTCATCAAGGCAATGAGGTGTGTCGTGATTGGGCCAGTACTCCAAGTCCGAGAAAACAGAACTCGTTTTCCATACCTTCAGCAACGGATCCAGCGCCTTTTCCATCTTTCCCGGCGTGGGGCACTGTTGCCAGTTATTCAACAAGTCGTTGATTTCGGTGCCGCTCCTCTTACATGGAGGTCATCGATGATCCTCCAAACCATTGAATAGATCTCCACGTTTTCTCCACAGGTCATCCTTTTCGATCCATCTACGACGCCCCATGTACATGATTTTCCCAGACTCGCCATCTTTCATTGACGTAAGCTCCTGAGACGTTGTATCAACCTTGCACCTCGTGCATCCGCTATATCCGTGGCACACCTGGCCTGAGGTGTACTCGTAACCGAGATAGTGGTGCACCATCGTCATCAGCGCAACTCTCATATAGAAATAATCTCTAGTGCTCGCGTTCCATGTCTTGACCGTCGATTTCCATAACGTGTCTAACTCCTTTTTCAGAAGCCCCATATATAGGTTAATATTATTTCCCGCTTGTTTCGGCACATGAATTAGAATGCTCATGTGTATGTACTTTGTCTTCATGCACTTCCATGGGGGGAGGACGTACATCCATACATTTACGGGACATGTGTTGTGGTTGGTGCTCTGGTTTCCAACCGGATTCATGCCATCGGTACACGCACCAAGCACGATGTTCCTTGCATCTTCTGTGAAAAACGATATTCGGCATTGAGTTCTCTCTAGTGGCTAATACGGACCTTCGACAACTTATATATAAGCTAATAATTGATCTTTTGCGTCTTTCTATATGCGAAGAGAAGTAAGAAGGTTTACTATTGGGATAACGAAGATATGACCATATTTCTGATCAATTCAACAGACGAGATCGAATAGTAGAATAGAGAGAAGGATCTTCTACTTTCTGAAAATGATAGAGAGTCAGGAGAGGGTCTATGTTAATAGTGCTCTTTAGATAGGGAGAGGAAAGACGTAACTAGACCGTGAAAATAATATAATCTTTTACCGCTACATCCGCTGGAGAAGAAAACTCAGCAAAGGATATTCCTATCCTTTCTCTAGTTGAAGACTAATCTGGACATTCCCTAACATGCTTGACTTCGAGTTCTTGGAGTGACAACTTTCTTTGTACACAAGGGTCCCTTACTTTATTACTTTTCCACTTCATTGATCTGAAAGAAGTGACAGAAGAAAGCTACATGCATATACCCCTGCCCTGGGGGAACAAGTGCCACCTCAACAGTTATATTCTAAATCGTTAAGCCTTGCAACCCTTTCTTTTGTAACAGACCTTTCCCGATTTCCTTACTTTCCTTGTTCACTCAAACTTCAAAAATTCCTTCCATGAATCTAGGGACGGAAAACCACCTCTGACTTCGCCAAGTCTCCCTTTCTTTGGTCGAAGGCCTCAGGTCAAGATCCTTTTTCCTATCTATTGAAAATGCATAGAGAGATGCTTCTTCCTCTTCAAGTTGGAAGTGTAAGAAGAAATGCGGTAAATAGGAGTTCCATCTACCACGCACTCGACCCACACTCCAGCTAACTTCAGCATCCATACTCAGCTATGAGGAAGGTGCCGGGGACACTATGAACACACACGTACTTGGTTGACTTGACGTCCCGTCTCACAACCGTGTAAGATCTATTAAACAAACAACTTGCTTGCCCAATCCCTATTGAGAGGATTTCTTGAGCTTGAACTTCCTTTTGTAGCTCCGCACAAAAGGACTTCTTTCATCCGCAATGAAGCTTATACCACCACTTGGTGAGTAAGGCCTGATTTCGTCCCGTCCATAGCACTTCAGAAGTCACTTTGGCGTGGCGCTGCTGGATACTTCTGTTCAATAGGAATAGGAGGAAAAAAAGCTATTGATGAGCATCTATTGGAGTCGATCATTTCCAAGATCTAATTCTAGTTTCTTATTATGTAGTTGAAACACCTCACAATCTTCAGTTTTACGCTTACGCTTAAGGGATGACATGTTCTTGGTGGATGCAGGACCTAGTACTACAAAAATTTGCATGCAAGATGAGCTTACATGAGTGCCAATCAAGGGAGCCACCAGGCTTGAGAATAAGGAGGTATCAAAGAATTAGTGGCTGGTAAATGACTCATCAAAAAGCGGATTTCTGAGAGGTTCTTTATCGATCTAGTGGCCAATGAATCACTTATCAAAGAGCGAGCAGCCGCCAGGTTTAATGATTTTGTGGACCCTGGATGTAGCGGCTGGTGAACCGCGTCTTCTTCCACAAAGATTCAGACAAAACCGAGCTTGGATAGAACTAAAGAAGATTTGGCGAACGAAGAAAAATGTCAAAGGGTTTAGTATAAAAAAATCAAAGGAGGTTATTCAGTAGCCATCGCGGGTTTCATTACTTTTCTTCCATTCAAAAAAGCTCTTCACAAAAAAAAGGATAGCGAATGATCGATTCACCATTGATAGCATTAAGCCTACAAGGAGGGATATTGTGATAATAGTGACCTCCGGGCTACCATGTCAATTGTAAAAAGTAGTTGTTTCGTGTCTTGCAGGAGCAATAATAGTGAAATGAGGACGTAAGCCCCCTAGGTCTTCCTCTTCCTTCTAAACTAATTGCTTTCGCTTGACTCTTCCAGGAGAAAAGTATAATAAGTGGTTGAAGGAAAGCGAAAAGGAATGGCTTTTTCATGTACCAGATCCGTGATCTAGACATCAAGCAAAAATGTACATACAATCAAAGAGAGCAGTTATTTGTAGTGACTAGTGTATTGGTTAGAGATGCAAGGAGAGACTCGGTTATGGTGTGGTAAAGATCTTGCTCCAATTCTCGGATTCAGGTAGAAAGTAAGAGGAGTAGCATATTCGTAGGAGAGATTTTTTACTTGAAATTACTAGTCCTGGTAGTTGGAAAAAAGCTCTGAATACAGATTTAAAGCATCAATATAGGTAGTCCAATCAATATATTTCCCTTTTTCCAGTCTCTGATCGGATGATTGCCGCTTGTGTGAATTTCATTGTTGTGGGTCCCGTGTGTGCTCGAATAATATTATTTTTGGATTCGATTTAGTTGAATTTCTTGACTCCGCGGTGCTGGTTATCGAGTTTATGGCGCGGCCGACCATCCAAAAAGTCAAAGATGGTGCCGGCATTTACTTATTATGGTCTCTTCTAATAGTGGTCCCTTGGTATTCAGGTTGTAAAATCCTCATAGGAACGTCGATTGTTATACCTTGTTTTTGTAATGGTCTATCTTATTTAAAAAGACGAAAGATAAAAAAGCTCTTGGAACCGAAGGTATGTCTAAGCATTCTGGGTAGGTCGCAAGAAGCCACTTTTAGAAGGTTTGGAGCAACCGCAATTTTTCACCATATTACCCGCTTCCAATTTTTCACCATGCCTCCGTGGGACCGCTTTCGCGTGCTCTGCCTTCTCTGGTTTGGCCCCCCCATCTGTGGCAGCCGACTGGCAGCCCTCGGCCGCTTACCGTTTACCTCAACGGTCCAGGACTACGCCGACCGATTCCAAGCCCTGGCATGCCACGCGCCAGGCTATTCCGGGACTTCGACGCCCTCACGATGACATTCTGGCGGCTGGGACGCCAAATTGGCCTTGGCCTCCTCCTCCTCCTCCTCCTCTTTATGTCTTTTTTGAGCTAAATTACCTAATTATGTCTTTTTTGGAGCTAAATTACCTAATTATGTCTTCTTGGAGCTAAATTGGCTAATTATCTCATTTTAGAGGAAAACAAGCTAAGTTTGGAGGAGAAACTTACCGTAGTGGTCATCAAGGAGGAGAAACACCACGGTTGCTCGCGCCGGCTTCGTTTGGAGACGGTTGCCCTGGAGAAGGGTCGTGCGATGCCGCTCGGGAGTTATTCTGCAGAAAAGATATTTTCCAATGTCTTAGTTAGCATGATGACACTCAATTATTAATACTAGTTTATAATGAAACTCACCGTGCCAATCGAAGAGAAGACGGGCATCGGCGAAGGGACTTGACCGCTCTTCTCGCACAGACCCTGAAGAGTGGGTCGTATTAGTTAGTATTGAAACAAACATTACACACATGATTTGGCTAATGTGAAAAAAAACATACCACAAAAAGCTCGTACAGGGCCCGTTGACCCGCCTCATTCCGGGCCCTCTCCTCCTCAAGCAATCGTGCCGTGCTCTGGTCCCTCTCATCAAGAGCAGCCTAAAGAGCAGCCTGGCTTGCCAATCTCTCTTTCTCAAGAGCAGCCTGGTTTGCCGCTCTCTCTTTCTTAAGAGCAGCCTGAAAAACCATTCCTCGTTACCACAGTAATGATCTATGGTGACACACATAATGAAATGGATGAAAGTGTTCTTAGTCCGTACAACTAACCTCGATGGCAAGTTCGACTGGCCGTGGACGACGCATTATCTCAGGACAATTGCTCGACTGGCGCGCCTTGATCTCCGGAAGAGTGAGTGGACAACGTATTATCCCATCTCCAATGGCTATCGAGCCATGGGGCCTCCCGCCACCAGATATCATCACCAGCTCTAGATCCAAAGGTTCCTGGCTAGGGTTAAAGTCATCCCCTTTCGTAGCCTTCCCCGCGTCCCTGTATGCCACGAGCTTCTGGTGGGATGATATGTTGGTGAAGTTACTGGGATCATCCAGGTCAGACTCAGAGAATGCCTTCGCCTTCTTGTACGAGGCAGTATGGGCCATGCCATAAACGTCGTACAAGTGTGGCATCTCAGTCTTATTGTGATGCGCCTAAAAGAGAGGAACAAAATATTAGCATAAGAATGAATTGCATGAATCATGAAGCAAATCACATACCCAGTTTCGTCCAAACTGAAGTAAGTTGGCGCTGCCTTGATGGTGTGGCACACCAACCATTTGGCTACGCCGATCCTTCGCATTATCGTGGACGGCTCGCCAGCTGCCTGTGCACCACTCATAAACCAACGCCTCCCAACAATCCATCTTATCCGCACACCATCTCGGGGGCACCTGTAAGTTATTAGAAAGAATTTTCAGCGCTACGCCTATGAATGAAATCAAGAAAACTACGTAGAAGGACTTAAGAATAGGTAATTACCTTCTTGTATTGCTCCTTCTTCAGAAACTTTCCGCGGCAATCCTTCTTCTCCTTCTTAATACCACGCGTGGCGTAGTAATCTCGAATAGCCTGCGGCCAAGCCTCGTGGCGCAAGTTCTGTAGTAACCGCCTACACTCGACCTCGAGAACCCAGGCCGCCGCCTCCTCATATCCATCCTCACACCTATAGAAGGTCTGCAATCAAACGTGAAAACACCGATTAGTACAATAATGAGGTATATGCTTAATTTTAGATTCCGTAAAAGGATAATTTACCCAAAAGCTCCTGATCACCATCTCGGCCCTCGTGTGGCACAAGACACCATCTATAATCTCCTCCGGCGGGGCCTGCGCAGCCTGGTAGTGCTCCCAGGTAAATCCTAGTGTAGGAACCTGACCCTCACCAGGAAACGTGACAAACCCCGGGAAATTTGTCCGGCAAAGCACACCAAGGACGGAGTTCGGCCTGTGGACTCCAAGAGGGTGTACCCATCCCCTGCAGTATGATAAGGTCAGCGCATTAGATATTTGAACAAACTTGAAGGCAAAAGCTAAAAAAAGGGTAAATGTACTTACCTATCTCCTTCAGGTTTTATCACCGGCCTCTGCTCGCGGGTAGCCGGGGCGACCAGGAGACGTGTACTACCACGCTTGTACACGGTAGCCGGGGCCCCGTCCACCTGCACATCGCACTCGCTATCCGTAAGCTCATCCCCGCCATCCCCGCACCCTGAGCCACCCGGACCCTCGGTCCAATCCGGCAACTCGGTACGATCCAGCCAAGGCTCCCATCCGGACCTCTCCACGTCGGGTGAAGCCTCCGGAACCGTAGTCTCCTCCGGCTGCTCCTGGGCCGAATGCACCTCGACCCGAGGCTGCTCCTGGACCAGAGTCTCATGGGACGAATGCCCATGAACACCAGGCTCCTGGACCGGAGTCCCCGTAGCCTCCTCCGCAAACGGGTCGACCATACTAGTCCTATGCTCGGGTGAATGAGCTGGTGGTGGTGGCGAGGACGGCTCAACAGTCCTCCTGGATCTTCCGCGGCCACCACCTCTCCCTGTACCCTTCCCCTTCTTCCCTACCCGACCAGCACCTCTACCAGCGGGCAATGCCGCCAACGAAGAAGAACCCTCGGCTGGTGTCGAAAGACTGTCTGCCAAGGCTCTACGGAGAGATAGGGGTGGAAGGGAAGTACCACCCCTCGTGCGGGGCGCCTGGGAAGAACCCGTCGAGCGCTCTGGACCCGCGCCCACCATCTTTCAACACCTGCCATGATAAAGATTAAAATAAATTAGTACAACATAAAAAAATTGAATGACTGACATGAATAATAATATGTACATGAATAATAAATATTAAAATATATAGATATTATCTTCTGTTGCCCGGCTCTCCAAGGAGCCGGAACCCTAGCCTTCGCCGCACCTAACCCTAGCCGCGACGGCGCCATCTCACCGGCGCGTCCGCTCCAGCCCTCGCTCCCCTCCTCCCTGCCCTTACAACCTACGCCGGAGGCCCGGTAGGAACCCTAGTCCTACCAATTTGGTATCCAGAGATTCCAGGCTGATCATGTCGCTCCCTCCACCACCGCCGCCGCTCAACACCACCACCGCCCCACTGCCGCAAACCACCACCACCGCCCCGTTGGGACCCAACCCCCGCCACCGAGCGTCGCCCCCACTACCTACGGGCCGCCGTCGCTGCCGTGGGCCACCCCGGCCTTCCAGCCACTCCACGGAGGGGCGCCGCCACTGCCGCCGCAGCTGCTGCTCCAGCACTACCACGCTGCGGGCACTCCCTGGCCGGTGTGGCCGGCCACCACCGCGCCGCTGGGGGGGCTGCCCCAACAGTCGCTACCGGCCACCACGGCGCAGGCGTCGGGGGTCGGGGTAGGGGGTCGGGGGTCGGGGGTGAGTGTTGTCGGGGGTCGGGGGTGAGTGTTGTCGGGGGTCGGGGGTCGGGGGTCGAGGTTACCTATAAAACTTTCTAGGTTACCTATAAAACTTACTAGGTTACCTATAAAACTTTCTAGGTTACCTATAAAACTTTCCAGGTTACCTATACTACTTTATAAAACTTTCCAGGTTCCATAAAAAAATATTTCATGCCGGGGTGTCGTCGAGATGTCGTGTCGGGGCGTCGTGTCGGGGTTTCGGGGCATCGTGTCGGGTGTCAGGGGTGTCGTCGAGATGTCGTGTCGGGGTTTCGGGGCATCATGACGGGTGTCAGGGGTGTCGTCGAGATGTCGTGTCGGTGCGACAACTACTATTGCGAGCTGTTGTAATATCCTCGGTGTTGAAGTCGAATATCACCGGTGCCTGAAGGGGGTGGTCCCAACAGTAATGTTTCTGCACCGACATGCATGGGGGTGGTTGCAGCAGCATCGTTGTTCCAGCACGTGAGCTCGATGGCATAGTAGCCATGGCAGGTGCGTGACAAGCTCACCGATGTTCCCCAACGTTGTGGCTAGTGCAAGCATAGGCGGCGACCGGAGGGCTCTACACGATCAACTACAAACCTAACAACTAACCTAACACACAGTAGGTAATTAACAACTAACCTAACAACTAACCTAGCTTGAGGGGTAATACCACTAACAACTAACCTAATTACCACTAACAACTAACAAGTAACCTAACTAACCTAATTACCAGTACGTAACCACTAACAACTAACCTAACTAACCTAACTAACAATAGGTAATTAACAACTAACCTAACTAACCTAATTAATGAATTAAACGAAAAAAGGAAAAAAGGACTCACCGAGCTCCGGCGGTGGAGGAGAGGGCGGTGGAGGGGGGGCGCAGGGCTGCGGTGGGGTGTGTAGGTGGGGAGGTGGGGGGGGGAGGCGACGGCGGTGCGGCGGCGGCGGCGGCGCTGGGGGCACAGGGAGGAGGAGGAGGCCCGCAGGGGGGGGGGGGTCGCAGGGCGGCGGTGGGGAGGTGGGGGGGAGGCGGCGGCGGTGGGGCGGCGGCGGCGCTGGGGCGCAGGGAGGAGGAGGAGGCCCGCAGGGGGGGGGGGGGGCGCAGGGCGTGCGTGGGAGAGAGAGAGAGCGCGTGGGAGAGAGGAGAGAGGTAGGCGGCAGCGACCGTTAACTTTTCGGGGGTCCATCTCCTTTGCCGTCTGCCACTGATCCCCTTTGCCGTCAGCCACGGACGGCAAAGCTACTCAGGCAGACGACAAAGGGGTGGGTGGGGCCGGGGTGGGATGGGGAGAGAGGAGGGGTGGGGTGGGACAGCTTTGCCGTCGGCCATCCCTACCTTTGCCGTCTGTCAGCGGACGGCAAAGAGGTGGCTGATGGCAAATATTTATTTTGCCATCAGCCTCCTCTTTACCGTCTGTTTTTTGCCAACACACGGTAAAGAGGTTCTTCGCCGTCCGCTGGCTGACCGCAAAGATTTGGCGGACGGCAAATATAGGAATTCCAGTAGTGCATCTGCGAGGTGTCTCAACTTCGAATCATCTACATCATCGTTCTTATTCCTCTCTACGTGCTAGCGCGTGAGCTTTGCTTCCTTAGGATCTACAAAATACCGCTGCAGACAGGGAGTGATTGGAAAGTACCATACAACTTTCCGAGGAGTTTTCTTTCCTGCCTTCTTGTATCGAGAGCATTGCACACTGGACACCTAGTTTTTTCCACATGCTCACCCCGATAAATGATGCAATCGTTGGTGCATGCGTGGTATCTAATGTGCGGCAGATCCAGACGGCAAACAATTTTCTTGCCCTCATCGACACTAGTAGGACACAGGTTCCCTGCGGGAAGAACTTTATTTTGTAGATACTTCAAGTGCTCATAGAGGCTTCTGTTTGTCCATTTGTTTTTGGCCTTCGTCTTTAGAAGATCGAGCGTGAAACTCAAGCGGGTAACCTCGGGATCGCAACCGTCATATAATGGACTCATCGAATCTACTTCAAGTTGCGCCAGCTTGGACTCCTCTCTATAATCAACCGTGTCGCTATTCGTACTCTTGCGAAGGAGGTCTCGAATATGAGGGTCCTACACGACTGAACTTAGTAGCGTAGAAGTGTGCCGCGTGTCCATCGACTCTTCTCCGCCTTGTCCGAACTCTACAACTTCCCCGTGTCTAGAATCTTCTCCGACACCATGTCCAGACTCTTCCCCGCCTCCGTGTCCGAACTCTTCCCCACCGCCGTGTCCGGACTCCCCCCGAGCCGTCTCCGGACTATTCACAGCCGTTGTGTCTGGTGCCACGCATGGCCTTCTTGTCGATTTGTCATCTCTTCGTATAGAACCATGTTGTTATTCCCTTCCATGTGGACGTCCTCATCATCATCTTCACTTATCCACAGAGCATAGCCATCCATGAAACCATTGATAAGCAAGTGGGCCTTCAAACTGCCACGATCAAAAGGGACCAAAAGTACTCCTTTGCATCTTGTACATGAACATCTAATCCGAGTCCGTTTATTTGCATACATGTCCATCACCGTGGATTGCAAGTATTGCTCCACCTTGCTACCACTCACCTTCATGACTGCAAGGTATAACAAGCAAAATGGTCATAAACAAAATGCATGCAAATAAAAATTTGGCATGACCATGCCTAAAAATAGGACATATCGAGTTTTCTTGTAATTCGCCAAAACAGAAATAAATCAACATTCCGGCAAAAAATAAGCAAGTCACGGGTCATGTCACTCACACAATATCCCTTCATATTATAAACACACATATTCCCATTACTGAAATGCACAACTTTTTACTCACCTATATATATCCCAAGAGATAATGTGCACGGCTAAATAATGGAGAATTAACAATGGTGGAGAAGTAACTTACACAGAGGAAAGTAAAAAGGAGGGATAGGGCAAAGGGGGGAGGAAGGGGGAGAGGGGGTGTTTGTGGGTGAAATGAGGGCAATAATGGTGGAGTAAAGGAGAAAGGAAGGGATAGGGCAAAGGGGGTGGAGGGGAAGGGGGGAAGGGGATGTGTGTGGGTGAAAGGGCAACAATGGTGGAGGAAAGGAGAAAGGAGGGGATAGGGCAAATGGGGGAGGAAAGGGGAGAGGGTGTGTGTGTGGGTGATAGGTAGAAGAAAGAGAAAAGAAGGGCGAGAATGGTGGAGACGTAAGGAAAGGAGAAAGGAGGTCAAAGGGGGAGGAAGGGGAGAGGGGGTGTGTGTGTGGGTGAAAAGCTTCCCACAACCACGTGTAGCCATAGCGTTGGTTTCAAAGGAGCGCTACTTCTATTGGACTTAGCAGTAGCGCTTGCCTCCGCCAACGCTACTACTATAGCTGTTGTCAGTGTACTCATTGGAACCTTTTGGCAGTAGCGATGGTTATAGCGAAGCACTACTGCTATGGAACTTAGCAGTAGTGTTGTTTGCATACCAGCGCTACTACTAAAGATACTCTGGGTGGCCTCGTTGGGCCCAGTTTAGCAGTAGCGCTGGATATTCATCCAACGCTACTACTATGGGAAGTAGCAATAGCGCGTCCCATTTCCAGTGCTACTGCTAAGTAGTAGCAGCGCGTGCTATTTTCCAGCGCTACTACTATTGGATTATGCCCTAGAGGCAATGATAAATAAGTTGTTATTATAATTCCTTTGTCAAGATAATCGTTTATTATCCATGCTATAATTGTATTGAATGAAGACTTAGATACATGTGTGGATACATAGACAAAACACCGTCCCTAGCAAGCCTCTAGTTGGCTAGCCAGTTGATCAAGGATAGTCAGGGTCTTCTGGCTATGAGCAAGGTGTTGTTGCTTGATAACTGGATCACATCATTGGGAGAATCATGTGATGGACTAGACCCAAACTAATAGACGTAGCATGTTGATCGTGTCATTTTGTTGCTACTGTTTTCTGCGTGACAGGTATTTATTCCTATGACCATGAGATCATATAACTCACTAACACCGGAGGAAAGCTTTGTGTGTATCAAACATCACAACGTAACTGGGTGGCTATAAAGATGCTCTACAGGTATCTCCGAAGGTGTCCATTGAGTTAGTATGGATCGAGACTGGGATTTTTCACTCCATGTGACGGAGAGGTATCTCGAGGCCCACTCGGTAATACAACATCACACACAAGCCTTGCAAGCAATGTGACTTAGTGTAAGTTGCGGGATCTTGTATTACGGAACGAGTAAACAGACTTGCCGATAAACGAGATTGAAATTGGTATGCGGATACTGACGATCGAATCTTGGGCAAGTAACATACCAAAGGACAAAGGGAATGACATACGGGATTATATGAATCCTTGGCACTGGGGTTCAAACGATAAGATCTTCATAGAATATGTAGGATCCAATATGGGCATCCAGGTCCCGCTGTTGGATATTGACCGAGGAGTCAATCAGGTCATGTCTACATAGTTCTCGAACCCCCAGGGTCTGCACACTTAAGGTTCGACGTTGTTTTATGCGTATTTGAGTTATATGGTTGGTTACCGAATGTTGTTCGGAGTCCTGGATGAGATCACGGACGTCACGAGGGTTTCCGGATTTGTCCGGAAACGAAGATTGATATATAGGATGACCTCATTTGATTACCGAAAGGTTTTCGGAGTTACCGGGAATGACGAATGGGTTCCGGATGTTCACCGGGGGGGGCATAGGCCTTGGGGTTGCGCACCAGCCCTTGGTGGGCTGGTGGGACAGCCCAAGAAGGCCCTATGCGCCATAGATAGAAACTCAAAGAGAAAAGAAAAAAAAGAGGTGGGAAGGAAGAGAAGGACTCCACCTTCCAATCCTAGTTGGACTAGGATTGGAGGAGGACTCCTCCCCTTGGTGTGCAGCCCTTGGGGCTCCTTGAGCCTCAAGGCAAGCCTCCCCTCCCTCCTCCTATATATATGGAGCTATTAGGGACGATTTCACACAACTTTTTCAAGGCAGCCCGACCACATAACTCCACGGTTTTACCTCTAGATCGTGTTTCTGCGGAGCTCGGGCGGAGCCCTGCTGAGATTAGATCACCACCAACATCCGGAGCGCTGTCACGCTGCCGGAGAACTTATCTACCTCTCCGTCTCTCTGGCTGGATCAAGAAGGCCGAGATCATCGTCGAGCTGTACGTATTTTGAACGCGGAGGTGCCGTCCGTTCGGCACTAGATCGTGGGACGGATCGCGGGACGGTTCGTAGGGCGTTTCGCGGGGCGGATCGAAGGACGTGAGGACGTTCCACTACATCAACGGCGTTTCTTAACGCTTCTGCTGTGCGATCTACAAGTGTACATAGATCGGAAATCCCCTCTCGTAGATGGACATCACCATGACAGGTCTTCGTGCGCGTAGGAATTTTTTTGTTTCCCATGCGACGTTCCCCAACAATTACTATGCTCCTACCTATAAGGTTTTTCCTACTTGTCTTATATTGATGGTGTATGAGGAATACAGAGCTGATCTACCTCGAGATCGTATTAGCTAAAACCCTACATGAGTCCACATACCATCGACCTCCAGCCGGGGACATATGTGTCGACCTAACCTATTCAACTTGGACGACACGCCAGTCTTCGGAGATTTCCACCTTTTCCACGAGGTCGTCACGCAGTCCAGTCTTCATAAATGCAGCCCATTAGGTCAGCCTATAGGAAATAGGACAACCGTCCGAGGACCCCTTAATCCCAGACTCCCTTAGTCGCCCCGAACTAGCATCCAACGATGATTTATATGGTCTTCGGGATTTCCGTGTATCTATCCAGAGTAATCGGCTTGCGAGGCGAGTTCCCTTCATGTTCGGTTGGTTTAAACTTGGTCGTTTGTTGATGTAATGCCTTTAAAATTGGAACTGCTTAGTCATAAGGCCTAAATTCCGGAGTGTGAACAGTTCCTCACCTAACAATCTTTTTGACAAAAACTGACAACCTTTTTGATAGCAAGTTATGACAAAAACTCGATTCCCTGTTCGAGGCTGCTTTGTCACGGGCACGTCTTGTCCGTGAGAAGATGGTGCCTCGTGTTTAAGGAAATATGAGAAATAGTATAGGTAATCCCACAACCGTTCATCGGCACGGTCGTTTCGGGAAGTGGCAGGGCCTACAACACAATAAATGGGAAGCCTTGGTCTTGCGGCCCCACAAAAAAGGGAAAAAGATTCTCAAAGCCATCACACGCAATCCAGACTCGACCCCCTTTCTTTCAAGCTCTAAGCGCCCAGATCCATTTCCCTTCCCGTCCTCTCCCAACTTTCCTTCCCCAAGTTTAGCCATGGCCAGCTCAGCTCCCATGACAAGTGGGAGGTTTCATGCATCTCCAAGCAGGATATCCGAGAGCCGAAGGACTCCAACTTTCTTTCACCGGATATTACCCATCAAGCGCTGGAGGAAGGCAAGGTGGTGCCTACACCAAAGCCACGCGAAAGGGCGGTATTCATCCCTCACATCATACAAGGACTAGGCTTCCAGCTCCACTCCTTCGCCAAGGGCTAATGTTCTACTACGGGTTAGATTTTCATGATCTTCCCCCAAACTCATTCATGCACATCTCTGCATTCAATACCCTTTATGAGGATTTCCTGCAGGTTCATCCGCAATTCGGCTTATGGATCAAGACTTTCAACGTCAAGCCAAAGTTAGTCAGCGGCCAAAATACCATTATATTGGAGCCATGATCAACAAACTCCCCCGGGTTGAATGGCCAGAGGGTACATTCATCGACACCATCAAAGTTTGGCAAAGGAGTGGTTTTACATCACTCAACCTCGGGAAGCAAACTTGTCGGTACCGACCGAGTTCAGATCCGAACCTCCCGACAAGCTAACCTCGTGGGTCAGAAGAGGCCTTGACTAGGGATCATCATTGGGGGTGAAAGCGCTGTAGAAAAGCATCACACAGATGGTGGAGGCTAATATCGAGCTGACCGACGTGGTTCAGGTCATGTTCCACCGCCGAATCCTTCCTTGCCAGCGTCGGACACTCCTATGTGATCCTACCAGCTTGGCGACCCTAGCTCTGTGAGCTAGTTCTACCAACCTACCCACGAGAAATTGTGGAAGGTGTCGTTCCAGCCTCAACAGGAATGGCCGCCGACGAGGAAGACGTCGACGTGGATGTCGAGCACCCTCCCTGGGAGGTATGGCCGACAATCTATATCAAAGATCTTATCCTTCCCCCATCATCCCTGCAAGGCTGGATGAAAAAGGCAGGGAAAGTAAATGGCCGAGCCCCCCGCCCGAGGACCCAAAGTCGGCATTGCTGACCGTGATGCTGGTGGTGGCGCCATACACGGTACTAGCGAAAAAGGAGAAGAAGAAGAGGGAGACGGCGTCACCACTCAAGGGGTCCTCTGGATACCAAGTCCAGAGACACCCACGCTTCCTCCGTCTACGAGGAAGAGGATGGGGAGGATCGAGAGGAAAAAGATTCCCTCCAAACAAGAAAGAGAGCGGCGCCATAGGAGGCCAAGCAAGGCTTGCCTCCCGAGGCCCCGAAGAGACCCTCTAGAAGCAAGGTTGTCCTACCCAAAAATAGCAAGGATACCGATGAGGGCTCCGGGGCCTTCGAGAGGGCTCCTCGAAGGAACCCTAGGATCAAGCCCTAGGTCCAAAGGTATGGAATCCGAACTATATTTAATGGAATTATACCGAGCTTCTGTTGATAAACATACGCACTCCTTTCTCTGACTCAGCCCTGCCCGAGACCTCCTGACGGACCAGGTCTCAAAGGTGGGTTCACCGCTGGCCGAGCTAGCAGAGAGTGGGAATGCTTCCCTTCACAACTAGGAAAAACCTTATAGGCAGGACCTCAGTAGTAGCGCTGGAAAAAAGAAAACGTTGCTGCTAATTAGTAGTAGCGTTGATCCAGTTAAGTGCTACTACTAACACCTTAGCAGTAGCGCTACTTACTAAAAACACACTACTACTATGTGGGAGCAGACGATGCCACCGACGGTAGATGTAGTAGCAGCGTAGCCCAAAACCCAGCGCTACTTCTAAGTGTTTAGCGGTAGCGCTTTGTTTTGCAGCATCGCTGCTGCTAGTTGGCCCCACTTAGTAGTAGCGCTCACGGATACGCAGCGCTACTACTAATAGCATAGCAGCAACGCTCTCTGGTATCCAACGCTACTGCTAGTTGTGGCTGCCAGCTTTTTACCCCCGTCCCCCTGCTCTCCCCCACTTTGACCTCTCTCCCCCTCCTCTCCCCTCTCCACACTCTCCACACCATTGTTGCTCTTCTTCTCTCTTCCTCCTACCTCTTTTCTCTCCTCATTAATGTCCCCCTCCATCATAACTCTCCTTCATAAATGGCTTTCTCACATCTCTCTTTGTCCTACCTCTCTTCCTCTCCCAATTATATAAATTTCCCCCCTCCACCATAATTCCCTCTCCATTAGTTAGATAGCTAGATTCACCTCTCCTCCCAAACAACTAGATCTAGCTAGCTATTTAGCCATCCATGCGTGCTCTTTCGATCGGTCTCTCTCATCATCTCTCTCGATCGGTCTCTCTCGGGAGATATATAGGTGAGTAAAAAGTTGTTCACTTAAAGAATGGGAATATGTGTATGAATGAGAATATATTTTTTTGGATATATATATGGAGAGATTTGTGTGAGTGTGACATGCCCTTCGATTGAGTTGCTTATGTTTTGCCGAAATGTCGATTTATTTTCGTTTCGGTGAATTTCGAGCGAACTCAATATGTCCTATTTTTAGGCAAGGTCATGCCAAAATATTATATGACTTTTAAGCATGCATGCATTATATATTTTATAACACTTTTGCTTGCTATACCGTGCAGTCGGTCATGAAGGTGAGTGGATGGAAGGTGGAGCGGTACATGCAATCCACGGTGATGGACCATGCAAATAATCGGACTAGGATTAGATGTCCGCGTGCAAGATGCAAGGAAGGACTACTTTTGGACCCTTTTGATCGTGGCACTTTGAAGGCGCACCTGCTGATGAATGGTTTCATGGATGGCTATACTCGGTGGATAAGTGAAGAAGATGATGATGATGAGGATGTCCAAATGGCAGGGAATGACAACGTCAGTCTAAATGAAGAGATGACCGATCGGCACGAAGATGATGGTGCCGGACATGAGGGCGGGGAAGAGCCCGGAAAAGACGGCGGCGGAGAAGATTAAGGACACGACAAAGAAGAGTCCAGACATGGCGGAGAAGAGGCGATGGTCATGCTGCAGTCTTCGATGCTACTAAGTGCAGTCGTGCAAGACCCTCATGTTCAAGACCTCCTTCGCAAGAGTACGACTAGCGAGACAGATGCTTCTAGAGAGGAGGCCAAGCTAGCTCAACTTGAAGTGGACTCGAGGACTCCATTGTATGACGGTTGCAATCCCGAGGTGACCCGCTTGAGTTGCACGGTCTAACTTCTAAAGACAAAGGCCAAACACAAATGGACAGACAAAAGCCCCGATGAGCATTTGAAGTATCCATATAATAATGTTCTTCCCGCGTGGAACCTGTGTCTGAGTAGTGTTGAGGAGGCCAAGAAAATCGTTTTCCCTTTTGATTTGCTGCACATTAGGTACCACGCATGCATCAACGATTGCATCATTTATCGGGAGGGAGCACACGGAAAAAACCAACTGTCCAGTGTGCAATGCTTCTCGATACAAGAAGGCAGGAAAGAAAGCTCCTCAGAAAGTTGTATGGTACTTTCTGATCACTCCCCGTCTGCAGCGCTATTTTGTAGATCCCAAGGAAGCAAAGCTGATGCGCTGGCACGCGAAGAGGAAGAAACCCGGCGATGGAGGTGATCCAAGGCTGAGACACCTCGTAGATGGTAGCCAGTGGAGAGCATTCAGCATCGTATATGGATTTATTAAAGAAGAACCAAGGAAGATCGTGCTTGGTGCTAGTACCGATGGCATGAAACCAGAACACAAATCGCAGCACCTGGCCCGTGTTTGTATGGATGTACAACCTCCCCCATGGAAGTGCATGAAGACAAAGTACATACACATGTGCATGCTGATTCAAGGGTCGAAATAACCGGGAAATAGTATTAACCTGTATATGGGGCTTCGGCAAGAGGATCTAGACACGTTATGGAAATCACCAGCATGGACATGGGACGCCAGCAAAGGAGAGTATTTCCATATGAGGGCCGTGCTGATGACGACGGTGCACGACTATCTCAGTTACGGGTACATCTCAGGCCAGGTGTGCCACAGATATTATGGATGCACGACATGCATGGATGATACAATGTCTCAGCAGCTTACGTCAATGAAAGATGGCGGGTCTAGGAAAATCATGTACATGAGGCATCGTAGATGGCTCGAGAAGGATGACCCGTGGAGAACGCGTGGAGATCTATTCAATGGGTTGGCTGAGCTTCGAGGACCAGCGGCGCCGAAATCGACGAGGTGTTGAGAAACTGGGAACAATGCCCCGCGCCGGGAAAGATCAAAAAGGCGCCAGAGCCGCTGCTGAAGGTATGGATAACGAGGTCTGTTTTCTGGGACTTAAAGTACTGGCCCAATCACGACACCCCTCATTTCCCTGATCAAATGCATATCACAAAGAATGTCCTCGAGAGCTTGCTCGGTACACTAATGAGCATTCTGGAGAAGACCAAGGATGGGCCAAAGGCAAGGAAAGACTTGGAAGATTTGTAGATCAGGAAAGACTTCCACTGTAAAAAGTAGAAGGAGGAGACGGAGACCAAGACAGAGGAGGGGGAAGGGGCAGAAAAGTCAAAAAGAAGGTGGAGAATTATTGCCCCCCTTCTTGCTTCACCTTAAGTCCGAAGGAGATCGATCAATTCATCAAGTGCCTTATGGGAATCAAAGTCAGTTCCAGTTATTGTGGGAAGATAAGATGATTTCTAGAGCCCAAGAAGAAAAGGTTCAGCGGGATAAAGTCCCATGACTTTCAAGTGATGATGACGCAGATACTCCCGGTTTCCATTAGAGGGATAATGGGCAAGCACGTTCGTGACACGCTTATTGGTCTATGCAACTTCTTCGATGTTATCTCTCGAAAGTCCATAAGTGTGAAGCAGGTATGAAGGATACATGAAGAGATCGTTGTCGTACTATGTGAGCTTGAGATGTACTTCCCGCCCATGTTCATGGACGTCATGGTGCATCTGTGTGTCCACATCGTGGATGATATCATCGACCTCGGGCCGACATACCTACACAGCCATGACTTTGGTTTATGGGAGCATTTTCAGCAAAGGCATGCATTCTCATGACTTTGGTTTGGATGGATGAATCTACGACGAGCAACGCCGGATGACCCTTGGTTAACATTCGAGGAGCATTAGGTGGTGCTGGTCATGGAGTAGCATAGAGTTCTCTAAGACATGCTTGTAAAATTAATCTTTTTTGGGGTATTTTTTCTTTCATGTATGTGTTTTTTTTGTGTATGTTTATTTTTTTGTTTTAATGACATCAATTTTTTTTGTTAAAATATTGTTCACTTAAGTTTCCATAGACTAAGAGAAATAAGAGATCGACTAATACCCTGGAATGAAATTAGTGGGCCTTACTTAAAATTAATGTACTTAAATTCTAATTGGGTTGAATACTGTATGGGCCACCACTCTTGGAACGAGCTGAAATTTAGTGGGCCGAAATTTTATATGTGCTGGTTGCTACATGGGCTGCGACGTCAGATTCATGTGAGATGATGATATGGTACACAAGTTAACGCTGTTATGTGCATGTGAGTTAACTGCCATTGATGACGGCTAATATCCGTCATGGTCCGTGACGGATTTGGATGCCCGTCATGGAGTGTGCTGTGGTCAAATTATGACGCGATATACATGACGGAACTCATGTCCGTCACATATGCCCTTCCACGACAGTTTTGTGCAGGTTCGTGACGGATTGAAACCGTCATGTATTAACAGATTTCTTGTAGAGACGGAATAAAACCCGCGGGATGATTTTTTCATAACAGAAGATACGCAGGGGACTTGAGAACCAAGGCAGGAGGCCTCGTGGGAGGTCACGAGCCCCCTAGGCACGCCCTAGGGGTGGCGCCCCTGGCAGGCTCGTGGGCCCCGACGTGCCTCCTTTGCCCTACCTCTTTCGCCTATAAATTCTCTAAAATCCCGAAACCAAAGAAGGTAGCAACGAAAATACTTCTTCTTCGCCGCAAGCTTCTGTCTCTGCAAGATCCCATCTGGGGACCGTTCTGGTGCCCTGTCGGAGGGGGATTCGGACACGGAGGGCTTCTTCATCAACACCATTTCCTCTCCGATGATGCGTGAGTAGTTCACCACAGATCTTCGGGTCCATAGCTAGTAGCTAGATGACTTCTTCTCTCTCTTGGATCTTCATGGAGATCTATTCGATGTAACTTTCTTCTGCGGTGTGTTTGTCGAGATCCGATGAATTGTAGATTTATGATCAGATTATCTATGAATATTATTTGAGTCTCCTCTTATTTCTTATATGCATGATTTAGTATCCTTGTAATTCTCTTCGAGTTATGGGTTTCGTTTGTCCAACTTGATCTATAATTCTTGCAATGGGTGAAGTGCTTGGTTTTGGGTTCATACCGTGCGGTGTCCTCACCTAGTGAAAAAAGGGGTAGCGAGGCACGCATCATGATGTTGCCATCAAGGGTAAAAAGATGGGGTTTATATCATATTGCATGAATTTATCCCTCTACATCATGTTATCTTGCTTAAGGCGTTACTCTCTTTGTTATGAACTTAATACACTATATGCATGCTGGATAGCGGTCGATGTGTGGAGTAATAGTAGTAGATGCAGACAATATGGGTCTACTTGTCTCGGACGTGATGCCTATATGTATGATCATTGCCTTAGATATCGTCATGACTTTGCGCGATTCTATCAATTGCTCGATAGTAATTCGTTCACCCACCGTAATACTTGCTATCATGAGAGAAGCCTCTAGTGCACACTATGGCCCCCGGGTCTATTTTACACATCATATATTCAGATCCACAAAAATACCAAAAATATTTGTTGCACTTTTCACCTTCAGATCTCCCCTTGCAAATAATCGTGAAGGGATTGACAACCCCTTTATCGCGTTGGGTGGAAGTTTGTTTGTTTTTGCGCAGGTTCATTGGTGCCTCATCTTGATACTCCTACAGGATTGATACCTTGGTTCTCAAACTGAGGGAAATACTTATTTCTACTTTGCTACATCACCCTTTCCTCTTCAAGGGAAAAACCAACGCAAGCTCAAGAAGTAGCAATAATAATTTCTTGCGCCGTTGCCGGGGAGTATTCAAAGTGAAGCATATCTACCAAGTAACTATCGCAAACTCATCTCTTGCATTTACATTATTTGCCTTTTGCCTCTCGTTTTCCTCTCCCCCACTTCTAAAAACACAAATTTTTAACAAATATTTGCCTTTTTCGTTCGCCCTTTCTTTTGCTTGCTTTCTGTTTGCTTGTGTGCTTGTCCGCTTGCTAAGTCACCATTCTGAAAACACCAAATCATGTGACTTCTCGAATACTAATGATAATGATTTTATTAGTGCTTCGATTGCTCCAGCCACTAGTGCGGAATCATATGAAATCAATGTTGCCTCGTTGAATCTTGTTATGAAAGAGCAATTTTCTAGCCTTCCTAGTGAAGATGCCGCATCCCATCTTAATACCTTCATTGAGTTATGCGATATGCAAAAGAAGAAAGATGTGGATAATGTTATGATTAAATTGAAGCTATTTCCGTTCTCATTACGAGATCGAGCAAAAACTTGGTTTTCATCTTTACCCAAAAATAGTATTGATTCATGGAACAAGTGTAAAGATGCCTTTATTTCCAAGTATTTTCCACCGACTAAGATTATCTCTCTCCATAATGATATCATGAATTTTAATCAACTAGATCATGAACATGTTGCACAATCTTGGGAGAGAATGAAAATGATGATTAGAAATTTTCCCGCTCATGGCCTGAGTCTTTGGATGATTATACAAATTTTCTATGCTGGTTTGAATTTTGCTTCTTGAAGTATCTTGGATTCCGCCTCTGGTGGAACTTTTATGGAAATGACATTAGGAGAAGCCACAAAACTCCTAGATAATATCATGATAAACTATTCTCAATGGCACACTGAAAGGTCACCTACTAGTAAAAAAATGCATGCTATAGAAGAAATTAACTCTTTGACTGCTAAGATGGATGAGTTAATGAAGTTGTTTGCTAGTAAAGGTGCTCCTCTAGATCCAAATGATATGCCTTTGTCTTCCTTGATAGAGAATTGCAATGAAAGTTTGGATGTTAATTTTGTTGGTAGGAATAATTTTGGTAACAACAATGCTTATAGAGGTAACTTTAATCCTAGGCCTTTTCCTAGTAATCCCTCTAATAACTTTGGCAATTCCTACACAATGCTCATGGAAATTAAAATAAATTAGCCTCTGATCTTGAGAGTAATATTAACGAGTTTATCAGTTCGCAAAAGATTTTCAATGCGTCCATAGAAGAAAAAACTTCTTAAAATCAATGACTTGGCTAGGACCGTTGATAGAATGTCTCTTGATATTGATGCTTTGAAATTGAGATGTGCTCCTCCCAAGATTAATACGGATGAAACTTTGAAAGCTATGCGTGTTTCCATGAATGAGAGTAAGGAAAGAACCGCCCAAATTCGTGCTAGACATGAATGGCTTAAAAAGGTGTGTTCTCGTGATGAGAATCACGAAGATCTTAAAGTGCTTGGTGTGACTCATATTGAATCCTTGTTTTCTAATGTCAATCCTAATGATGATGGGGCTGGATATGAATCCACTTTGGTTGAGAAACGCTGCAATGACTCGGAGTCCACTTATCTTGATGCTAAAAACACTAGAAGTGGAGTAGAGGAAACAAAACTTTGAGTAGTGATGAAATTACTATTTTGGATTTCAAGGAATTTAATTATGATAGTTTCTCTTTGATTGAATGTATTTCCTTCATGCAACCCATGCTAAACTCTCCACATTCTTATAGCCAAAATAAGGCTTTTACCGATCATATCGTTGATGCTATGATGAAATCTCTTGAAGAGAAACTTGAGTTGGAAAAATCTATTCAAAGAAAACTTCATGATGAGTGGGAACCTACTATCAAAATCAAGATTAAAAATTATGAATGCAATGCTTTGTGTGATTTGGGTGCTAGTGTTTCCGCAATTCCAAAATCTTTATGTGATGTTTTAGGCTTCAATGAGATTGATGAGTGCTCTTTCAATTCGCATCTTGTGGATTCTACTATTAAGAAACCTATGGGAAGGATCAATTATTTTATTATTATTGCAAATAGGAACTGCGTGCCCATAGATTTCATTGTGCTTGATATTGATTGCAATCCGACATGTCCCATCATTCTTTGTAGACCTTTCCTGAGGACTGTTGGTGCTGTTATCGATATGAAGGAAGGGAATATTAAATTATAATTTCCATTAAATAAGGGCATGGAAATCTTTCCTATAAAGAAAATAAGATGGCCTTACGAATCCATGATGAGAGCTACTTAAGGTTTGAGCACCAAAGATGACGATACTTGATTCTATCGCCTTATGCCTAGCTAACGGCGTTAAACTATAGCGCTTGTTGGGAGGCAACCCAATGAATAAATATATTTTTTCTTTTCACTTTCTTTTTTGTTGAGCCCACACCATCATAATTCTGTTATGATTGTGTTTTTTATGTTTTTTTAGTGTTTGTGCCAAGTAGAACCTTTATGATTAGTTTTGGTGATAGTTGTTTAATCATGCTGAAAAAGACAGAAACTTTGTGCTCATGAAATTATTTTTAATTCCTATCCATAAAGAGATTTTGAGTTTATTCTTTTTTATGCTGATTGATAAGCAAATGTACCTAACTTTCATAATTTTTCAGAATTTTTGGGATAGCAAAGGTATACGAGATATACAAATCTGTTTTTGCCACATTCTGTTTTTTTTGTTGTGTTGATTGCTTATTTTGACGATACTATGGTTAGTATCGGGGGGTACTAGCCATGGAAAAGTGAAAATGAAGTAATATAACATCAATATAAATGGAAATCAAGTTTACTACAGTAACTGAAGAGTTGGTGGTTTGTTTTCTTATGCTAATGATATCACGAGTTTCTGTTTAAGTTTTGTGTTGTGAAGTTTTCAAGTTTTGGGTGATGTTCTTACGGACAATGGAATAAAGAGTGGAAAGATCTTAATCTTGGGGATGCCCACGTCATCCCAATCCAAATTCAAGGATATCAAAAAGCCTAAGCTTGGGTATGCCCCGGGAAGGCATCCCCTCTTTCGTCTTCAATTCATCGGTAACTTTACTTGGAGCTATATTTTTATTCACCACATTACATGTGTTTTGCTTGGAGCGTCATGTATTATAGGATCCTTTACTTTTTGTTTTCTCACAATCATCTCTGATGCACACATTTTTGAGAGTGACATGCACTCATCGTGAATTTGTTAGAATACTCAATGAGCTTCACTTATATCTTTTGAGTTAGGCAATTTAGCTCGCATGTGCTTCACTTATATCTTTTGAGCTAGATAATTTTTCTCTAGTGCTTCACTTAAATCTTTTTAGAGCACGGCAGTGTCATATTTTGTAGAAATAAAAACTCTTGATCTTCACATATACCATTTTGAGAGTCTCTCTCTAAGTAACTTGGTATTTGGCATGTGCTATGAAATTAGTCCTCAATATGATAGGCATCCAAAGAGGATATAATAAAAACTTTCATATTCAAGTGCATTGATTAGTAAGAGAAGTTTGTTTCCTCACAATTATTTTTGAGATATGGATTTGGTGATATTAGAGTTATGTTAGTAGGGTGTCGTGAATCTAGAAATACTTGTGTTGAGGTTAGTAATTCCCGTAGCATTCACGTATGGTGAACCGCTATGTTAGGAGTCGGAGCATAATTGATTTATTGATTGTCATCCTTTGTGTGGCGGTCGGGATCGTGCGATGGTTAACACCTACCAACCCTTCCCCTAGGAGTATGCGTTTAGCACTTTGTTTTGATGACTAATAAAACTTTCGCAATAAGTATACGAGTTCTTCATGACTAATGTGAGTCCATGGTATAGATGACCTCTCACCTTCCACCATTGCTAGCCTCTCTAGTGCCGCGCAACTTCCACCGGTGCACAAAACCACCATATACCTTCCTCAAAACAGCCACCATACCTACCTATTATGGCATTTTCATAGCCATTCCGAGATATCTTGCCATGCAACTTCCACCATTCCGTGTCATGACATGTGCCGTCACTTTCATTTTGCCATTGCATGATCGTAAGATAGCTAGCGAGATGTTCCAACATCATACACTATGCTAGATCGTTGCACATCCCGATACACTGCCGGAGGAATTTCATGTAGAGTCGTCATTGTTCAAAGTATTGAGTTGTATGTAAATAAAAGTGTGATGATCATCATTATTAGAGCATTGTCCCATCTGAGGAAATAAAAAAAAGAGGCCAAAGATGCCCACCAAAAAAAATGAAAAAACAATGAAAAAAAAGAGGCCAAAGAGCCCAAACAAAAAAAAGGAGAGAAAAAGAGAGAAGGGACAATGCTACTATCTGTTTCTACACTTGTGCATCAAAATAGCACCATGTTCTTCATCATAGAGAGTCTCTTGTTTTGTCACTTTCATATACTAGTGGGAATTTTCATTATATAACTTGGCTTGTATATTCCAATGATGGGCTTCCTCAAAATTGCCCTAGGTCTTCGTGAGCAAGCAAGTTGGGTGCACACCCACTAGTTTTCTTTTTGAGATTTCATACACTTATAGCTCTAGTGCATCCGTTGCATGGAAATCCCTACTCATGCACATTGATATCTATTGACGGGCATCTCCATAGCCTATTGATACGCCGAGTCGCTGTGACCATCTCCTCCTTATTGCCTCACGACCTCCACCACATTCTATTCCACCTATATTGCTATATACATGGCTCACGCTCATGTATTGCGTGAGAGTTGAAAAGGTTTGAGAAAGCACTACTAGAAAAAAGGCTATTAGTGGCACACCTATTTTGCCTACTAATGGTGCACAATAGGTGCGCCACTATTATCATGCCACTACTAATAAATAGTAATGGCGCACCCCTGGTGCGCCACTGTTAATATACATAACAGTGGCGCACCGCCTGGTGCGCCATTAGTAGGCCCAGAAGTGCGCCACTGCTGTGGGTTTACTAATGGCGAACTTTTAGATGGTGCGCCACTACTATGAATATTAGGATTTTTTTTGCTTTTCTGGTATTTGCACAGGTTACAAAATACATTAAAGAACAGAATATAAGTGATGTAGATGTAAGTGATACATATTCTATAAAATAGTTTCATAAAATATCATCACATCATCTTGAAAATAGCGATACATAGTGATGTAGAAGTAATCATCATAGTCAATGAGACATCATATAACAGAAGTTGGTCACTAGTCATAATCACAACTCCTCCTCATCATCATCATCAACTCTAACACATTGTAGCACATCATCACATCATCTCGGAAATAGCTAATAATCATCATAGTCATTACCACCAATACTATTTAATACATTGTAGCACATCATCACATTAACACATTGTAGCACATCATCACATTGTAGTACATCATCACATTTTAGGACATAATAACACATTGAATCTAGGACATACTCCTCTGCTTAGGTAGAATATCAAAAAACAAGATAGGCCCTGACTCTCCATTATGGAGAATGGAAATCATCTTGTCTCCAATTCTTGGCCTACGCACAATGTTGCTTCCAACTAGCTCTCTAGGATAGACCATACATTTTTTCCAATCTTTGATTGTCATGATTTCATCGGTTTTAGAAATCCGGTATTGACAGGAGTAAATCAGATACCTAGGCTGACCTGGCCGTGCTGGTCGTATCATCATAACATCAACGCGACCTCTTGGTAACATCAGATGAGGCACACAATCTTCTGGGATTTTCTATTTAAAAACATAGTATTAGCTTTGTAGCTAGCAATATAGTTTTGTTTTACAAGAATTTATGCAAAAGATGCATGGATGTCGTAATAGTAGAAAATCTTATCATGCAATCTCCATGCCTGTTACCGTAGTTCACCACGTGCACTAGTGGCACATATTGACCATAATGTCGGGAAGTTTGCTGATTGGTATTGTAATTCTCAAGATCAATGATAAATTGGACAAGATGATGTATCTCCTGACAAGTTAATTCTGCTTCATCATTGTAGTAATAGGTTTTGTCCACCATTTTCCGTACATTTCTTGAAGAATGAAAATAAGTTGTCAATGGAAATAAGTTGTCAACTATTTTGAAATAAACAATATAAATTACTTAATAAATGTGGTTGAGAAACTCACATAATGGTAGAACTGGAGGCGTTTGCACATCGACCCAGATGTCGATATTACCTTCAGTTTCATTTTCGGGACGAATATCAAAGGTGATAAGCATATTAGGCTCAAATGCATAAGCCTTGCATAGTGCTACCCAAGTTTTGCATTCAAAAAAGGAGTAGGTGTCTGCATTGTACAATTTTACGGCAAAAGTATAACCATGCTCGGTCCTCAAGTGAACTATCTTTACCTCCATAGTTTCTTCAGTACTGAAACCAATCTTATCCAACACATAATGTCTTGCATGGCAGGGGATACGCTAGTAGAATAGTCAAAAATAAAAATTATAAGTTGAAGCAAAAGAAGTCATGGTTAATTACGAAAAAAGACTTGTTGTTGTCGCTTACTGTATCCACTTTGAAGTCCTCATCCAGCATGATGCTAAAGCGCCTATCATCAACTATGAAAGGCGTGTCGCAAAGGCCGCGCTTGTCTTGGCACTATTCGCACATAACGTATTCGTCCTCAGACCACAATTCCTAAAAGAGAGAAAATTTGGGCATGACATTTACTAAAAAGTGGACATATGGAGCGCCTGAAATTTGCCAGAACGGAAATGAATCAACATTCCGGAAAAACAAGCAAAGCTACCAAACATGAAGAGCACTCTTTCGGTGGAATATATTACAGGTATACCCCTCTCGATAACATGGTTCACGGCAAGTAAAATTAAGATGAATGATACATCTCTCGGTACCATGGCACAATAGTAATATTAGCATGTAAAATGTAAAAGTAAGATGAATGATACCTCTCTCGGTACCATGCTTCATGGCAAGTCAAGCTATGCATAAAGGAAGGCTAATTTATTTCTCCCTGCATTGTACAAGGCCTTTAGAATTTCTCATGTTGATGGAAGAATCTACTATGGAGATAAACCCATTTTAGTGGAAAATGGATAGAAGTAAACAATAATATTCTTCTATGTTTCACTGGAAGGGGTCGGCCTCTTTATAGTAGACAATACTTGATCACAAGCCCGTGATTCATTCAAACTCTAATATGATCTTTAAACTAGAAGGTCACCGAGAAGGATAAGCTCGGCCGGAATGTGTCAGTGCCGCCCTGCTCGCGCTTGGGTTTCGCACTTTTGGGGGTGCTTGTCTTGGGTCTAACCGGTGTGCGCTTGCAGGCCGCAGGTGTCGTCGGCGCTCTTCTTCAGCTACAACATGGCGCTCGGGACGCCCTACCGGGTCATCGTCGACACCAACTTCATCGATTTCTCCATCCAGAACAAGGTCTGTCCTTATATAATTAGCCTGTTGTGCTTTGTTTCACTTGCTGGAAGCCTCCTGTAACCTCAACTTTACGAACTATGTGGTGTTGGTGGCAACACACAACTTGTTATTACAACTTCCTCGGTTCGACGCCAGACGGTTTCAAGTCTGCATTTAGCGGAGCTCAAAGCATAATACAAATTTCAATTTTCTTATTGACAAGTTGAGTTGTGATGCTACAATGTTCTTATGCTAACAGGCATGCGTGCTAGTCCATCTGAAAAGTTAATGTATTCATAGTTTCATTTTCTTGTGTCATGTCATGTGTTCCAAGGCCCATGGTTTGGTGTGAGAAGCCTGAGCTCAAGCTACTAATTATTACTCCCTCCTTTCACTTTTATAAGTCCTTTCAGACAACTAAAATTGAACTGTTTTGCACTATGTCTGAAATGTCTAAAAGGAATTATAAAAGTAAACAAAGGGAGTACCAGATAACACGATTATATTGCGATTGGATTCAGTCCACTAGCCTTGGTCATATGCTTTGCTGATGCTACTGATGTTCTATTCAAGACAGCCTTGTCTTCATGCATACAAAGCTATCTGTGTGACTGAATGCTTCTTTTCCCTTATGTAGTTAGATTTGGAGAAAGGAAGATGGATTGCCTTTATGCAAAATGTAATTTTATATCACCGTTTCTTGTGGAGGGAGGGGGGCGAACCTCGGGCCGAACCTCGTGGCCGAAGGAGGAGAGCACGGCGGAGGAGGAGGTGAGGCGGCGGCGCCCTTGTCTTCTCCCATCATCGGGGGTTCCTGGCGGCGGTGGGGAGAGGGAGGGAGCGGGGAGGGCAGGGTGCGAGGCGGACGGTGCCGCAGCGGCGAGGGGGAGCAGGGGGTTCGGACTGTGGTCGCTGGACGGAGGCGGCCGGAGGGACAGCCGGCAGCGGCAGGTGAGGTGGGAGGGGCGGCCGGAGGGCTCGTGCGAGAGCGGGAGTTTCACAGGATTGGATCGGGAAGAGAGCCACGAGGGGAGGGGAGCGGGAGTTTTTTTTACTTCTGGTTATCAACGGCGCACCCAGGATTACTAATGGCGCACCTGGTAAGAATGCTCCATTAGTAGTTTTAAAAAAACTGAAAAAACAATTGTTAGTACTGACGCACCGTGGATGTGGTGCGCCATTACTACTTAAAACTAGTAATGGTGCACTTCCCCTCGTGCGCCACTGATATATCTAAGAAAGGGTGTGGGGCCAGGACAAAGATAGTAATGGCGCAGAACACACAAGGTACGCCATTAGTAATATGGACACTAATGGCGCACCAGTCTCTGGTGCGCCACTGTTATATAGTAGTGGCGCACCACATACATGGTGCGCCATTAATGTCTATATTACCTATAGCCCTTTTTCCAGTAGTGAAGTAAGAGTGCGAAAACAATTACTTGGCCAATACCGGGGTTGTGCATGATTTAAATTCTTTGTGTGGGGATGATGGACCATAGCGAGACTATATGATTTTGTAGTCATAACTTTCTTTGCCCTTGTTATTTCAAAAGTTCATGATTACTTTGCTAGTATGCTTGAAGTATTATTGTTTTCATGTCAATATTAAACTATTGTTTTGAATATTACGGATCTGAACATTCATGCCACAAGAAATTTTTTACAAAGAACAAATATGTTAGGTAGCATTCCACATCAAAAAATCGGTCTTTATCACTTCCCTACTCGAGGACGAGCAGGAGTTAAGCTTGCGGATGCTTGATATGTCTCCAACGTATCTATAATTTTTGATGGTTTCATGTTATTATGTTATCAACTTTGGATGTTTTATATGCATGAATATGCTATTTTATATCATTTTTTGGACTAGCCTATTAACTCAGTGCCTCGTGCCAGTTTCTGTTTTTTCCATGTTTTTGACCTTTTTCATAGAAGAATATTAAACGGAGTCCAAACGGAATAAAACCTGCGGGGTGATTTTTTCCATAACGAAAGATACGCAGTGGACTTGAGAATCAAGGCAGGAGGCCTCGTGGGAGGTCACGAGCCCCCTAGGCGCGCTCTTGGGGGGGCCGCGCCTAGCAGGCTCGTGGGCCCCACGTGCCTCCTTTTCCCTACCTCTTTCACCTATAAATTCTCTAAAATCTCGAAACCAAAGAAGGGAGCCACGAAAATACTTTTCCACCGCCGCAAGCTTCTGTCTCCGCAAGATCCCATCTGGGGACCGTTCTGGTGCTTTGCCGGAGGGGTATTCGGACATGGAGGACTTCTTCATCAACACCATTGCCTCTCCGATGATGCGTGAGTAGTTCACCACAGACCTTCGGGTCCATAGCTAGTAGCTAGATGGCTTCTTCTCTCTCTTGGATCTTCAATACAAAGTTCTCCATGATCTTCATGGAGATCTATCCAATGTAACTTTCTTTTGTGGTGTGTTTGTCGAGATCCGATGAATTGTGGATTTATGATCAGATTATCTATGCATATTATTTGAGTCTCCTCTGATTTCTTATATGCATGATTTCGTATCCTTGTAATTCTCTTCGAGTTATGGGTTTCGTTTGGCCAACTTGATCTATAATTCTTGCAATGGGAGAAGTGCTTGATTTTGGGTTCATACCGTGCGGTGTCCTCACCTAGTGACAGAAGGGGTAGCGAGGCAGGCATCGTGTTGTTTCCATCAAGGGTAAAAAGATGGGGTTTATATCATATTGCATGAATTTATCCCTCTACATCACGTGATCTTGCTTAAGGCGTTACTCTGTTTGTTATGAACTTAATACACTAGATGCATGCTGGATGGCGGTCGATGTGTGGAGTAATAGTAGCAGATGCAGACAGTATCAGTCTACTTGTGTCGGACATGATGACTATATGTATGATCATTGCCTTAGATATCGTCATGACTTTGCGTGATTCTATCAATTACTCGACAGTAATTCGTTCACCCACCGTAATACTTGCTATCATGAGAGAAGCCTCTAGTGAACACTATGACCCCCGGGTCTATTTTACACATCATATATTCAGATCTACGAAATACCAAAAATACTTTGTTGCACTTTTTGTTGGGGAACGTCGCATGGGAAACAAAAATTTTCCTACGCGCACGAAGACCTATCATGATGATGTCCATCTACGAGAGGGGATGAGTGATCTACGTACCCTTGTAGATCGTACAGCAGAAGCGTTAGTGAACGCGGTTGATGTAGTGGAACGTCCTCACGTCCCTCGATCCGCCCCGCGAACAATCCCGCGATCAGTCCCACGATCTAGTACCGAACGGACGGCACCTCCGCGTTCAGCACACGTACAGCTCGACGATGATCTCGGCCTTCTTGATCCAGCAAGAGAGACGGAGAGGTTGAAGAGTTCTCCGGCAGTGTGACGGCGCTTCGGAGGTTGGTGATGACCTTGTCTCAGCAGGGCTCCGCCCGAGCTCCGCAGAAACGCGATCTAGAGGAAAAAACGTGGAGGTATGTGGTCGGGCTATCGTGGAAAAGTCGTCTCAAATCAGCCCAAGGGGGTCGGCCGAGTCCAAGGGGGGAGGACTCCCCCCCCAAACCGAGTTGGACTTGGTTTGGTGGGAGGGAGTCCCCCTTCCTTCCCACCTCCTCCCTTTTTTTTCTTTTCTCTTGATTTTCTCTTCTTGGCGCATAAAGCCCTTTTGGGCTGTCCCACCAGCCCACTAAGGGCTGGTGTGCCACCCTCAAGGCCTATGGGCTTCCCCGGGGTGGGTTGCCCCCCCCCCCCCCCCCGGTGAACTCCCGGAACCCATTCGTCATTCCCGGTACATTCCCGGTAACTCCGAAAACCTTCCGGTAATCAAATGAGGTCATCCTATATATCAATCTTCATTTCCGGACTATTTCGGAAACCCTCGTGACGTCCGTGATCTCATCCGGGACTCCGAACAACATTCGGTAACCAACCATATAACTCAAATACGCATAAAACAACGTCGAACCTTAAGTGTGCAGACCCTGCGGGTTCGAGAACTATGTAGACATGACCCGAGAGACTCCTCGGTCAATATCCAATAGCGGGACCTGGATGCCCATATTGCATCCTACATATTCTACGAAGATCTTATCGTTTGAACCTCAGTGCCAAGGATTCATATAATCCCGTATGTCATTCCCTTTGTCCTTCGGTATGTTACTTGCCCGAGATTCGATCGTCAGTATCCGTATACCTATTTCAATCTCGTTTACCGGCAAGTCTCTTTACTCGTTCTGTAATACAAGATCCCGCAACTTACACTAAGTTACATTGCTTGCAAGGCTTGTGTGTGATGTTGTATTACCGAGTGGGCCCCGAGATACCTCTCCGTTCACACGGAGTGACAAATCCCAGTCTTGATCCATACTAACTCAACTAACACCTTCGGAGATACCTGTAGAGCATCTTTATAGTCACCCAGTTACGTTGCGACGTTTGATACACACAAAGTATTCCTCCGGTGTCAGTAAGTTATATGATCTCATGGTCATAGGAATAAATACTTGACACGCAGAAAACAGTAGCAATAAAATGACACGATCAACATTCTACATCTATTAGTTTGGGTCTAGTCCATCACGTGATTCTCCTAATGACGTGATCCAGTTATCAAGCAACAACACCTTGTTCATAATCAGAAGACACTGACTATCTTTGATCAACTGGCTAGCCAACTAGAGGCTTGCTAGGGACGGTGTTTTGTCTATGTATCCACACATGTAAATGAGTCTTCATTCAATACAATTATAGCATGACTAATAAACGATTATCTTGATACAGGAATTATAATAATAACTATATTTATTATTGCCTCTAGGGCATAATTCCAACAGTCTCCCACTTGCACTAGAGTCAATAATCTAGCCCTGACATCACCATATGAATTACATTGTAATAAATCTAACACCCATACAGTTCTGGTGTTGATCATGTTTTGGCCCTGGAAGAGGTTTAGTCAGCGGGTCTGCTACATTCAGATCCGTGTGCACTTTGCATATATTCACGTCCTCTCCCTCGACGTAGTCGCGGATGAGGTTGAAGCGTCGTTTGATGTGTCTGGTCTTCTTGTGAAACCGTGGTTCCTTTGCTAAGGCAATGGCACCAGTGTTGTCACAGAACAAGGTTATTGGATTCAGTGCGCTTGGCACCACTCCAAGATCCGTCATGAACTGCTTCATCCACACACCCTCCTTAGCCGCCTCCGAGGCAGCCATGTACTCCGCTTCACATGTAGAATCTGCTACGACGCTTTGCTTGGAACTGCACCAGCTTACTGCACCCCCATTAAGAATAAATACGTATCCGGTTTGCGACTTAGAGTCGTCTGGATCTGTGTCAAAGCTTGCATCGACGTAACCTTTTACGGCGAGCTCTTCGTCACCTCCATACACGAGAAACATCTCCTTAGTCCTTTTCAGGTACTTCAGGATATTCTTGACCACTGTCCAGTGATCCACTCTTGGATTACTCTGGAACCTACCTGCCATACTTATGGCCAGGCTAACATCCGGTCTAGTGCACAGCATCGCATAAATGATAGAACCTATGGCTGAAGCATAGGGGACGGAGCGCATATGCTCTCTATCTTCATCAGTTGCTGGGCACTGAGTCTTACTCAATCTCGTACCTTGTAGAACTAGCAAGAACCCTTTCTTGGACTGTTCCATTTTGAACCTCTTCCAAACTTTATCAAGGTATGTGCTTTGTGAAAGTCCTATCAGGCGTTTTGATCTATCCCTATAGATCTTAATGCCTAGAATGTAAGCAACTTCTCCTAGGTCCTTCATAGAGAGACTTTTATTCAAGTAATCCTTTATGCTCTCTAAAAACTCTACGTTGTTTCCAATCAGTAATATGTCATCCACATATAATATTAGAAACGCCACAGAGCTCCCACTCACTTTCTTGTAAATACAAGATTCTCCAACCACTTGTATAAACCCAAATGCTTTGATCACCTCATCAAAGCGTTTGTTCCAACTCCGAGATGCTTGCACCAGTCCATAAATGGATCGCTGGAGCTTGCACACCTTGTTAGCATTCTTAGGATCGACAAAACCTTCGGGTTGCATCATATACAATTCTTCCTTAAGGAAACCGTTAAGGAACGCCGTTTTGACATCCATCTGCCAGATTTCATAATCGAAAAATGCAGCTATTGCTAACATGATTCGGACGGACTTAAGCATCGCTACGGGTGAGAAAGTCTCATCGTAGTCAACTCCTTGAACTTGTGAAAAACCCTTTGCCACAAGTCGAGCTTTATAAACAGTCACATTACCGTCAGCGTCCGTCTTCCTCTTAAAGATCCATTTGTTCTGAATGGCCTTGCGGCCCTCAGGCAGTACCTCCAAAGTCCACACTTTGTTCTCATACATGGATCCTATCTCGGACTTCATGGCTTCCAGCCAGTTGTTGGAATCTGGGCCCACCATTGCTTCTTCATAATTCGCAGGTTCATTGTTGTCTAACAACATGATTGATAAGACGGGATTACCGTACCACTCTGGAGCAGCACGTGGTCTCGTCGACCTGCGTGGTTCGACAGAAACTTGAACTGGAGTTTCATGATCATCATCATTAACTTCCTCCTCAACCAGCGTCGCAATGATAGAGGTTTCCCCTTGCCCTGCGCCACCATCCAGAGGGATGACAGGTTCGACAACCTCGTCAAGTTCTATCTTCCTCCCACTCAATTCTCTCGAGAGAAACTCCTTCTCGAGAAAAGCTCTGTTTTTAGCAACAAACACTTTGCCCTCGGATTTGAGATAGAAGGTGTACCCAACTGTCTCTTTTGGGTAACCTATGAAGACGCACTTTTCCGCTTTGGGTTCCAGCTTTTCAGGCTGAAGCTTTTTGACATAAGCATCACATCCCCAAACTTTAAGAAATGACAACTTTGGCCTTTTGCCATACCACAGTTCGTATGGTGTCATCTCAACGGATTTTGATGGTGCCCTATTTAAAGTGAATGCAGCTGTTTCTAATGCATAACCCCAAAATGATAACGACAAATCAGTAAGAGACATCATAGATCGCACCATCTCTAATAGAGTACGATTACGACGTTCGGACACACCATTACGCTGTGGTGTTCCAGGCGCTGTTAACTGTGAAACAATTCCACATTGTCTTAAGTGAGTACCAAACTCGAAACTCAGATATTCACCCCCACGATCAGACCGTAGGAACTTGATCTTCTTGTTACGATGATTTTCCACTTCACTCTGAAATTGCTTGAACTTTTCAAATGTTTCAGAGTTGTGCTTCATCAAGTAGACATAACCATATCTACTTAAATCGTCAGTGAAGGTGAGAAAATAACGATATCCGCCGCGTGCCTCCACGCTCATCGGACCACACACATCGTTATGTATGATTTCCAACAAGTCACTTGCACGCTCCATTGTTCCGGAGAACGGAGTCTTAGTCATCTTGCCCATGAGGCATGGTTCGCACGTGTCAAGTGAATCAAAGTCAAGTGACTCCAAAAGTCCATCGGCATGGAGTTTCTTCATGCGTTTTACACCAATATGACCTAAGCGGCAGTGCCACAAAAATATGGCGCTATCATTGTTAACTCTAACTCTTTTGGTCTCAGTGTTATGTATATGCGTATTGCTATCAAGATTCAATATGAACAATCCTCTCACATTCGGTGCATGACCATAAAAGATGTTACTCATAGAAATAGAACAACCATTATTCTCTGACTTAAAAGAGTAACCGTCTCGCAATAAACAAGATCCAGATATAATGTTCATGCTCAACGCAGGCACTAAATAACAATGATTTAAGTTCATCACTAATCCTGACGGTAACTGAAGTGACACTGTGCCGACGGCGATTGCATCAACCTTGGAACCATTTCCTACGCGCATCGTCACTTCATCTTTCGCCAGCCTTCGTCTATTCCGCAGTTCCTGATTTGAGTTGCAAATATGAGCAACAGAACCGGTATCGAATACCCAGGCACTACTACGAGAGCCGGTTAAGTACACATCAATAACATGTATATCAAATATACCTGATTTTTCTTTGGCCGCCTTCTTATCTGCCAGATACTTGGGGCGATTGCGCTTCCAGTGACCCATACCCTTGCAATAGTAACACTCTGTTTCCGGCTTAGGTCCAGCTTTGGGTTTCTTCGTCGGATTGGCAACAGGCTTGCCGCTCTTCTTCGAATTGCCCTTCTTGCCTTTGCCGTTTCTCTTGAAACTAGTGGTCTTATTCACCATCAACACTTGATGCTCTTTACGGAGTTCAGACTCTGCGACTTTCAGCATCGCAAACAACTCGCCGGGAGACTTGTTCATCCCTTGCATGTTGTAGTTCAACACAAAGCCTTTATAGCTTGGCGGCAGTGATTGAAGGATTCTGTCAGTGATAGCTTCTTGCGGGAGTTCAATCCCCAGCTTAGCTAGACGGTTTGAGTACCCAGACATTTTGAGCACATGTTCACTGACAGATGAGTTTTCCTCCATCTTGCAAGCATATAATTTATCGGAGGTCTCATACCTCCCGATCCGGGCGTTCTTCTGAAAGATAAACTCCAACTCCTGGAACATCTCAAATGCTCCATGACGCTCAAAGCGACGTTGAAGTCCCGGTTCTAAGCCATACAAGACTGCACATTGAACTATTGAGTAGTCCTCCTTACGTGCTAACCAAGCGTTCTTAACATCCTGATCAGCCGTAGCGGGTGGTTCATCTCCTAACGCAGCATTAAGGACATAATCCTTCTTCCCAGCTTGTAAGATTAGCTTAAGATTACGAGCCCAGTCTACAAAGTTGCTTCCATCATCTTTCAACTTAGCTTTTTCTAGGAACGTATTAAAATTCAGGATGACTATCGCGTGAGCCATGATCTACAACACAAATATATTCAAAGTGGACTTAGACTATGTTCAAGATAATTAGAGTTTAACTTAATCAAATTATTCGCTAAACTCCCACTCAAAAAGTACATCTCTCTCGTCATTTGAGTGGTTCATGATCCACTTACACTAGCTCAAGTCCGATCATCACGTGAGTTGAGTATAGTTTCAGTGGTAAGCATCCCTATGCTAATCATATCATCTATATGATTCATGATCGACCTTTCGGTCTCATGTGTTCCGAGGCCATGTCTGCACAGGCTAGGCTCGTCAAGCTTAACCCGAGTGTTCCGCGTGCGCAACTGTTTTGCGCCCGTTGTATGTGAACGTTGAGTCTATCACACCCGATCATCACGTGGTGTCTCGAAACGACGAACTGTAGCAACAGTGCACAGTCGGGGAGAAGACAATTTCGTCTTGAAATTTTAGTGAGAGATCACCTCATAATGCTACCGTCGTTCTAAGCAAAATAAGGTGCATAAAAGGATTAACATCACATGCAATTCATAAGTGACATGATATGGCCATCATCACGTGCTTCTTGATCTCCATCACCAAAGCACCGACACGATCTTCTTGTCACCGGCGCCACACCATGATCTCCATCAACGTGTTGCCATCGGGGTTGTCGTGCTACTCATGCTATTACTACTAAAGCTACATCCTAGCAAAATAGTAAACGCATCTGCAAGCACACACGTTAGTATAAAGACAACCCTATGGCTCCTGCCGGTTGCCGTACCATCGACGTGCAAGTCGATATTTCTATTACAACATGATCATCTCATACATCCAATATATCACATCACATCATTGGCCATATCACATCACAAGCATACCATGCAAAAACAAGTTAGACGTCCTCTAATTTTGTTGTTGCATGTTTTACGTGGTGACCATGGGTATCTAGTAGGATCGCATCTTACTTACGCAAACACCACAATGGAGATATATGAGTTGCTATTTAACCTCATCCAAGGACCTCCTCGGTCAAATCCGATTCAACTAAAGTTGGAGAAACCGACACTTGCCAGTCATCTTTGAGCAACGGAGTTACTCGTAACGATGAAACCAGTCTCTCGTAAGCGTACGAGTAATGTCGGTCCAAGCCGCTTCAATCCAACAATACCGCGGAATCAAGAAAAGACTAAGGAGGGCAGCAAAACGCACATCACCGCCCACAAAAACTTTTGTGTTCTACTCGAGAAGACATCTACGCATGAACCTAGCTCATGATGCCACTGTTGGGGAACGTCGCATGGGAAACAAAAATTTTCCTACGCGCACGAAGACCTATCATGGTGATGTCCATCTACGAGTGTGGATGAGTGATCTACGTACCCTTGCAGATCGTACAGCAGAAGCGTTAGTGAACGTGGTTGATGTAGTGGAACGTCCTCACGTCCCTCGTTCCGCCCCGCGAACAATCCCGCGATTAGTCCCACGATCTAGTACCGAACGGACGGCACCTCCGCGTTCAGCACACGTACTTCTCAACGATGATCTCGGCCTTCTTGATCCAGCAAGAGAGACGGAGAGGTAGAAGAGTTCTTCGGCAGCGTGACGGCGCTCCGGAGGTTGGTGATGACCTTGTCTCAGCAGGGCTCCGCCCGAGCTCCGGAGAAACGCGATCTAGAGGAAAAACCGTGGAGGTATGTGGTCGGGCTGCCGTGGAAAAGTCGTCTCAAATTAGCCCTAAAACCTCCGTATATATAGGTGGGAGGGAGGGGGACCTTGCCTTGGGGCTCAAGGAGCCCCAAGGGGGTCGGCCGAGTCCAAGGGGGGAGGACTCCCCCCCCCAAACCGAGTTGGACTTGGTTTGGTGGGAGGGAGTCCCCCTTCCTTCCCACCTCCTCCCTTTTTTTTTCTTGATTTTCTCTTCTTGGCGCATAGAGCCCTTTTGGGATGTCCCACCAGCCCACTAAGGGTTTGTGTGCCACCCTCAAGGCCTATGGGCTTCCCCGGGGTGGGTTGCCCCCCCCACCCCCCCCGGTGAACTCCCGGAACCCATTCGTCATTCCCGGTACATTCCCGGTAACTCCGAAAACCTTCCGGTAATCAAATGAGGTCATCCTATATATCAATCTTCGTTTCCGGACTATTCCGGAAACCCTCGTGACGTCCGTGATCTCATCCGGGACTCCGAACAACATTCGGTAACCAACCATATAACTCAAATACGCATAAAACAACGTCGAACCTTAAGTGTGCAGACCCTGCGGGTTCGAGAACTATGTAGACATGACCCGAGAGACTCTTCGGTCAATATCCAATAGCGGGACCTGGATGCCCATATTGGATCCTACATATTCTACGAAGATCTTATCGTTTGAACCTCGGTGCCAAGGATTCATATAATCCCGTATGTCATTCCCTTTGTCCTTCGGTATGTTACTTGCGCGAGATTCGATTGTCAGTATCCGTATACCTATTTCAATCTCGTTTACCGGCAAGTCTCTTTACTCGTTCCGTAATACAAGATCCCGCAACTTACACTAAGTTACATTGCTTGCAAGGCTTGTGTGTGATGTTGTATTACCGAGTGGGCCCCGAGATACCTCTCCGTTCACACGGAGTGACAAATCCCAGTCTTGATCCATACTAACTCAACTAACACCTTCGGAGATACCTGTAGAGCATCTTTATAGTCACCCAGTTACGTTGCGACGTTTGATACACACAAAGTATTCCTCCGGTGTCAGTGAGTTATATGATCTCATGGTCATAGGAATAAATACTTGACACGCAGAAAACAGTAGCAATAAAATGACACGATCAACATGCTACGTCTATTAGTTTGGGTCTAGTCCATCACGTGATTCTCCTAATGACGTGATCCAGTTATCAAGCAACAACACCTTGTTCATAATCAGAAGACACTGACTATCTTTGGTCAACTGGCTAGCCAACTAGAGGCTTGCTAGGGACGGTGTTTTGTCTATGTATCCACACATGTAAATGAGTCTTCATTCAATACAATTATAGCATGGATAATAAACGATTATCTTGATACAGGAATTATAATAATAACTATATTTATTATTGCCTCTAGGGCATAATTCCAACAGTCTCCCACTTGCACTAGAGTCAATAATCTAGCCCTGACATCACCATATGAATTACATTGTAATAAATCTAACACCCATACAGTTCTGGTGTTGATCATGTTTTGGCCGTGGAAGAGGTTTAGTCAGCGGGTCTGCTACATTCAGATCCGTGTGCACTTTGCATATATTCACGTCCTCTCCCTCGACGTAGTCGCGGATGAGGTTGAAGCGTCGTTTGATGTGTCTGGTCTTCTTGTGAAACCGTGGTTCCTTTGCTAAGGCAATGGCACCAGTGTTGTCACAGAACAAGGTTATTGGATTCAGTGCGCTTGGCACCACTCCAAGATCCGTCATGAACTGCTTCATCCAGACACCCTCCTTAGCCGCCTCCGAGGCAGCCATGTACTCCGCTTCACATGTAGAATCTGCTACGACGCTTTGCTTGGAACTGCACCAGCTTACTGCACCCCCATTAAGAATAAATACGTATCCGGTTTGCGACTTAGAGTCGTCCGGATCTGTGTCAAAGCTTGCATCGACGTAACCTTTTACTGCGAGCTCTTCGTCACCTCCATACACGAGAAACATCTCCTTAGTCCTTTTCAGGTACTTCAGGATATTCTTGACCACTGTCCAGTGATCCACTCTTGGATTACTCTGGAACCTACCTGCCATACTTATGGCCAGGCTAACATCCGGTCTAGTGCACAGCATCGCATAAATGATAGAACCTATGGCTGAAGCATAGGGGACGGAGCGCATATGCTCTCTATCTTCATCAGTTGCTGGGCACTGAGTCTTACTCAATCTCGTACCTTGTAGAACTAGCAAGAACCCTTTCTTGGACTGTTCCATTTTGAACCTCTTCAAAACTTTATCAAGGTATGTGCTTTGTGAAAGTCCTATCAGGCGTTTTGATCTATCCCTATAGATCTTAATGCCTAGAATGTAAGCAACTTCTCCTAGGTCCTTCATAGAGAGACTTTTATTCAAGTAATCCTTTATGCTCTCTAAAAACTCTACGTTGTTTCCAATCAGTAATATGTCATCCACATATAATATTAGAAACGCCACAGAGCTCCCACTCACTTTCTTGTAAATACAAGATTCTCCAACCACTTGTATAAACCCAAATGCTTTGATCACCTCATCAAAGCGTTTGTCCCAACTCCGAGATGCTTGCACCAGTCCATAAATGGATCGCTGGAGCTTGCACACCTTGTTAGCATTCTTAGGATCGACAAAACCTTCGGGTTGCATCATATACAATTCTTCCTTAAGGAAACCGTTAAGGAACGCCGTTTTGACATCCATCTGCCAGATTTCATAATCGAAAAATGCAGCTATTGCTAACATGATTCGGACGGACTTAAGCATCGCTACGGGTGAGAAAGTCTCATCGTAGTCAACTCCTTGAACTTGTGAAAAACCCTTTGCCACAAGTCGAGCTTTATAAACAGTCACATTACCGTCACCGTCCGTCTTCCTCTTAAAGATCCATTTGTTCTGAATGGCCTTGCGGCCCTCAGGCAGTACCTCCAAAGTCCACACTTTGTTCTCATACATGGATCCTATCTCGGACTTCATGGCTTCCAGCCAGTTGTTGGAATCTGGGCCCACCATTGCTTCTTCATAATTCGCAGGTTCATTGTTGTCTAACAACATGATTGATAAGACGGGATTACCGTACCACTCTGGAGCAGCACGTGGTCTCGTCGACCTGCGTGGTTCGACAGAAACTTGAACTGGAGTTTCATGATCATCATCATTAACTTCCTCCTCAACCGGCGTCGCAATGACAGAGGTTTCCCCTTGCCCTGCGCCACCATCCAGAGGGATGACAGGTTCGACAACCTCGTCAAGTTCTATCGTCCTCCCACTCAATTCTCTCGAGAGAAACTCCTTCTCGAGAAAAGCTCTGTTTTTAGCAACAAACACTTTGCCCTCGGATTTGAGATAGAAGGTGTACCCAACTGTCTCTTTTGGGTAACCTATGAAGACGCACTTTTCCGCTTTGGGTTCCAGCTTTTCAGGCTGAAGCTTTTTGACATAAGCATCACATCCCCAAACTTTAAGAAATGACAACTTTGGCCTTTTGCCATACCACAGTTCGTATGGTGTCATCTCAATGGATTTTGATGGTGCCCTATTTAAAGTGAATGCAGCTGTTTCTAATGCATAACCCTAAAATGATAACGGCAAATCAGTAAGAGACATCATAGATCGCACCATCTCTAATAGAGTACGATTACGACGTTCGGACACACCATTACGCTGTGGTGTTCCAGGCGCTGTTAACTGTGAAACAATTCCACATTGTCTTAAGTGAGTACCAAACTCGAAACTCAGATATTCACCCCCACGATCAGACCGTAGGAACTTGATCTTCTTGTTAAGATGATTTTCCACTTCACTCTCAAATTGCTTGAACTTTTCAAATGTTTCAGAGTTGTGCTTCATCAAGTAGACATAACCATATCTACTTAAATCGTCAGTGAAGGTGAGAAAATAACGATATCCGCCGCATGCCTCCACGCTCTTCGGACCACACACATCGTTATGTATGATTTCCAACAAGTCACTTGCACGCTCCATTGTTCCGGAGAACGGAGTCTTAGTCATCTTGCCCATGAGGCATGGTTCGCACGTGTCAAGTGAATCAAAGTCAAGTGACTCCAAAAATCCATCAGCATGGAGTTTCTTCATGCGTTTTACACCAATATGACCTAAGCGGCAGTGCCACAAAAATATGGCGCTATCATTGTTAACTCTAACTCTTTTGGTCTTAGTGTTATGTATATGCGTATTGCTATCAAGATTCAATATGAACAATCCTCTCACATTCGGTGCATGACCATAAAAGATGTTACTCATAGAAATAGAACAACCATTATTCTCTGACTTAAAAGAGTAACCGTCTCGCAATAAACAAGATCCAGATATAATGTTCATGCTCAACGCAGGCACTAAATAACAATGATTTAAGTTCATCACTAATCCTGACGGTAACTGAAGTGACACTGTGCCGACGGCGATTGCATCAACCTTGGAACCATTTCCTACGCGCATCGTCACTTCATCTTTCGCCAGCCTTCGTCTATTCCGCAGTTCCTGATTTGAGTTGCAAATATGAGCAACAGAACCGGTATCGAATACCCAGGCACTACTACGAGAGCCGGTTAAGTACACATCAATAACATGTATATCAAATATACCTGATTTTTCTTTGGCCGCCTTCTTATCTGCCAGATACTTGGGGCAATTGCGCTTCCAGTGACCCATACCCTTGCAATAGTAACACTCCGTTGCCGGCTTAGGTCCGGCTTTGGGTTTCTTCGTTGGATTGGCAACAGGCTTGCCGCTCTTCTTCGAATTGCCCTTCTTGCCTTTGCCGTTTCTCTTGAAACTAGTGGTCTTATTCACCACCAACACTTGATTCTCTTTACGGAGTTCAGACTCTGCGACTTTCAGCATCGCAAACAACTCGCCGGGAGACTTGTTCATCCCTTGCATGTTGTAGTTCAACACAAAGCCTTTATAGCTTGGCGGCAGTGATTGAAGGATTCTGTCAGTGATAGCTTCTTGCGGGAGTTCAATCCCCAGCTCAGCTAGACGGTTTGAGTACCCAGACATTTTGAGCACATGTTCACTGACAGATGAGTTTTCCTCCATCTTGCAAGCATAGAATTTATCGGAGGTCTCATACCTCTCGATCTGGGCGTTCTTCTGAAAGATAAACTCCAACTCCTGGAACATCTCAAATGCTCCATGACGCTCAAAGCGATGTTGAAGTCCCGGTTCTAAGCCATACAAGACTGCACATTGAACTATTGAGTAGTCCACCTTACGTGCTAACCAAGCGTTCTTAACATCCTGATCAGCCGTAGCGGGTGGTTCATCTCCTAACGCAGCATTAAAGACATAATCCTTCTTCCCAGCTTGTAAGATTAGCTTAAGATTACGAGCCCAGTCTACAAAGTTGCTTCCATCATCTTTCAACTTAGCTTTTTCTAGGAACGTATTAAAATTCAGGATGACTATCGCGTGAGCCATGATCTACAACACAAATATATTCAAAGTGGACTTAGACTATGTTCAAGATAATTAGAGTTTAACTTAATCAAATTATTCGCTAAACTCCCACTCAAAAAGTACATCTCTCTCGTCATTTGAGTGGTTCATGATCCACTTACACTAGCTCAAGTCCGATCATCACGTGAGTTGAGTATAGTTTCAGTGGTAAGCATCCCTATGCTAATCATATCATCTATATGATTCATGATCGACCTTTCGGTCTCATGTGTTCCGAGGCCATGTCTGCACAGGGTAGGCTCGTCAAGCTTAAACCGAGTGTTCCGCGTGCGCAACTGTTTTGCACCCGTTGTATGTGAACATTGAGTCTATCACACCCGATCATAACGTGGTGTCTCGAAACGACGAACTGTAGCAACGGTGCACAGTCGGGGAGAAGACAATTTCGTCTTGAAATTTTAGTGAGAGATCACCTCATAATGCTACCGTCGTTCTAAGAAAAATAAGGTGCATAAAAGGATTAACATCACATGCAATTCATAAGTGACATGATATGGCCATCATCACGTGCTTCTTGATCTCCATCACCAAAGCACCGGCACGATCTTCTTGTCACCAGCGCCACACCATGATCTCCATCAACGTGTTGCCATCGGGGTTGTCGTGCTACTCATGCTATTACTACTAAAGCTACATCCTAGCAAAATAGTAAACGCATCTGCAAGCACACACGTTAGTATAAAGACAACCCTATGGCTCCTGCCGGTTGCCGTACCATCAACGTGCAAGTCGATATTTCTATTACAACATGATCATCTCATACATCCAATATATCACATCACATCATTGGCCATATCACATCACAAGCATACCATGCAAAAACAAGTTAGACGTCCTCTAATTTTGTTGTTGCATGTTTTACGTGGTGACCATGGGTATCTAGTAGGATCGCATCTTACTTACGCAAACACCACAACGGAGATATATGAGTTGCTATTTAACCTCATCCAAGGACCTCCTCGGTCAAATCTGATTCAACTAAAGTTGGAGAAACCGACACTTGCCAGTCATCTTTGAGCAACGGAGTTACTCGTAACGATGAAACCAGTCTCTCGTAAGCGTACGAGTAATGTCGGTCCAAGCCGCTTCAATCCAACAATACCGCGGAATCAAGAAAAGACTAAGGAGGGCAGCAAAACGCACATCACCGCCCACAAAAACTTTTGTGTTCTACTCGAGAAGACATCTACGCATGAACCTAGCTCATGATGCCACTGTTGGGGAACGTCGCATGGGAAACAAAAATTTTCCTACGCGCACGAAGACCTATCATGGTGATGTCCATCTACGAGAGTGGATGAGTGATCTACGTACCCTTGTAGATCGTACAGCAGAAGCGTTAGTGAACGCGGTTGATGTAGTGGAACTTCCTCACGTCCCTCGATCCGCCCCGCGAACAATCCCGCGATCAGTCCCACGATCTAGTACCGAACGGACGGCACCTCCACGTTCAGCACACGTACTTCTCAACGATGATGTCGGCCTTCTTGATCCAGCAAGAGAGACGGAGAGGTAGAAGAGTTCTTCGGCAGCGTGACGGCGCTCCGGAGGTTGGTGATGACCTTGTCTCAGCAGGGCTCCGCCCGAGCTCCGGAGAAACGCGATCTAGAGGAAAAACCGTGGAGGTATGTGGTCGGGCTGCCGTGGAAAAGTCGTCTCAAATTAGCCCTAAAACCTCCGTATATATAGGTGGGAGGGAGGGGGACCTTGCCTTGGGGCTCAAGGAGCCCCAAGGGGGTCGGCCGAGTCCAACGGGGGAGGACTCCCCCCCCCAAACCGAGTTGGACTTGGTTTGGTGGGAGGGAGTCCCCCTTCCTTCCCACCTCCTCCCTTTTTTTTCTTTTTTTTCTCTTCTTGGCGCATAGAGCCCTTTTGGGCTGTCCCACCAGCCCACTAAGGGCTGGTGTGCCACCCTCAAGGCCTATGGGCTTCCCCGGGGTGAGTTCCCCCCCCCCCCCCGGTGAACTCCCGGAACCCATTCGTCATTCCCGATACATTCCCGGTAACTCCGAAAACCTTCCGGTAATCAAATGAGGTCATCCTATATATCAATCTTCGTTTCCGGACTATTCCGGAAACCCTCGTGACGTCCGTGATCTCATCCGGGACTCCGAACAATTTTCGGTAACCAACCATATAACTCAAATACGCATAAAACAACGTCGAACCTTAAGTGTGCAGACCCTGCGGGTTCGAGAACTATGTAGACATGACCCGAGAGACTCCTCGGTCAATATCCAATAGCGGGACCTGGATGCCCATATTGGATCCTACATATTCTACGAAGATCTTATCGTTTGAACCTCGGTGCCAAGGATTCATATAATCCCGTATGTCATTCCCTTTGTCCTTCGGTATGTTACTTGCGCGAGATTCGATCATCAGTATCCGTATACCTATTTCAATCTCGTTTACCGGCAAGTCTCTTTACTCGTTCCGTAATACAAGATCCCGCAACTTACACTAAGTTACATTGCTTGCAAGGCTTGTGTGTGATGTTGTATTACCGAGTGGGCCCCGAGATACCTCTCCGTTCACACGGAGTGACAAATCCCAGTCTTGATCCATACTAACTCAAGTAACACATTCGGAGATACCTGTAGAGCATCTTTATAGTCACCCAGTTACGTTGCGACGTTTGATACACACAAAGTATTCCTCCGGTGTCAGTGAGTTATATGATCTCATGGTCATAGGAATAAATACTTGACACGCAGAAAACAATAGCAATAAAATGACACGATCAACATGCTACGTCTATTAGTTTGGGTCTAGTCCATCACGTGATTCTCCTAATGACGTGATCCAGTTATCAAGAGACAACACCTTGTTCATAATCAGAAGACACTGACTATCTTTGATCAACTGGCTAGCCAACTAGAGGCTTGCTAGGGACGGTGTTTTGTCTATGTATCCACACATGTAAATGAGTCTTCATTCAATACAATTATAGCATGGATAATAAACGATTATCTTGATACAGGAATTAGAATAATAACTGTATTTATTATTGCCTCTAGGGCATAATTCCAACACTTTTCACCTTCAGATCCCACCTTGCAAATAATCATGAAGGGATTGACAACCCCTTTATTGCGTTGGGTGCAAGTTTGTTTGTTTTTGCGCAGGTTAATTGGTGCCTCATCTTGATACTCCTACTCGATTGATACCTTGGTTCTCAAACTGAGGGAAATACTTATTTCTACTTTGCTCCATTACCGTTTCCTCTTCAAGGGAAAAACCAACGCAAGTTCAAGAAGTAGTAGCCATTAATCCTGCTGGCTATCCTACAAAGGAACTGTCAATGAAATCACCAATGTCGATGTCAAAACCGGCGGATCTTGGGTAGGGGTCCCGAGTTGTGGACCTTGGATAGATGGGAAGCACGGGTCGAAGGATACGGTATTTACACAGGTTCAGGCCCACTTCAGGAGATAAACCCTATGTCCTGCTTGATTACATTGATTGTGTATAGGGATTACACAGTTGATCTACCTCGGGATCGAAGAGATAAAACCCTAGATGAGTCCACCTGCGTATGCGGATGAAACCCTCTAGTTTATATAGACATCAGGGGTTCCTAGGGTTACATACAACTGAGCTCCAACCGGGGAGTGATGCGACGAGCTATCCTACTAAACTTGGGCGACATGCCAACTTTCGGAGCTTTCGTCCTTGTCCACAAGGTCTGCACGCAGTCCAGTCTGCAATAACGCTGCCCAGTAGATCGACATCTAGTAAATGGGCCGACCATCCGAGGACCCCATAATCCCGGACTCTCTCAGCCACCACAACTTTACAAACTTCTGTGGAGCACACCACAAATACAGAAACTTCCGGAGGAACTTGACCACCTAGGATACTTCACACCCTTCCCCGGAGCACACCATAAAAGGAAGTTTCCATAGGAACCTTGTCCACCTAGTTCTCTTTTTTTAAATATATCACCAAACCGTCTAGGAAGTAGAAACCTCCAAGATTAATAAACTCATGGGCTCTCACTCGAACAACTCGATGCGGGGAGGTCAAACCAATGACACAAATGCATGCAATGCCAATAAAAGAATTCCTCAACTCACTCTCTCAATTTCATAAGATGCACTCTCAAAAGTAGGAGACTGAAGAGAGGGGATGCCAGAGAGGAAATCAACAAATGTCTACAAAATCTATCCACAAATACCCCTTCTTATAGAGGGCAGATAGGGGCTTGGGAGAAGTGGTATGATGCTCAAAATGATATTTAGAAAGTGTGTTTAGAACCCCCAAACCAGTGGGGAGGAAAATATATTTTATAGCCAACCTCCAAAACTAGCCACTGGGGCTCCAACAAACACTTCCTGGACACCCCGTACCCACGGGGTCCCGTTCCCATCGGGTCCCATTCTTACCGTACAAGCCCATGTGCCCAAGAACCCCATGCCCACGGCCTCAAAACCCCGTTATTTTTGTCCTAACTAAGCTAATTATTTCATAAATGAACTAAATAAGCTAAATATGTCAAGGAACCCATGTTAGCTCATGGAAAGCAACTGCACCTGCAACTAGCAACGCTAACACATGGTTAAGCAAGCGGTAACATAGCAAATCAGTGGTTTGCTAGGTTGTAGAAAGGTTGAAGGTTTCATGGCAATGTTGAAAGGCTGATATTTAATGGGTGGTAGGCAGCGAGACATAATGAAAGAAATGAGACAACTAGCATGGCATTGATAGTTATCGTATCTAGGGAAATTATCATCTTGCCTGAGATCCCGCTTGGAAGAAGAACGAATCGGTGAAGCACACGAACCGACGTAGTCGAATGAATCCTCACATTCCGACACGCTTGCAGAAATCTATCGAGATAGAGCTAACCGGAAACAAGAATCAACACACGATATTCACCACGACACAACATGATATGATGCACAACACATATTATGCATGTCTGGTCTAATGCAAGGCACGACATGGCAATTCACATATGATGCACAACACATTAAGTGAACCTCAATATGCAATGAGTTGCATATTGACGAAACTCCACATACGAATTATTTATTTCACTCCCGTTTAGGTAGACGGCAATATTAAATGTTGTTTAAACATGGCAAGGGGGTGAAGCACAATTAAACTACCTATCTAGGCATTTTAAATGAGGCCGAAAACGACATATAGCTTTCCCGAAATGACCCCACACGTTAACTTTGAAATATTCCCAGATTTTTCCTAATCACATTTTATGTTTGTTAAACTTCAAAACAAAGTGGTTCACGAGAAATTACGTGTCTTTTTAGTCTGTTTACATATATAGCTCATCTCCAACATTGCTACGGTTAACTAGCTATGAATTAAACAGTTTCTATCATGTCGGCACGCAATCCAATGCAAACAGCATGTTAAACTATTTTAATTATGCATGAAAGTTGTAAAATATTTATCTACCTGAAATTCTAACCAAGTTACATATATAACTTGTCACAATCCGACGCACGGTTTAAAAGTTGCGATCGTTTTTAAAATCATGCCAAATCTGCCATTTTTGATCTGGGGCTAATTACACAAAGTCGTGGAACGTAAAAAAGGTAATAGGCCAAATCTTCCATAGAGCCCAAAAAGAGCATGGGTGCAGGTTAGCTAAATTGCGCGCGGGGCTAGCAATAGGGCCATCGGGTGCTCACCTAGGGGCCATGGCCCGGTCGGCGGGGAGGTGGCGTGAGGCTGTGGAGGTCACTAGAAGAAAATGGGTCTTTTGGGCGAAGCTGAAAACCACATTACCCCCGGTTTAAACTAAAACCGGGACCAATGCGAGGCATTTGTCCCGGTTCAGTTTGCCAGGGCATTGGTCCGGGTTCGGTTCACCTCATTAGTCCCGGTTCGTGGCAAAAACCGGGCTTAAAGATCCAGCGACTGCCACGTGGCGTGCCGTGGAGCATTAGTCCCGGTTTTTGGCCAGAACCGGGACTAAATGATAGGTTATTAGTCCTGGTTTTTGTCTAAAACCGGTACTAAAGTGCTGCGTATATATACCCTCGCCCCTGCCACCCTCTCCTCTGTTTTTGGGCTGTTGAGGTGTGCATGCCATGCTCTTGCCATCCTTCTAGTTCATGCATATGAGGTGTTCGATGAAATGCCTGAGCCACACTACTTAAGCTTTCTCCTCTCCAAGCTCGACCTCCAAGCTCCATTTTCCTCAATATTTGTCTAGGTTTGGTAGTGCACCAACTACACACGTGTCCCGTGTTCGTCCTCACCGTTGTCGATCGCCCACGCCGATCTCGTCGCGAGGACCACCGTGGTGAGCCTCTTGTTCTTGTCTTCTTTTAATAAGAAAAAAAATTCTTACTTGTATGATTTAGATAGATACTTGTATAAATTACTTACTTTCATTATATAGTGCGATGGTTTTGGTATCCGCCTCCATCTGCCCTCGTCCTGTCTATGATTCGGATGTGGTATATATTATCTTTTATAACTATTCGTTTTATTTAGTGTTTATGAGAATTATGACGACCAGCGTGACATATATTTTTTAATCTAGGAGGTATATGAAACGGAAATTCCAACTAACATAGAAATTCTGGTCGAGAAGTTAAATTTGGTTGAAAAAGAAAACAATTACTTAAAGAAAAAATTAAAAATAATTGAGGAGAAGAATATGGAACTGTAGCTGCATGTTGTCGATGTCGTCGATGATCGCAAGATGAAGATGGATGCGATGTCGTTGAAGATGGATGAAGTGCGCTTGAAGATGGATGAAATGTGCTTGAAGATTAGGAATATTAGGAAATATGCCATTGATAAAGAGGCTTGGTATCATTATGTTGATGGGTCAATTGTTACCTTAGTTGCGATTTTGATCGCATTTGTTGTTGCATTTAATTGTTTTACATAGTTGTATGTTGTTTTAGGAGAGAAATTTATGTATTTATTTTTGCAATAATAAAATTTGATCACTACTGTGCTTTGGTTTTAATGTGATGATGAACTTGTATTAATTTGGTCATTTCTCTATTCATGATGTTCTAGAATGGTTTTTTATATACTTAATTTCATAATACAGATAAACCGCCAATGGATGTACGGTGACTAATGCCCGAGTCACACATAAGTTCACACAAAATGGTATCCTCGACCGAGGTTAGCAACCTTATCCTTTTCATCAATAATTGATACAAAAATATTGCATGTGTTAATGTACTATGGTCATTTCACTATTCATGTATGATGCCAGATCGATGCACGGAAGCGATGGATGTACGGCGAACGACGTGGTTCCGGATTTATTGCAGGCCTGCATAAATTTATCGATGTGGCTAAGGAAAACAAAGTGGATAATTTTATGCTTTGTCCATGTGTTGGCTGTCAAAACGTGAAGGAGTACTCTAGCTCAAAAAACATTCATCTCCACTTGCTTCAGAGAGGATTCATGCCCACATATTATTGTTGGAACATGCAGGGAGAAAGAGGGGTTAGGATGGAAGACAATGAAGAAGAATATGATGATGCCAACTATCCTATGTTCACTGAAGAATACGGTGATACTACAATGGAAGACAATGAAGAAGAAGGAGGAGAAGAACAACCGGCATCAGATGAGCCTGCTGATGGTCTTGGTCAGGTCATTTCTGATGCAAAGATAGAATGTGATACAGAAAAGGAGAAGCTGAAATTGGAGGCCATGCTAAAGGATCATAAAAAGTTGTTGTACCCAAATTGTGAAGATGGCAACACAAAGCTCGATACCACACTAGAACTGTTGAAATGGAAGGTAGAAATTGGTTTATGTGACAAGGGATTTGAGAAGTTATTGAAAATATTGAAGCCGAAGATTCCAAAGGATAACGAATTTCCCGAGACTACGTACGAAGAAAAGAAGGCTACCTGCCCTCTTGGATTAGATGTGCAAAAGATACATACATGCATTAATGACTCTATCCTGTACCGCGGTGAGAAGTACGAGAATATGGATAAATGCCCGGTATGCACTGCATGTTGGTACAAGATCAGACATGATGACCTTGGTGATGTTGAGGGCGATGACGAGCCCCCAGGAAGAAGGTTCCTGCTAAGGTTATGTGGTATGCTCCTATAATACCACAGTTCAACGTCTGTTCAGAAACAATGAGCATGCCAAATTGATGCGATGGCATAAAAACGAGCGTAAGAAAGACGGGAAAAAGTTGAGACACCTCGCAGATGGGTCGCAGTGGAGGAAAATTGAGAGGGACTGACCGGACTTTGCAGATGACCCAAGGAATTTATGGCTTGGTCTAAGTACAGACGGCATGAATCCGTTTGCGGAGCAGAGGTGCAGTCAAAACACCTGGCACGTGACTCTATGTATCTACAACCTTCCTACTGGAAAAATCTAAGAAGGTTGTCTACCTAGGGTGTCGTTAATTTCTTCCGACCAATCATCTCGTAAGAAAGAAAGGCAAGCATTTCAACGATGAGGCAGATCACCAGAAGAAGCCTAACCTCCCTACTGGTGATGAGTTATTGGCAATGGTAAAGGATTTGAATCAAATAGTAATCTTTGGAAAGGGTCCTGGCGGTCAATCTGTTCCGAAAGACGACGTTACCGGACACGTGCCCATGTGGAAAAAGAAATCTTTATTTTGGGAGCTACCCTATTGGAAACACCTAGAGGTCCGATCTTCAATCGACGTGATGCACGTGACGAAGAATCTTTGCATGAACCTGCAAGGCTTCCTGGGAGTGTATGGGAAGACAAAATATACAACAGAAGCACGGGAGGAGCAGCAACATATGAGAGACCCATACGACAAGAAGACTGATAAAGTGCGTCAATACTTAAGCAGCTAGGCTCTTACCAAAGCAGAGAAGGAAATCTTTTTTGAATGCCTGAGCAGTATGAAGGTCAAAGTTGGCTTCTCGTCTAATATAAAGGGAATGATAAATATGGCAGAGAAAAAATTCCAAAACCTGAAGTCTCATGATTGCCACGTGATTATGACGCAGTTGCTTCCGGTTGCATTGAGGGGGCTTCTACCGAAAAATGTTCAATTACCCATTGTGAAGCTATGTGCATTCCTCAATGCTATATCTCAGAAGGTAATAGATCGAGAACGTCTGGAAAGGCTACAGAAGGTTGTGGTCCAATGTCTTGTCAGTTTTGAGTTGTTGTTCCCCCCGACCTTCTTCAATATTATGACGCATCTCCTGGTTCACTTAGTCGATGAGATTTCCATTCTCGGTCCTGTATTTATATACAATATGTTCCCCTTCGAGAGGTTCATGGGAGTCTTAAAGAAATATGTTCATAACCGTGCTAGGCCAGAAGGAAGCATCTCCAAGGGCTATGGAACAGAAAACGTCATTGGGTTCTGTGTAGACTTTCTTCCTGACCTTAAGCCGATTGGTGTTCCTGAATCGCAGCATGAGGGGAGAGTGAGTGGAAAAGGCACACTAGGAAAAAAAGAAGTGATATGTAGGGATGGGCATTCTTTCAGTGAAACACACTACACAATTCAAAATAGGTCCACCTTCGTGGCTTCGTATATCGAGGAGCACAAGAATTTTGAACGGTCCAATTTCCCGGGGAAGGCTATCTCTTGGATTGAAGAAAAACTCATGTATACTTTTGGCAGTTGGTTGCGAGTACGTCTCATGAATAACAACACTGTTGGAGATCAAATCTACTTGTTGGCCACATCACCTTCTTCGACTGTATTACATTTCCAAGGGTACGAGATAAACGGGAATACATTTTACACGTCCTCCCAACATAAAAAGAACACCAACCAAAACAGTGGTGTCCGCTATGGAGCGATAGACGAGAATGGGAAAAAGGACACATATTATGGTTACATCAAGGAGATATGGGAACTTGACTACGGACCTACTTTTAAGGTCCCTTTGTTTCGGTGTAGTTGGATGAACATGAATGGAGAAGGGGTAAAGGTAGACCACTTGTACGAAATGACAACAGTTGATCTCAAGAATCTTGGTTACACAGAGGAGCCATTCGTCCTAGCCAATGATGTGGCTCATGTTTTCTACGTGAAAGACGTGTCCTCCAGACCGAAAAAAGAGAAAATAAGCAAATGAATACATCGGACGATGAGCCAAAGCGTCACATAGTTCTTCCAGGGAAAAGAAACATCGTGGGGATCAAGGACAAGACAGACATGTCTACAGATTATAATAAGTTTAATGAAATTCTGCCTTTCATAGTGAGAATTGACCCAAGCGTCCAGTAAAATAATGAATATGCTCCATGGTTATGGCCAGAGCGATCATAGGCAAGGGATCAAAATATAAATCTATGTAATATATTATACTTTATGTGATGTGCACTAATGTATCAAACTTTATGTGATGTGTAAGAAAAATATCAAATGAAGTCAAAAATTGTTGAAAATTTATGATGTGCCTTTGAATGGTGCATTTTGAACACACAAAAATTATGGAGTTCTAATAAGTTCAAAAAATGAAATCCCTTTGTAATAGATGAGTTCTCGTTCGAAAACGTGATACTTCGAGAGAGATTGTCTGTTTTGTACACGAAGTGCATCCAGTTTTTGTCGTAACCCTCTAAATTTTTTAGCACATGCTATGTGGGTGGAATGATGATACCATGCCAACATTCAACATTTTCAGAGTTTATTTGTAGTGCTTTTCAATTTCAGGGTCAATTAGCTTAAAAAATAAGTAAATACAAAAAAAATATCAAATGAAGTCAGAAATTGTTAAAAAATTGTGATGTGCCTTTATATGGTGCATTTTTAACACACAAAAATTATAGAGTTCAAATAAGTTCAAAAAAATGAAATCCCTTTGTAACAGATGAGTTCTCGTTCAAAACCCTGATACTTCGAGAGAGATTGTCCGTTTTGTACACGAAGTGCATCTAGTTTTTGTCGTAACCCTCTCAACATTTTAGCACCTCCTATGTGGGTGAAATGATGATACCATGCCAACTTTCAATATTTTAAGAGTTCATTTGTAGTGCTTTTCAATTTCAGGGTCGACTAACTCAAAAAAAAGTAAATGCACGAAAAATATCAAATGAAGTCAAAAATTGTTGAAAAATTGTGATGTGCCTTTGAATGGTGCATTTTCAACACACACAAATTATGGAGTTTAAATAAGTTCAAAAAAATAAAATCCCTTTGTAACAGATGAGTACTCGTTCGAAACCCTCATACTTCGAGAGAGATTGTTTGTTTTGTACATGAAGTGCATCCAGTTTTTTTCGTAACCCTCCCACCTTTTTAGCATATGCTATATGGGTGAAATGATGATACCATGCCAACTTTCAACATTTTCAGAGTTCATTTGTAGTGCCTTTCAATTTCAGGGCCAACTAGCTCAAAAAAAAGTAAGTCCATGAAAAATATCAAATGAAGTCAGAAATTGTTGAAAATTTGTGATGTACCTTTGAATGGTGCATTTTTAACACACAAAATGTATGGAGTTTAGATAAGTTAAAAAAATAAAATCCCTTTTGTAACAGATGAGTTCTCGTTCGAAACCGTGATACTTTGAGAGGGATTGTCCGTTTTGTACATGAAGTGCGTCAGTTTTTGTCGTAACCCTCTCAACTCTTTATCACATGCTATGTGGGTGACATAATGATACCTTGCCAATTTTCAACATTTTCATAGTTCATTTGTAGTGCTTTTCAATTTCAGGGTCAACTAGCTCAAAACAAATAAGTAAATGCACGAAAAATAACAAATCAAGTGAGAAATTGTTGAAAATTTGTGATGTACCTTTGAATGGTGCATTTTTAACACACAAAAAGTATGGAGTTTAAAGAAGTTCGAAAAAATGAAATCCCTTTGCAACAGATGAGTTCTGGTTCGAAACCCTCATACTTCGAGAGAGATTGTTCGTTTTGTACACGAAGTACATCCAGTTTTTGTCATAACCCTCTCAACTTTTTAGGACATGCTATGTGGGTGAAATGATGATACCATGCCAACTTTCAACATTTTCATGGTTCAGTTGTAGTGCTTTTTAATTTGAGGGTCAACTAGCTCAAAAAATAAGTAAATGTATGAAGTCAGAAATTGTTGAAAATTTGTAATGTGCCTTTGAATGGTACATTTTGAACACAAAAAAAGTATGGAGTTCAAATAATTTCAAAAAAATGAATTCTCTTGGTAACAGATGAGTTCTCGTTCGAAACCGTGATACTTCGAGAGAGATTGTCCGTTTTGTACACGAAGTGCATCCAGTTTTTGTCGGAACCCTCTCAACTTTTTAGCACATTCTATGTGGGTGAAATGATGATACCATGCCAACTTTCAACATTTTCACAGTTCACTTGTAGTGCTTCTAAATTTTAGGGTCGATTATCTCAAAAAAAAGTAAATGCATGAAAAATAACAAATCAAGTGAGACATTCATGAAAATTTGTGATGTGCCTTTGAATGGTGAAGTTTGAACACACAAAAAGTATGGAGTTCAAATAAGTCCAAAAAAAGAAATCCCTTTGTAACAGGTTCGAAACCCTGATACTTCGAGAGAGACTATCCGTTGTGTACACGAAGTGCATCCAGTTTTTGTTGTAACCCTCCCACATTTTTATAACATGCTATGTGGTCGAAATGATGATACCATGCCAACTTTAACCATTTTCAGAGTTCATTGGTAGTGCTTTTCAATTTCAGGATCGACTACCTCAAAAAAAAGTAAATGCACAAAAAATCCCGAATGAAGTCAAAATTGTTGAAAATTTGAGGGTCGACTAGCTCAAAAAAATAAGTAAATACATGAAAAATAACAAACCAAGTCTCAAATGGTTGAAAATTTGTGATGTGCCTTTGAATGGTGTATTTTGAACACACAAAAAGTATGGAGTTCAAATAAGTTAAAAAAAATGAAATCCCTTTGTAACAGATGAGTTCTCGTTCGAAACTGTGATACTTCGAGAGAGATTGTTCGTTTTGTACACGAAGTACATCCAGTTTTTGTCGTAACCCTATCAACTTTTTAGCACATGCTATGTGGGTGAAATGATGATACCATGCCAACTTTAAACATTTTCAAAGTTCATTTGTGGTGCTTTTTAATTTCAGGGTCAAATAGCTCAAAAAAATAAGTAAGTGCACGAAAAATATAAAATCAAGTCCGAAATTGTTGAAAATTTGTAATGTGCCTTTGAATAGTGCATTTTTTAACACAAAAATAGTATGGAGTTCAAATAATTTCAAAAAAATGATATCTATTTGTAACAGATGAGTTCTCGTTCGAAACCCTCATACTTCGAGCAAGACTGTCTGTTTTGTACATGAAGAGCCTCTAGTTTTTGTCGTAACCCTCTAAACTTTTTAGCACATTCTTTGTGGGTGAAATGATAATACCATGCCAACTTTCAACATTTTCAGAGTTTATTTGTTGTGCTTTTCAATTTCAGGGTCAACTAGCTCAAACAAATAAGTAAATGCATGAAAAATATCAAATGAAGACAGAAATTGTTGAAAATTTGTGATGTGCCTTTGAATGGCGCATTTTGAATACAAAAAAATTATAGAGTTCAAATAAGTTCATAAAAATGAAATCCCTTTGTAACAAATGAGTTCTCGTTCGGAACCCTCATACTTCGAGAGAGATTGTCCGTTTTTTACATGAAGTGCATCCATTTTTTATCGTAACCCTCTCAAGTTTTTAGGTCATGCTATGTGGGTGAAATGATTATACCATGCCAAATTTCAATATTTTCAGAGTTCATGTGTAGTGCTTTTCAATTTCAAGGTCAACCAGCTCAAAAAAATAAGTAAATGCACGAAAAATATCAAATGAAGTCAGAGATTGTAGAAAATTTGTGATATGTCTTTGAATGGTGCATTTTGAACACACAAAAACTATGGAGTTCAAATAAGTTCAAAAAATGAAATCCCTTTGTAACATATGAGTTCTCGTTCGGAACCATGATACTTCGATACAGATTGTCCGTTTTGTACACGAAGTGCATCCAGTTTTTGTCGTCACCCTCTCAACTTTTTAGCACATGATATGTGAGTGAAACGATGATACCATGCCAACTTTCAATATTTTAAGAGTTCATTTGTAGTGCTTTTCAATTTCAGGGTAACTAGCTCAAAAAAATAAGTAAATGCACCAAAAATAACAAATCAAGTCAGAAATTGTTGACAATTTGTGATGTTACTTGGAATGGTGCATTTTGATCACACAAAAAGTATGGAGTTCAAAAGGTTCAAAAAATGGAATCCCTTTGTAACAGATGAGTTCTCGTTCGAAACCCTGATAGTTCGAGAGAGATTGTCCATTTTGTAAACGAAGTGCATCCATTTTCTATCGTAACCCTCTCAACTTTTTAGCACGTGCTATGTGGGTGAAATGATGATACCATGCCAAGTTTCAACATTTTCAGAGTTCATTTGTAGTGCTTTCAATTTTAGGGTCGACTACCTCAAAAAATAAGTAAATGCACGAAAGATAACAAATCAAGTCAGAAATTGTTGAAAATTTGTGATGTGCCTTTAAATTGTGCATTTTGAACAAACAAAAAGTACGGAGTTCAAATAAGTTCAAAAAATTAAATCCCTTTGTAACACACGAGTTCTCATTAGAAACCCTCATACTTCGAGAGAAATTGTCCGTTTTGTACACGAAGTGCATCTAGTTTTTGTCGTAACCCTCTCAAGTTTTTAGCACATGCTTTGTGGGTGAAATGATGATACCATACCAACTTTCAACATTTTCACAGTTCATTTGTAGTGCTTTTCACTTTCAGGATCGACTAGCTCAAAAAATATAAGTAAATGCACGAAAAATATCAAATGAAGTCAGAAATTGTTGAAAATTTGTGATGTGCCTTTGAATGGGGCATATTGAACACAAAAAAGTATGGAGTTCAAATAAGTTCAAAAAATGAAATCTCATTGTAATAGATGAGTTCTAGTTCGAAACCGTGATACTTAGAGAGAGATTGTCCGTTTTGTAAACGAAGTGCATCCAGTTTTTGTTGTAACCCTCTCAAGTTTTTAGCACATGCTATGTGGGTGAAATAATGATACCATTCCAACTTTCAACATTTTTAGAGTTCATTTGTAATGCTTTTCAAATGCAGGGTCGACTAGCTCAAAAAAAAAAGTAAATGCACGAAAAATACCAAATGAAGTCAGAAATTGTTGAAATTTTGTGACGTGTCTCTGAATGGGGCATTTTTAACACACAAAAAGTATGGAGTTCAAATAAGTTCAAAAAAATGAAATCCCTTTGTATCAGATGAGTTCTCGTTCAAAACGTTAATACTTCGAGAGAGATTGTCCGTTTTGTACACGAAGTGCGTCCAAGTTTTATCATAACCCTCTCAACTTTTTAGCACATGCTATGTGGGTGAAATAATTATACCATTCCAAATTTGAACATTTTTCAGAGTTCATTTGTAGTGCTTTTCACTTTCAGGGTCAGCTAGCTTAAAAAAATAAGTAAATGCACGACAAATATCAAATTAAGTCGGAAATTGTTGACAATATGTGATGTGCCTTTGAATGGTGCATTTTGAACACATAAAAAGTATGGAGTTAAAATAAGTTCAACAAATGAAATCCCTTTGTTACGGATGAGTTTTTGTTCGAAACCCTCATACTTCGAGAGAGTTTGTCCATTTTATACACGAAGTGCTTCCAGTTTTTGTCGTGGCCTTCTCAAGTTTATAGCACATGCTATGTGGGTGAAATGATGATACCATGCCCACCTTCAACATTTTCAGAGTTTATTTGTAGTGCTTTTCAATTTCAGGGTCAACTAGCTGACAAAAAGTAAATGCACGAAAAATACCAAATGAACTCAGAATTTTCGTAAACTTTTTTGTTAAAATATTTAATAGAATACAAAAAAAGAGTCAACTAAAAAGAATCAACTAAAACATTAACTAAAATAATGAATTAAAAATAATCAACTAAAGTTATCAAAGTGCTTATTTGTTAAAAAGAATCAAGTAAAACATTAACTAAAATGGTACAAAATGAAGATCGACTCAAAAGAATTTTCATAAAGTTTTTTGGTTAAATTTTTTAATAGAAAACTAAAAGAAAAAAGAAAAAAAATCTTTAATATGAAAAAATGAAAGTAAAGTTATTCACAAATTTCAAAGAATTCAAATTTGAAAACTAAATATTTAGGTGTAAGTAGAAAAAAACAAAATAAATAAAGCAAAGAAACAAACAAAAATAATGGAAAAAATTGAAAATAGATGAGAATTTATAGAGAAAATTCAACCTAAATTCAAAGTGAACTCACTTTGAATTTAAGTTGAATTTCTTCTTTAAATTCACATATATTTTCAATTTTAGAATTTAGGCACAGAGAGTGCGTTTAGGCCCGTAAGCCTGCTTTAGACAGGAGCTCGAAAGAGCACGCGCACCGGTGCTAATAAAGCACTGCGAGAGCCCCTCGCTCGGCGAGGTGGGACTAACCAATGCGTGTCATGCGCCGGAGCCAGCCCAGGTGTTTAGTCCCGGGTTGTGGCTCGAACCGGTACTAAAGAACCCCTTTAGTCCTGGGTCGAGCCACGACCCGGGACTAAAGGCCCTCGCTTCCCACCCCTCCGCCTGCTGAAAAGGGATCTTTTGTCCCGGGTCATGGCTCGACCCGGGACTAAAGGGGGTCTTTACTCCCGGTTCGATCCACGACCCTGGACTAAAGCTCTGCCTATATAAGCGGGAGTTGGAAATTTCAAACCAAAATCGCCGTTTCGAGCCCGATCTTTCTCTTCCTCCTCTCGCGCTCAGACGAACTGCTCAACGCCGCCGCCGTCGTCGTCGCCCTTCCGTCCTCCTCGCCGTCGCCGTCACCTTGCCGTCCTCCTCGCCGTCGCCGTCTCGCCGTTGCCCTGCCACTCCTCGCCGTCATCGTCGCGTCTTCGCACCGCCTCCTCGCCGTCGCGCCATCGCCTTGTCGTCCTTCTCATCGCCGCTGTCGTCGCCGTCGCGCCATCGTCGTGCCATCCTTGTCCTCGCCGTCGCCGTCACCATCGCTCCATCACCCTACCACTCCAAGTCGTTGTCGTCGCCCCAGCGATGAACCTCTCTCCTCTCCTCTCTCGATCGATCGTCGATCGTGCATGTAATTTTACGTACATAGATGCTTAATTATCTAGATGCTTAATTAGTAGATTAATTAGGTTATTTGTATATTAGGTAGATTCTTAATTAGTAGATTAGGTTATTTGTGTTATTTTTGTGTTATGTAAATTTGTGTTATTAGGGTTAGGTAGTTAATTAGTGTTAATTAATAGGTTAGTGTTAGCTAGTTTAGGGTTATGTAAATTTAAGTAAGTTAGTTTAGGGCCTTTTAGTTTAGGTCACAGTTAGTGTTTAAGCATATACAAATTAATATACAATCTACAAATATCACTTAAATCACTGGAAAAATCACTTAAGCATATAAATCGTAGTGATTTAAGTGATATTTGTAAATTGTAGAATATTTGTAGATTGTAGATTGTACATGTTTAAGTGAATTTTCTTTTAGGTGTAGGTTAAGCTAGAGAAAACAACATTGTTAGCTAGTGTTAATAATGGATTTTTGAAGACTGCCACATTATGTATGTGCACAAGTTGATTCAAATTTTTTATCTCATCAATGTAACCTAGCTAGCTAGATTCTATATGTCACGTTGTGGGTCAAAGTATTGAAGAAATCCATGGCTTCATCATTACCTGGTAGTAACAGACGCATGGCGCTATCAAGCTTTCGAAAGTTATTTTGGAACGGAGTTCCTGATAGAATAATTCGCCTTTTGGTACGAAGTTCAGCAAAGTGCTTCCAAATAGCGATATTCGGATGGCTCTTTTTGAACTTCATACCAAAAGGCTAATTATCCTATTCGGAATTCCGTTACAAAACAACTTTGTAAAGCATCATAGCATCATGCGCCTCTTACTACTAGGTAATGATGAAGTCATGGTCCATGGCTTCATCAATACCTGGTAGTAACAGACGCATGCGCTAGCAAGCTTTAGAAAGTTGTTTTGAAACAGACTTCCTGATAGAACAATTCGATTTTTGGTACGAAGTTCAACAAAGTCCTTCCAAATAGCGATATTCGGATGGCTCTTTTTGAACTGCTTACCAAAAAGCTAATTATCCTATTTGGAATTCCGTTACAAATCAACTTTGTAAAGCTTCATAGCATCATGCGCCTATTAGTATTAGATGAAGTCATGGTTTTCGTCAATCCTTTGATATTAGACAATGTGACATATAGAAGAAGGGTAGATGAGATCAGCAAAATATGGATCATTTTCTACACATCTAGAATGTCGCCATTTTGTTAAATCCCTTAAAAGTTAAGAGAATCCATTACACATATTTTAGAGTATGGCTTCACTCATTTTGCTCCGTATGTAGTTTTCTCATGAAATCTTTCAAATGTCTTATATTTTGGAACGGAGGGAGTACACGTTTAGAAAAGTTTATTAAATAGTAGGAATTTAAATAGTAGGACATACGATGCCCGGCCCGCATCCTCGTCGTCGACCCGGGAGTGGCTCTGCCGGGCTTGCACTAGGAGGAGTTACCTTCTGGGGCGCGCAGCTTGGTGAGGAACCATGCTCCCGTCGTTGACCCGGAGCTTCTTTGGTGGTGGGTGCTGGGGCCACTTTCGGTGCCTAGGTTGCGGGCCCCGAGGAGGACGTACGTCACCATGTCAGGGAGGAGGACGAGCACGTCCGTCGCTACATGGAGGCGTTGGATGCCAGGTTCTCCAGTACCCGGCAGGTTCTTCACAGATCTCACCCGAGCTATGATCCGGTGATGGTCCCTGCTCTTTGGGTGTCCATCCCCCGCGCGTCAGTACAACGACGACTCTTTGTTGGTTGATCAGTTATATATTATTCGGTGTGTTACTGTATTCGATAGATGTATTATTTATGTATTCCAGATTATATATTCGATAATATTAAGTGTATTATTCGATGATGCATTAATTAAGGGGATTATTCGATGATGTTTAATTAATTTCTAGATACTATGGATCCAATACACGGTCAGAGACGAATATCAGGAAGACATGATGCATGTTGTCATCCACGGGAATGATATTTTAGTTCGTGATGTCGATGTCACAAATCAGTTTTTGAACGAGTCCAGCGAGGCAGATGAGTCTCTCAACACACGAGGTAGAAGATCCGGTGAGGTAGACGCCCACACCTCGGGTGAGGGAGGAATCAGCGGCTCCAGTGAGGAAGAAGCCGACGAGTGAGAAGCTGACCGCTCCAGCGAGGTGCTTATATATATTAATAAATTAATCCTATGTTGTCTATATATATATATTAACGCTCTTTCTTTTATCCTTCCATATCGAGCAAAACGGACGAAACGATGCCCAACCAAGAAGCTGGATGACGGTGAGAGATGTAGGATCGAAACAGTCTCAAATGTCGGGCAACCAATTGCTCCCACAGATGTAAAGAAGAAGTTTGTGAAGGCATGCGGAGTTGTTGTTAGGGACCACATTCCTATCACCACTCCAGAATGGATTAAGCCTAGGGAGTAAGGAGTCTCATATGTGGGCACAGCAGCCAAAGAAAACATTTGGAGAAAGCTCATGCTTCATTTCACCCTGCCGGCGCCAGAGGTGGATCCAAATGAAGAGGAGCCAAATGAGGAGGAAATGAAGAGGCGAAAAGGGGCCCTAGAGAAAAAAAGTCAAGGAGTGGGATCTTAAGAAGATGGCCGATCTATTTAGGGGTTGGAAAAAAAGAAACTGGTTTTACGGGCATGCGGGCTTGTTGGATGAAGAAAGGAAGGCAATATATAACCAAAGACACAAAGATAATCCCCTACCCATCGAGGATATTAGACGTGCAGTACAGGATGTTGAAGAGGGACGGTTCTTACCCGATAGAGAGAACGACGAGCTCACATGCGCCCTTGGGAACAAAGAACACATAGGGCAAGCACGAGGCTTACCAGGCTCCCCGCCGTGGATTCTTGCGTTCTCTGAGGAAAGGAAGAGATTTCCCGATAGAAGCCATCAGAGGAGAAAGGAAAAGGAGGCACGTGATAAAGCGGCTAAGGCAGACCGGCTGCATAATCTAGAAGAAGCAGTTATGCGTCTGCAGCAGGATCAAATGGACAGACCACAAGGTAGCGGCCAATCTCAGCGGCTCATGATAGAAGCTGCATCGAATCGGAATAGAAGTTTCGCTTCCACGCAGCTCCAGGATGATGGTGATGATGCAGTGACGATGGATCCTCCTCGTCGCTACCCAGTGGATGATATCACAGAGAGCACACCTTGTGAGCTAAAGGTGAAAGTTGCTAACTTAAGGTTGAAGTGGCGGTTGCTACTGCAACAAAAGACCTTCCAACGGCGCCAGAAATAGGAGTGTTACTTGATACTCCTCAGCAACGGCACCAGGAATCCTTCACCTGCGGCTACGCCATAAGGGACTTCCTAGGCAAGTATGCAAAGGATTTCCCCCGTGGACTTAGAGCCTTGCGTTGGTGTTCCCTCGAAGCGGAAAGGGTGATGTAGCACAGCGGTGGTAAGTATTTCCCTCAGTTTGAGAACCAAGGTATCAATCCAGTGGAGGAGTATCTCAAGATCCTGCACAAACACAAAAGCTTGCTCCCAACGCTATGAAGGGGTTGTCAATCCCTTATAGATTTTTCGCCAAGTGAGAACTGAAAGCAACAAAGTAACAAAGCAAAGTAAAAGCGGAGGTGTAAACGATGGATGTGAATAGACCCGGCGGCCGTAGTGTTTACCAGTGGCTTCTCTCATGAAAGCAAGTAGACGGTGGGTGAACAAATTATTGTCAAGCAATTGATAGAACCGTGCAAAGTCGTGATGATATCTAAGGCAACTATTATATCTATAGGCATCACGTACAAAACAAGTAGACCGATACTTTCTGCATCTACTACTATTACTCCACACGTCGACCGCTATCCAGCATGCATCTAGTGTATTAAGTCCAAAAGAACAGAGTAACGCCTTAAGCAAGATGACATGATGTAGAGGGATAATCTCAAACAAGGATGAAAACCCCATCTTTTTACCCTTGATGGCAACTACTTAATGTGTGCCTTGCTGCCCCTACTGTCACTGGGAAAGGTCACCACATAGTAGAACCCAAAACCAAGCACTTCTCCCATTGCAAGAATCATAGATCTAGTTGGCCAAACAAAACCCAAGACTCGGAGAGATTTACAAGGATATCAAATCATGCATATAAGAAATCAGCAAAGACTCAAATATATATCATAGATAATCTGATCACAAATCCACAATTCATCGGATCTCGACAAACACACCGCCAAAGAAGATTACATCGGATAGATCTCCATGAAGATCGTGGAGAACTTTTTATTGAAGATCCAAGAGAGAGAAGAAGCCATCTAGCTACTAACTACGGACCCGTAGGTCTGAAGTAAACTTCTCACAAGTCATTGGAGGGGCGATGATGATGATGAAGAAGCCCTCCAACTCCAAAGTCCCCTCCGATAGGGCGCCAGAAAGGGTCTCCAGATGAGATCTCCCAGAAACGGAAGCTTGCGGCGGCAAAAAAGTATTTTCGAGGCTCCCCTGATTTTTTGCTGAATTTTTGGGAATATATAGGCCAAGGATCTAGGTTAGGGGCGGCCAGGGAGGCCACAACCCTGACACCGCCGCCTCCCCCTGGTGGCGGAGTGGGAGCTTGTGGGCTCCATGGAGCCCACCTAGCTTGGCCCAAAGGCCCCCTGATCTTCTTCCGAAAAAAGATATAAAAGGTACATAAAACATCCAAAGAAGACAAGATAACAGTGTGAAACCATCAAAAATTATAGATACGTTTGAGACGTATCAGCGGTCGGCATGGCCATACCAATTGGACATAAAGTGATGAAAGATTATGAGGAGCTGAAGCTCCACCACCCTGCACATGAAGACAGGGATTTGACTCAACTTGGAGAAGTCAAGAAACAAATAGTTGGATGGCCAAAGGAGGACATCTTGCTTCCAATTGGACGCCAAGGACACCGACTCCTCATAGCAGCAATTCTTCTTCGCCTCCACCTCACCAGTCTCCAGCGCAACTGTCGTCATTGCCACCTCACCAGTCTCCAGCGCAGCCGTCTCCACCGCCGCATCAGCCGGCTCCACCGCCCTGTCAGCCGTCTCCACCGCCCCGTCAGCCATCGCCACTGCCCCGTCAGCCGTCTCCACCGCCCCGACAGCTGTCTCCTTCCACTAAGGATCAGAGCAAAAAGCGGAAACGTACCACCGCTAATAGTGTCAGCAGATAGGGGTTCCGATCACCGAAACGTAAGTTGTCGCCCCTCCCAAAAGTACCTCATAAGGATATGGAGAAGAGACCTTGTGAATATACTGGAGAGGAAAATATTAAGAGGGCAGACGCATCAACAATGGAAGGTTGAACTGGCTAACAAGAAGAAGCCGAAAGAGCCAGAGTTCCCGAACACCCTAGAGGATCACGCCGCTTTCGTGAAAATGCTGAAAAACCTTGCAGATCCCCCGCCACCGTTCCCAGCAGACTATGAACGCTCTATTCTCAAGTCGACTCGGGCAAAAAAGCAGTGGTTGAAGAGTAGTACGTCCAGCAGGAAATCAGTTGCCCAGATTGGCCAACAGAAAAACCAATCGTGCCCCCCGCTCAAAGTGTACTCCGATACAAAGGTGTGCTCAACCGGAGCTGCGGTCGACCAGTGGAATGATGAAATAGATGCTATCGATCCGGAGTTTGTTGCAATATAAGGAGAAGCGGCCAAGGCTCAAGGCATGTCTATTGATGAGTACTTTGACCATTTGCAGGAATTCGCTGACGTAACATACGTGTACTGGTACAGGTCTCCTCTCGTCAAACGTGAGTTAGTCAACGAGCCACCAACCAAAATGCGAAGATTGCATGACTGGTACATGCAAGCATGTGCTAAACAGCAAAACTGGATCTACATTGCATGTGAAGACGAGCATTTCGGCACTCGACGAGGCGTGCACATGATTGAATTCGACGAATTATTTCAGTTATACAAACTAGACGCCCTCGACAAATCTATCATCAGTGCCTATTATTTGTAAGTATTATTAATTTATGTCATTAAGTCTTACTCAGCTCGTTCTTGCATGTATAATCTTACTCATCACTATATTAATTTTGCAGAATAAAGATTCTCGAATGCAAAAGAGGACAAATCTATGACATTGGGTTCATTGACCCATATTACAATCATCACCAAAGTCTCGAAACGAATCCCCGCAAGACAAAGAATAACTTGTTACAAGGGTTACGGTTTTTCAGTACCAAAAGGGAAATACTATTTCCTTACAACTTCATGTAATTGTTATAATACACACATTCTATTTTCGCTTACTCGATGTTATTATAAGTGTACGTATAATTGACTCGTTATGCGCTCACGGGTTCCACTTTATTTTGTTAATCACTGTACCTGACGAGGGACCAGTAATAGTCATGGACCCGAAATACACACCACTCGCTGAATGGACCAACATGCAGGAATGCCTCGAGAGGTAATTTCAGTCATTATGGCACTATATCGGCAACTTCTTGTTCATTTCCTCGTAGCAAGGAATTAATATAGAACTCCTTTATTCATTTTCTTTTCTTGGTAGGGCTTGGAAATGGTTCACCGCCAAGGCTCGGGGTGATTGGAAGTCAGATCTTACATTTAAACAAATAGATGTAAGTAACTACTACCTTGATCCGCACATCTCTTTATTCTAGTTTCAATACCATTATAATTCTTGATTATGTTTTTGATTGAACTATGTTCTCGTAAAGTGCTTGAGGCTAGAACACGGGAACAATTTATGTGGATACTATGTTTGCTAGTTCATTCGCCAGACGACCCATTAGAAGGGCAAAACCCGGGACATAAAAAAAATCGAAGTACGATAAACAATACTCACAACTTTATTTTATTGAAATTAGAATAAAGAAAATCGAATTGTGTTCGTTTTCATTGATATATATATTGACCCCTTCTTTAAATTAGATCGAACGGTTGCGGTACGGTCTTCTACCACAGGAACGTGTACGAGCAATTCAAAAGGAAATTGTCGGATTCTTAGGTGCAGAGGTCCTAGATGTCAAGGGAGAATACTATTGCCAGTCGATGCAAATGATATGAAATGATATAGTGTAAAAAAGATGCATATATGTGCATGTAACTCGTGTCTACATTTTGTAAATATGTTCGACAAAGCACGACGGATGAGATGGTGTAATATATTCGTGACGATGATGTGCAATATAGTTTTCCTTTATTGCTGTGTATGTACCATCCAATTTAATGCAATTAAAAAATTCCCAAAACAAATAAATGGGAAAATAGGGGGAAGCAAAATAGCCCCATCCAATTTAGTGCAAAACCCTAAACCCTAAGAATTGCTCAAAAAAGCAGCGAAGAAATAACCCCGGTTCATAATACGAACCGGGACTAATACCTCTCCCCCTCACTCCCAGTCCCGCCACATGGACTAATCCAGGCTGTGGAGGTGCGGCTGGGCCGCGGCCTGGCTGGCCGAGGCGTGGCCCACGCGTTGGGTGCGTCCTTGATACGTCCATTTTGCATCATGCTTTTATGTTGATATTTATCGCTTTATGGGTTGTTATTACACTTCACAGTACAATACTTATGCCTTTTGTCTCTTATTTTATAAGGTTTACATGAAGAGGGAGAATGCCGGCAGTTGGAATTCTGGTCTAAAAAACGAGCAAGTTTGACATACCTATTCTGCGCAACTCCAAAAGCCGTTAAAACCAACGAGGAATTATTTTGGAATTTATAAAAAATATTGGACAGAAGTTCCAGAGGGGAGCCACCAGGAGGCCACTAGCCTGCCAGGCGCGGCCTACCCCCCTGGCCGCGCCTAGGTGGCTTGTGGGGCCCCTGTGGCCCCTTTGGCTCCCATCTTTTTCTATAAGGAGTGTTTCGTTCCAGAAAAAATCAAAAGGAGGCTTTCGGGAGGAATTGCCACTGCCACGAGGCAGAACTTGAGTAGAACCAATCTAGAGCTCCGGGAGGGCCGTCCTGCCGGGGAAACTTCCCTCCCGGAGGGGGAAATCCTCGCCATCGTCATCACCAACACTCCTCTCATCGGAAGGGACTCATCACCATCAACATCTTCATCAGCACCATCTCATCTCCAATCCCTAGTTCATCTCTTGTAACCAATCTCTGTCTCGCGACTCCGATTGTTACTTGTAAGGTTGCTAGTAGTGTTAATTACTCTTTGTAGTTGATGCTAGTTGGATTACTCGGTGGAAGATCATATGTTCACATTTCTAATGCTGTTCAATACCTCTCTGGTCATGAACATAATTATGCTTTTTCAGTAGTCACTGTTGTTCCTAAGGACATGGGCTAAGTCTTGCTATAAGTAGTCATGTGAATTAGGTATTCGTTCGATATTTTGATGTGTTGTATGTTGTCTTTCCTCTAGTGGTGTTATGTGAACGTCGAATACATAACACTTCACCATTATTTGGTCCTAGAGGAAGGAATTGGGAAGTAATAAGTAGATGATGGGTTGCTAGAGTGACAGAAGCTTAAACCCTAGTTTTTGCGTTGCTTCGTAAGGGGCTGATTTGGAACCACTAGTTGAATGCTATGGTTAGACTTTGTCTTAATTCTTATTTCGTAGTTGTGGATGCTTGCGAGAGGGGTTAATCATAAGTGGGATGTTTGTCCAAGTAATGGCTGCACCCAAGCACCGCTCCACCCACATATCAAACTATCAAAGTAGCGAACGCGAATCATATGAACTTGATGAAAACTAGCTTGACAGAAATTCCCATGTGTCCTCGGGAGCGCTTTACCTCCTCTAAGAGTTTGTCCAGGCTTGTCCCTTGCTACAAAAGGGATTGGGCCATCTTGCTGCACCTTTGTTACTATTGTTACTTGTTACTCGCTACGAATTATCTTATCACACAACTATCTGTTACCGATAATTTCAGTGCTTGCAGAGAATACCTTGCTAAAAACCACTTGTCAGTTTCTTCTGCTCCTCGTTGGGTTCGACACTCTTACTTATCGAAAGGACTACAATAGATCCCATATACTTGTGGGTCATCAATACTCTTTTCTGGTGCCGTTTCCGCGGAGTGTAGCGCCTTTGGTAAGTGGAATTTGCTAAGGAAACATTTATATAGTGTGCTGAAATTTATTGTCACTTGTCACTATGGAAACTAATCCTTTGAGGCGCTTGTTCGGGGTATCTTCACCTCGAACGGAAGCACAAGGAGTTTCTCCTCAACCTGCTGCACCTACTGAAAATATTTGTTATGAAATTCCTTCGGGTATGCTAGAGAAACTGTTGGCTAATCCTTTTACAAGAGATGGAACATCACATCCGGACTTGCATCTAATCTATGTAGATGAAGTTTGTGGTTTATTTAAGCTTACAGGTTTGCCCGAGGATGAGGTCAATCAAAAGGTATTTCCCTTATCTTTGAGGGATAAAGCATTGATGTGGTATAGGCTATGTGATGATACTGGATCATGGAACTACAACCGATTGAAATTGGAATTTCATCAAAAGTTTTATCCTATGCATTTGGTACATCGTGATCGGAATTATATCTATAATTTTTGGCCTCGTGACAGAGGAAGTATCGCTCAAGCTTGGGGGAGGCTTAAATCAATGTTATATTCATGCCCCAACCATGAGCTCTCGAGAGAAATTATTATTCAAAACTTTTATGCTCGGCTTTCTCATGATAATCGCACCATGCTTGACACTTCTTGTACCGGTTCTTTTATGAAGAGAGATATTGACTTCAAATGGAATTTTTTGGGAACAATTAAACGCAACTCTGAATATTGGGAGTTTGATGAAGGTAAGGAGTCAGGTATGAATCTTAAGTTCGATTGCGTTAAATCCTTCGTTGAAACCAATACTTTTTGTGATTTTAGCGCTAAACATGGACTTGACTCTGAGATAGTAGCTTCATTATGTGAATCATTTGCTGCGCATATTAATCTCCCTAAAGATAAGTGATATAAATATCATCCTCCCTTAGAAGTCAATGTAGTTAAACCCAATCCAGTTGAATAGAAAGTCATTGCTTATAATGAACCTATTGTTCCTAGTGCATACATTGAGAGAACATCCTTCCCTTTTAGAACAAAGGATCATTCTAAAGCTTCAACTGGGATACATAGGGGCTACATTGGAACACCTACACCCCATGAGAAAATTAGAGTTGAACCTAGCATTTATTTTATCAAAGATCTCCTATCCGACAATGTTGATGGCCATGATATTCACTTCTGTGAAGATGCTGCTAGAATTGCTAAACCTCATGCTAGAGACAAACATAGGCGTGTTGTTGGCACGCCTGTTGTTTCTGTTAAGATAGGAGATCATTGTTATCATGGTTTATGTGACGTGGGCTCTAGTGTTAGTGCAATACCTCAATCTTTATATGATGAAATGAAAGACGAGATTGCACCTGTCGAGATGGAACCTATTGATGTCACTATTCAACTTTCCAATAGAGATACTATGTGCCCTTTGGGAATTGTTAGAGGTGTTGAACTCTTGTGTGGTAAAACTAAGTATCCTACTGATTTTCTCGTTCTTGCTACCACACAAGATAGATTTTGTCCCAACATATTTGGCAGACCTTTCGTCAAAATTGTCAATGCTCATATTGACTGTGAGAAGAAAACTATCACTGTTGGCTTTGAAGGTGTGTCACATGTGTTCAATTTCTCCAAGTTTGGTAGACAACCTCATGAAAAACAATTGTCTAGTAAGGATGAAATTATTGCCCTAGCTTCTATTGTTGTGCCTCCTACTGATCCTTTAGATAAATACTTCCTTCAGCATGAAAATGATATGCATATGGATGAAAGGAATGAGATAGATAGAGTTATCTTTGAACAACATCCTATCCTTAAGAATAATTTGCCTGTTGAACTGGTTGGAGATCCACCCCCACCAAAGGGTGATCCTGTGTTCGAACTTAAACAACTACCTAATACTCTTAAGTATGCTTATCTTGATGAAAAAGAGATACATCATGTTATTATTAGTGCTAGCCTTTCAGAGCATCAAGAAAAGAAATTATTGAAACTCTGAGGAAGCACTCATGACCCACAAGTATAGGGGATCGCGGCAGTTTTCGAGGGTAGAGTATTCAACCCAAACTTATTGATTCGACTCAAGGGGAAGTGAAAGAATATTCTCAAGTATTAGCAGTTGAGTTGTCAATTAAACCACACCTAAAAGATTTAGTATTTGCAGCAAAGTATCAGTAGCAAGGTAGTACGAAAGCAGTAGTAGCAACAGTAACCAGTAGCAGCAAAGTAACAGCAGTAGCAGCAGAGTAACGTAGCAAGGACCAGTAGTAAAAGACTCGTAGGCATTGGATCGGTGATGGATGATTATGCTAAATGTGATTCATCATGTAACAGCTATAACACGGAGATATATGTAACTAGCTCTCGCTCGTCAATCTAGTGTAGGCATGTATTCCGTATGTAGTCATACGTGCTTAGGGAAAAGAACTTGCATGACACTATTGTCCATCCCTCCCGTGGGAGCGGGGTCCTAATGGGAACAAAGGGATATTAAGGTTATCCTTTTAATAAAGAACCGGATCAACGCATTAACACTTAGTGAATACATGAACTCCTCATACTATGGTCATCTCTAGGAGTGGTTCCGGCTATTGTCACTCTGGGGTTACCGGGTTATAAAACATAAGGTGACTACAACTTGCAAGATAGGATCTAAAACACACATATATTGGCGACAACATAATAGGTTTAGATCTGAAATCATGGCACTCGGGTCCTAGTGACAAGCATTAAGCATGTCAAAGTAGTAGCAACATCAATCTCAGAAAATAGTGGATACTAGGGATTAATCCCCGTCAAAACTAACTCAATTACATGATAGATATCATCCAACCTATCACCGTCCAGCAAGCCGACGATGAGATTACTCACGAACGGTGAAGAGCATCATGGAATTGGCGATGGAGGAAGGTTAATGATGACGATGGCGACGATTTCCCTTCTCCGGAGCCCAGAACGGACTCCAGATCTGCCTTCCAGATGAAGAACAGGAGGTGGCAGCGCCTCCGTATCATAAAACGCGATGAATCCTTCTCCCTGATTTTTTTCCGGGCGAAACGGAATATATAGAGCTGATATTGGAGGCGGTGGAGCCTCGTGGGCACCACAAGCCCTCCCGGTGCGGCCAGGGGGTTGGTCGTGCCCCCTGGGCTTGTGGCCCACTGTCTAACCTCCTCCGGTGGATCTTGGCGCATGTATTTTTCATTAATTCTAGAAAAATTCTCCGTAAATTTTCATGTCATTCTCAGAACTTTTATTTCTACACCAAAACAACACCATAGCAATTCTGCTGAAAACAGCGTTAGTCCGGGTTAGTTCCATTCAAATCATGCAAATTAGAGTCCAAAACAAGGGCAAAAGAGTTCGGAAAAGTAGATACGACGGAGACGTATCAACTCCCCCAAGCTTAAAGCCTTGCTTGTTCTCAAGCAATTCAGTTGACCAACTGAAAGAGACAAAAGAAAAACTTTGACGAACTCTGTTTGATCTTGTTGTTGCAACTATGTCTAACTCATAACAATGGCACAATCAACTATCGAGCAAATAATAATAAGCCTCAAATGTCAACACTTCAATCAAAACAACATGAAGCAGTACGAACAGATGGTATCTCGCTAGCTCTTTCTGAGACTGCAAAACATAAATGCAGAGCACCTTCAAAGACCAAGGGCTGACTAAACATTATAATTGATGGCAAAGAAGATCCAGTCACAGTCATACTCAACACAGTTAAAAGCAAAGCATAAAAATGACGGAGGTGCTCTATAGTTGGTGCTTTTATAAGAGGAGGATGACTCGACATTAACATAAATAGACAAGCCCTTCGCGGAGGGAAGCATTGATTTGCAGAGGTGCCAGAGCTCAAGCTTTGAAAATAGAGATAATAATTTTGGGTGGCATGCTTTCATTGTCAATGCAATAACTAAGAGTTCTCAACATCTTGCATGCTACACATGCTATAGGTGGTTCCCAAACAGAAAAGTAAAGTTTTGACTCCCCCACCACCAATCAATCACACTCCACGGCTAGCCGAATCCTCGGGTACCGTCCATACCAACATCAATCCTGGGGGAGTTTTGTCTGCAATTATCCTTTAGATTTGAGCATGGAACTGGGAATTCCAATTACAGGCCCCTTTCTCGTGAATGATAGTGAATAAACACATATCGAGGATAACACGCCTAGCATGGAAGATACGGATAGCACCCTGTCACCAGATGAGCGGTTCGGGCACGCAAAACAGATTATTTCTTGAAGGTTTAGAGAGTGGCACATGCAAATTTACTTGGAATGGCAGGTAGATACCGCAAATAGGTAGGTATGGTGTTCTCATATGGAACAACTTTGGGTTTATGGGGGTGGATACACAAGTAGTATTCCCGCTTAGTACAAGTGAAGGCTAGCAAAAGACTGGGAAGCGACCAACTAGAGAGCGAAAATAGTCATCAAAATGCATTGAGATTAATTAACATTGAGTGCAAGCATGAGTAGGACATAAATCACCATGAACATGAACATCATAGAGGCTATGTTGATTTTGTTTCAACTACATGTGTGAACATGCGCCAAGTCAAGCCACTTGAATCATTCAAAGGAGGATACCATCCTATCATACTACAACAGAGTCATCTCAACATTCATGTCGGCGTCCAAGACAAACCATTATAAGCTCCTAGCTAAGCAAGCATGGCATAAGCAACTATGATCTCTAAGTTGTCATTGCAAACATGTTTCTCTCACGACAAAGCTGAATCAGCCATGATGAGCTAGTCATATTCACAAAAACAAAATAGATCGAGTTCATGCCAGCTTTTCCAGGCTCAGTCGCTTCATCATATATCGTCATTATTGCCTTTCACTTGCATGACCAAATGTTGTGAACAATAATAAGCGTGCTCGTGCATTGGACTAAAGCTGGAATCTGCAGGCAAACACTAAGGAGAAGACAAAGTAATATGGCTCTATGACAGTTAAACATGTATGCATGTGAGAGCCACTAAACATTGTAACCAATATCTTCTACCTTGACCCAAAGAAAAAGAAAACTATTTACACGGGAAAGCTCCCAACAAGCGAAAGAAGAACAAGAAAATATTTTTGGTTTTTTTCAAACTAGACAAACACACGAAAACAAAACGAGAAAAAGAAAATAAACTAGCATGGATGATAAAGTGGCAAAGTGTGAACACCGGCTAACAAAGTGAAAGCATAAGCAAGAATGTAAAGTCGGTGAGAACGCGTACTCCCCCAAGCTTAGGCTTTTGGCCTAAGTTGGTCTACTCCCAAGGATGGTCCTGGCGAAACCCCAAATCATAATGAAATTTAAAGAAAGCAGGAGCAGGAAGGGTAATATGGAAAACACGTTGCCGGTTAAATATCAATCGGTATAGGAGGGATTCATCATCCCTCTCAAGGAACTGGTAGCGCGTCAAAGCGACGCGGTCAAGGAAAGTTGTATGGAGCGGGGGTTCTCCTTCGCGGATGGGTACTCCAAGAAAATTTGCTACGCGAGTGGCATAGATCCCACCAAAGAAATCCCCTGCATGAGCATTCTTATTCAGCCTCCTTGCTATAATAGCTCCCATGTTGAACCTTTTATCACCCGTTACTGCGCTCTGAAGGATACTAAGGTCGGGTGCGCACAGGTGACAATGCTCAATCATGCCATTAATGCATCTGCCTATGAAGAGGGCAAAATAATGCAAGGCAGGAAAATGAATGCTCCCTATGGTAGCCTGTGTAATATCTATAGTTTCTCCAACAGTTATACCAGAGAAAAAATCTCTAAGCGGAGATTTAGGAGGATCATTGAGACTACCCCAAATAGGTATCTTTCAAATTCTATTGAAATCCTCTAAATCTGTGGTATACGATTTGTCATAGAGATCAAACAGTACCGATGTGTCATGGCCAACTGAAAATTTGAATCTACGAACAAAAGAGGCAGTGAGAGCAACATACTGTTCACATTTATCGGATATGAATTTTTCGAGTCCGAAGTTGTGAACAAGTGCATCAAACTCATCTATGAAGCGTGCCTCAATCATAAATTCATCTGAAGGCCATTCACATGGTTGTATCTGCGCGTCCCTTGGTTGGTAAGGATCGGGCTCCCGAATCGCAAGGCGGGAGCATCTCTTGCTTGAGGAACCACCATGAAAATTTCTCCTGAACATCTTCCTTTTCTGAAATTTTCAGTGATCCAAAGAAAAAATGACCAAGGCTCAACTAAACTCATAGCAACTACTCCCGCAAGTGCCTAGAGGCCATAATACGTATCAAAACTACTTGGGACCAGCTAAAATCAGCATGCAAAGCTCAAGAACATGGTCACCAAGGCAGCAAAAATACACGAAGTATAAGGCACTAGAGCAAAAACTAATTGGACCAATGGAGGAGTCACTTACCAAGGAGTAATTTCCCCAAAACAGTTTGGAGAATGGTGATTTGAGAAAGGAGATCGAAAATCCATGGAAAAGGAGCAAGAATACGGGTTTGAGCTGCGAAACGATTTTTTCTGGAGGTAGGAGAACAAGATGAGAGCAAGAATGAGTGGAGGGGGTGCCTGTGGGCCCCACAAGCCTGGGTGGCGCGACCAGGGGGGTGCCCGCGCCCCAAAGGCTTGTGGCCCACTGGTGCAGCCCCCGGACAAGCTCTTCGTCCCAGTATTTTTCAAAAATTCCAGAAAAAATCATACTTGATTTTTAGGACGTTCGAAGAACTTTTATTTTTGGGGTACTTTTCTACCGTACGCTAAAACAGAAAACAGGGAAAACTAAACTAAACCTATCATTTTCTTCTAAGCAACCGCAGGTCAAAGCTTGGAACAGAGGTTCGTGACTCCTCGATTCATCCATCTCATGGTCATCGAAAGGAATCCGTCAGTGAGGTTGATGAAGTCTCTTTGAGAAACTTTTTCGAATCGCAAAAGAAAACGGAGAATTTCCGAATAATCACTAGGTCACCTCAATGGGGATATGTATTTCCCAAACAAGCAAATCATACTTCATCTTGACACGAGGAATAGGGCATTCAAAGCTCCCAATAAGTATCGATGAAGTTTTTTCGATAGCATTGATGCAATGTACTCGATATTGTTTCTTCGGAAAGTGCACCGTATGCTCATTAATGTTGCCATGGAAAGTGATATTGCCTTAGTTGCAATCTATAACAGCCCCTGCGGTGTTTAAAAAGGGTGTTCCATGGATGAATGCCATGGCATCGTGCTCAGGAATATCCAAGATAACAAAGTCTGTTACGATAGTGACATTAGCAACCACAACAGTCACATCCTCACAAACGCTGATAGGGAAAGCAGTTGATTTGTCGGACATTTGCAGAGAGATTTCAGTGGGTGTCAACTTATCCAGTTCAAGTCTACGATAAAGAGAGAGAGAGGCATCACACTAACACCGGCTCCAAGGTCGCATAAAGCAGTTCTAACCTAGTTACCTTTAATGGAGCAAGGTATAGTGGGCACACCGCGATCTCCTAGTTTCTTAGGAGTTCCACCCTTGAAGGTATAATTAGCTAGCATGGTGGAAATCTCAACCTCAGGTATCCTCCTCTTATTAGTCACAATATCTTTCATGTACTTAGCATACGGTGACATTTTGATCATATCTGTCAAACGCATTTGCAGAAAGACAGGTCTAATCATTTCAACGAATCGCTCAAAATCCTCATCATCCTTTTTCTTGGATGGTTTGGGAGAAAAGGGCATGGGTTTCTGAACCCATGGTTTCCTTTCTTTACCATGCTTCCTAGCAGTGAAGTCATTCTTATCGTATCTTCTATTCTTAGGATGTGGGTTATCAAGATCAACAGGTTCAATCTCCACATCCTTATCATTGCTAGGTTGAGCATCTTCATGAACATCACTATTGATATTATCATTAGGCTCATCTTCATCACCAGATTGTGTTTCAGCATCAGATACAGTGGCATCGTTTGGACTCTCAGGTGTAGCAGAAACAGGGTTGCTAGCGTGCACATCCCTATCATATTTCTTCTTCTTTCTAGGATGACTAGGTGCACCAGTGTTAACTTCTCTTCAGATGACCGTCAGGATATAAAGGTTCCTGGGTCATTCTACCACCTCTAGTAACGACTCTGACAGATTTGTCATTCAACTCGTTGAGCAAGTCCTTCTGAGCTTTAAGTACTTGTTCTACCTGAGTAGTAACCATAGGGGCATGCTTACTAAGAAGCTTAAGATCATTGACATTTTTGTCCACACAAGCACTTAAATGACTAAGCATACGAGCATTATGTTCCAATTGTCTGCTAACATAAGCATTGAAACTCTGTTGTTTGGCAAAAAAGTAATCAAATTCATCTAGGCATAAGCTAGAAGGTTTATCAAAAGGAATATCACTCTCATCAAACCTACGCAGAGAATTTACTTCTACTACCTGTATTGGGTTATCGAGACCATGGATCTCTTCGATAGGTGGTAGATTTTTGACATCTTCAGATTTAATGCCTTTCTCTCGCATAGATTTCTTGGCTTCTTGCATATCCTGAGGACTGAGGAATAGAATACCTCTTTTCTTTGGAGTTGGCTTAGGAGGTGGTTCGGGAATAGTCCAAGCATTCTCATTGCTCAAGATGTTATTCAATAGGATCTCTTATTGTTCTACAGTTCGTTCCCTAAAAACACAACCAACACAACTATCTAGCTGGTCTTTGGAAGGATCAGTAAGTTCATTATAGAAGATATCAAGTATTTCATTCTTCTCAAGAGGGTGATCAGGCAAAGCATTCAGTAGCTGGATAAGCCTCCCCCAAGCTTGTGGGAGACTCTCTTCTTCACCTTGAGCAAAGTTGTATATTTCCTGCAAGGCAGCTTGCTTCTTATGGGTAGGGAAATATTTTTCAGAGAAGTAGTAGACCATATCTAGGGGGCTACTAATACTTCTCAAATGTATCTATAATTTTTTATGGTTTCATGATGTTATCTTCTCAACTTTGGATGTTTTATGTACCTTTTATATCTTTTTGGGGACTAACTTATTAATTCAGTGCCAAGTGCCAGCTCCTGTTTTTTCTATGTTTTTGACTCTTTTCAGATCTGATTTTGGAACGGAGTCCAAACGGAATAAAATCCCCGAAATAAATTTTTCCAGAACAGAAGAAGATCGGGTGATTTGAGGGCCAAGGCAGAAGAGCTACAGGGGGGCCACAAGCCCTGTAGCCGCCACCAGGGTGGCGGCGGCTACCAGGCTTGTGGCCTCCCTGGCGCTCCCGTGCCCTAGCTCTTTCGCCTATATATTCCCTAAAATCCAGAAAAAAATCAGGGCATCCACGAAAACACTTTCCCACCGCCGCAAGCTTCCGTTTCCGCGAGATCTCATTTGGAGACCCTTCTCGGTGCCCTGTCGGAGGGGACTTTGGAGTTGGAGGGCTTCTACATCAACATCATCACCGCTCCAATGACTCGTGAGTAGTCCACTTCAGACCTACGGGTCCGTAGTTAGTATCTAGATGGCTTCTTCTCTCTCTTGGATCTTCAATACAAAGTTCTCCATGATCTTCATGGAGATCTATCCGATGTAATCCTCTTTGGCGGTGTGTTTGTTGAGATCCGGTGAATTATGGATTTGTGATCAGATTATCTATGAATTATATTTGAGTCTTTTCTGATTTCTTATATGCATGATTTGATATCCTTGTAAGTCTCTCCGACTCTTGGGTTTTGTTTGGCCAACTAGATCTATGATTCTTGCAATGGGAGAAGTGCTTGGTTTTGGGTTCATACTATGTGGTGACCTTTCCCAGTGACAGAAGGGGCAGCAAGGCACGCATCCTGTTGTTGCCATCAAGGGTAAGAAGATGGGCTTTTATCGTAGATATGAGATTGTCCATCTACATCATGTCATCTTGCTTAAGGCGTTACTCTGTTCTTATGAACTTAATACACTAGATGCAAGTTGGATAGCGGTCGACGTTTGGAGTAATAGTAGTAGATGCAAAAAGTATCGGTCTACTTGTTCTGGACGTGATGCCTATAGATATAATCATTGCCATAGATGACGTCACGTGCTTGACAGTAATTCGTTCACCCACCGTCTACTTGATTTCATGATAGAAGCCACTAGTGAACACTACGGCCCCCGGGTCTATTCATAACTATCGTCTCCACTTTTGCTTTTACTTTGCTTTGTTTACTCGTTGCTTTCAGTTCTCACTTTGCAAACAATCTATAAGGGATTGACAACCCCTTAATAGCGTTGGGTGCAAGATCTTTGTGTTTGTGCAGGTACTTGTGACTCGACACGATTCTCCCACTGGATCGATACCTTGGTTCTCAAACTGAGGGAAATACTTACCGTCGCTGTGCTACATAACCCTTTCCTCTTCAAGGGAACACCAACGCAAGGCTCCAATGCCGCGGGGAAATCCTTTGCATATTTGCCAAGGAAGTCCATATAGGCGTAGCCCCCGACAGAAGGATTCCTGGCGCCATTGCCAGGGAAGGTATGTTGTCGCAGTAGCAGCTACGCACACAACCAGGAGGAAGAGAAGTGAACCAGGCCTTAGCATCATCCTTTAGCGAGAAAGGAAACAACTTGAGGATCTAGTAGTGTCGGATCTTTTCTTCACTAGTGAATAGGGTGTCTATATCGTGCAATTTGGTAAGATGGGCTACAACCTTTTCAGAATCATAACCGTGAAAAGGATATATTTCGACCAGAGTGATTAACTCAGGGTCGACAGAGAATTCATAATCCTTATCGGTCACAAAGATAGGCGAAGTAGCAAACTTCGGGTCGTATTTCATCCCAGCGTTCAGAGATTTTTCTTTCCACTTGAGCAGTAATTTCTCAACATCATAGCTATCGTTACAGCAAGAAAATCCTCGGCTATCTCTCCCTCCATAACATACCGCTCATGCATAACAGGCAATGCAGGCATAGTAGCAGGTTCTACTTCAATAGTATCAGCAATTTCAGAGGTATCATCACATCTAGCAGCAACTCTAGCAATTTGTGCATCAAGGAATGCACCTAGTGGTAAAGCAGTATCAGGCATAGCATCATCAGGCAAAGCAGTATCAGGCATAGCATCATCAGGAAAAGTAGTATCAAGCATAGCATCATCATAAGCATCATGGGCAGCAGAAGTAGCATCATCAAGCACAGGCGACATATCAAGATTTCTAGTAGGAGGTGATGTCGCAAACTTAGTCATAACTCAAGGTGAATCAAGTGCAGAGAAAGATGGCAGTTCCATACCTGTGCTCGTAGTTAAGGGCAAGATTTCAGTTCTTGGATCTTTCGGATTCCTCATAGTGATCAGCAGACGTCAATCCCAAGTGACTCAGAGAATATATATGTGCTTCCCCGGCAACGGAGCCAGAAAAATAGCACGTTGTTGGGGACTATTCTTGACTTTGGCTTTCCCGGCAACGGCGCCAGAAAAATGTCTTGATGACCCACAAGTATAGGCGATCGCGGCAGTTTTCAAGGGTAGAGTATTCAACCCAAATTTATTGACTCGACTCAAGGGGAAGCGAAATAATATTCTCAAGTATTAGCAGTTGAGATGTCAATTCAACCACACCTGAAAGATTTAGTGTGTGCAGCAAAGTATCAGTAGCAAGGTAGTACGAAAGCAGCAGTAGCAACAGTAACCAGTAGTAGCAAAGTAACAGCAGTAGCAGCAGAGTAACGTAGCAAGGACCGTTAGTAAAAGACACGTAGGCATTCGATCGGTGATGGATGATTATGCCGGATGTGATTCATCATGTAACAGCTATAACACGGAGAGATATGTAACTAGCTCCCGCTCGTCAATCTAATGTAGTCATGTATTCGGTATGTAGTTAGACGTGCTTAGGGAAAAGAACTTGCATGACATCTATTGTCCATCACTCCCGTGGCAACGGGGTCCTAATGGAAACTAAGGGATATTAAGGTTCTCCTTTCCATAAAGAACCGGACCAACGCATTAACACTTGGTGAATACATGAACTCCTCATACTATGGTCATCTCCGGGAGTGGTTTCGGCTATTGTCACTCCGGGGTTGCCGGGTCATAACACATAGTAGGTGACTACAACTTGCAAAATAAGATCTAAAACACACATATATTGGCGACAACATAATAGGTTCAGATCTGAAATCATGGCACTCGGGCCCTAATGACAAGCATTAAGCATGGCAAAGTAGTAGCAACATCAATCTCAGAACATAGTGGATACTAGGGATCAATCCCCATCAAAACTAACTCGATTACATGATAGATCTCAGCCAATCCATCACCGTCCAGCAAGCCTACGATGAGATTACTCACGAACGGTGAAGAGCATCATGGAATTGGCGATGGAGGAAGGTTGATGATGACGATGGCGACGATTTCCCCTCTCCGGAGCCCAGAACGGACTCTAGATCTGCCCTCGAGATGAAGAACAGGAGGTGGTGGCACCTCTGTATCGTAAAACGCGATGAATACTTCTCCCTGATTTTTTGTCGGGCGAAACGGAATATGTAGAGCTGAGATTGGAGGCGGTGGAGCCTCGTGGTCCCCACAAACCCTCACGGCGCGGCCAGGGGGTGTGGCCGCGCCCCCTGGGCTTGTGGCCCACTGGCTCACCTCCTCCGGTGGATCTTTGCATTGGTATTTTTCATTAATTCCAGAAAAATTCTCCATAAATTTTCATGTCATTCCGAGAACTTTTAGTTCTGCACAAAAACAACACCATGGCAATTCTGCCAAATACAGCGTTAGTCCGGGTTAGTTCCATTCAAATCATGCAAATTAGAGTCCAAAACAAGGGAAAAAGAGTTCGGAAAAGTAGATACGACGGAGACGTATCAAGCACCGTGTTGTTATTGGATATACTCTTGATGATCTTAAGGGCATTATTCCCACTCTATGCCAGCAAAAAATTAAAACCGATCCTGATTCCAAACCAGCTGCCGATCAACAACGGAGATTAAATCATAAGATGAAAGAGGTAGTAAGAAAAGAAATACTAAAGCTCCTGGAAGCAGGTATTATCTATCCTGTTGCTCATAGTGATTGGGTAAGTCCGGTGCATTGCGTCCCTAAGAAGGGAGGTATTACCGTTGTCCCTAATGATAAAGATGAATTGATCCCACACAGGATTATTACTAGCTATAGGATGGTGATTGATTTTAGGAAATTGAATAAAGCCACTAGGAAAGATCATTACCCTTTGCCTTTTATTGACGAAATGCTAGAAAGATTGTCTAAACACACACACTTCTGATTTCTAGATGGTTATTCTAGTTTCTCCCAAATACCTGTTGCACAATCTGATCACGAGAAAACCACCTTTACCTGCCCTTTCGGTACCTTTTCTTATAGACGTATGCCTTTTGGCTCATGTAATGCACCTGCTACCTTTCAAAGATATATGATGGCTATATTCTCTGACTTTTGTGAAAATATTGTTGAGGTTTTCATGGATGACTTCTCCGTTTATGGGTCTTCTTTTGATGATTGCCTCAACAACCTTGATCGAGTGTTGCAGAGATGTAAATATACCAACCTTGTCTTGAATTGGGAGAAGTGCCACTTTATTGTTAATGAAGGCATCGTCTTAGGACATAAAATTTCTGAAAGAGGTATTGAAGTCGATAAGGCTAAGGCTGATGCGATTGAGAAAATGCCATGCCCTACAGACATTCAAGGTATAAGAAGTTTCCTTGGTCATGCTGGTTTCTATAGAAGGTTCATTAAGGACTTCTCTAAGATTTCTAGACCTCTTACCAATCTTTTGCAAAAGGATATTCCTTTTGTTTTTGATGATGATTGTGAGGAAGCCTTCGAAATACTTAGGAAGGCCTTGATAACTGCACCTATTGTTCAACCACCTGATTGGAACTTACCTTTTGAAATTATGTGTGATGCTAGTGCTTATACTATTGGTGTTGTTCTAGGACAAAGAGTTGATAAGAAGTTGAATGTTATTCACTATGCTAGTAAAACTCTAGACAGTGCCCAAAGAAACTATGGTACTACTGAAAAGGAATTTTTAGTAGTCGTGTTTGCATGTGAAAACTTTAGATCTTAGATTGTTGATGCCAAGGTTACTATTCACACTGATCATGCTGCTATTAAGTATCTCATGGAAAAGAAAGATGCTAAACCTAGACTTATAAGATGTATTCTCTTGCTACAAGAATTTGATTTTCATGTTGTTCATAGGAAGGGTGCTGAGAACCCCGTAGCAGATAACTTGTCTAGGTTGGAGAATGTTCTTGATGACCCACAACCTATTGATGATAGCTTTCCCTATGAGCAACTGAATGTCATCAATGCTTCACGTAGTACACCGTGGTATGCTGATTATGAAAATTATATCGTTGCCAAATATATACCACCTAGTTTCACATACCAGCAAAAGAAGAAATTCTTTTTTGATTTGAGACATTACTTTCGGGATGACCCTCACCTTTATGAGGAAGGAGTAGATGGTGTTATTAGCAGTTGTGTACCTGAGCATCAACACGGACAGATCCTACAGAAGTGTGACTCCATGGCTTACGGAGGACACAATGCGGGAGATAAAATTGCACACAAGGTATTGCAATCAGGTTTCTATTGGCCTACTCTCTTCAAGGATGCCCGTAAGTTTGTCTTGTCTTGTGATGAATGTCAAAGAATAGGTAATATCACTAAATGTCAGGAAATGCCTATGAATTATTCACTTGTCATTGAACCATTTGATGTTTGGGGTTTTGATTATATGGGACCTTTTCCAAAGTCCAACGGGTATACTCATATCCTAGTTGTTGTTGATTACATTACTAAGTCGGTAGAGGCTATCCCAACTACTAGTGCTGATCACAACACCTCTATTAGGATGCTTAAAGAAGTTATTTTCCCTAGATTTTGAGTCCTTAGATATCCAATGACTGATGGTAGTTCACATTTCATTCATGCTGCATCCCGTAAAACGCTTGCTAAGTACGATGTCAATCATAGAATTGCATCTCCCTATCATCCTCAGTACAGTGGTCAAGTAGAGCTAAGTAATAGAGAGATTAAACTAATTCTGCAAAAGGCTGTTAATAGGTCTAGAAAGAATTGGTCTAAGAAGCTTGATGATGCACTGTGGGCTTATAGAACTGCTTATAAGAATCCCATGGGCATGTCTCCGTACAAAATGGTTTACAGTAAAGCATGTCATTTACCTCTTGAGCTAGAGCATAAGGCTTATTGGGCAATCAAAGAGCTCAACTTTGATTTCAAACTTGCTGGTGAGAAGAGGTTATTTGATATTAGCTGACCTGATGAATGGAGAGCTGAGCATATAAAAATGCCAACTTGTTCAAAGAAAAAGTTAAGAGGTGGCATGATAAAAGGATACAAAAACGTGAGTTCAATGTAGGTGATTATGTCTTGCTATACAATTCTAGTTTAAGATTTTTTGCACACAAGCTTCTCTCCAAATGGGAAGGTCCTTACATTGTTGAGGATGTATATCGTTCCGGTGCCATCAAGATCAACAACACGGAAGGTAATTTTCCGAGAGTGGTAAATGGGCAGAGAATCAAGCATTATATCTCAGGTACTCCCATAAATGTTGAAAGCAATATTATTAATACCATAACTTCGGAGGAGTACATAAGGGATATTTATCAGCCTGTTTCAGACTCCAAAAACGAAGAGGTATGTGATTCGGTCAGTAAACCTACTCCGGAAAGCGCACGAGGAGTTTTCAAGCCTGCCAGGCGCGGCCTACCCCATGGCCGCGCCTGGATGGCTTGTGGGAACCTCGTGTACTCCTTTTGGTCGGGAAAAAATCTTTATATATTCTCCCGGAAGGTCTGGCCCTCGTATCACACAAATATGCTCTGTTTTTTTTGAGCTATTCTGCTGACAGATCTAGATTGCTATGGCGTCCCCAAAAGTTTTGAAGGAGAAGTTCGTCGAGAAGGTCATCAATCCCTACCTCACGGGAGTGTTGCAACACCCTCAATCTATCGAGATGCATGAGGGGGTGCTTCACATCCATGATGTTGAGGGCCCCAAGAAGACCGGAATTGTGGAGGCGAGGCTCGAAGCAATGGAGCAGCAAGTCTTCAAGTGCCAAGGGATGGTGGAACGCGGACTCAACGCTAACCACATGATGATCACGGAGTTCACTAACAAGCACAAGATCGATGAAAATGACATCGGGAAGCACCTCTCTAGGCTCTATGACAGAATTGATCACCTCCAAGCTCAGATCTATGACCTGCAGAACCAAAACTGTGAGTATGAGTATAGATTTAAATCAATATGGTTGGCTGGGGATTTGAGGATTCCGGAGACTCGATCATTTTTCCGTGATGGAGCACCTATGCCTTGGAAGATAGAGGATCAAACCCAGGTTGCCACAACTCCACCACCATCACCTTCGAAGGAAGACAATTAAGCACGGGTATGGGAAATCCCCTTGTCTTGTGCCAAGCTTGGGGGAGTTGCCCCGGTATCGTATCACCATCACATCTTTTGCCTTTACCTTTTTCTTAGTTCTGTTCCTTTTTGGTTTTATATTTTTTCTAGTAGAATAAAGTTTTTAGTTTGTTCTAGGTTTGAGTTTTGCTTTGTGTCACCCCCAATTTATTCGAGCTCGTGGGCCATATAATAAAGAGTGTTTTAGTTAAGGGCCTTGCCTCATGCCATGATCTAAAGAAAAGAATAATAAAAGAACAAAAGCATGAAAGATCATGTAATGATCTTATGGGAAGTGATGGCTTCACATATAAAAAGAATGTTGATTGAGACATGTTGTGGGTGGACAAACGTAGACCTTGGTTATTGTTGCAATTAATAGGAAGTAATAAAGAAGGAGAGGTTCACATAAAAATATATCATCTTGGGCACCATCTATTACACTCATTAAACTATTACATGCTTAGAAGTAGATGTTAGACAAGGAAGACAACATAATGAATTATGTTTGCTTGGTTCCGAACAATGTTATATGACTAGAGATCCCTTAGCATGTGATGCTTGCTTCCACCTCATATCAGCCAAAACTTCCGCACTAAGTAGAGATACTATTTGTGCATCCATAAACCTTCAACCCAGTTTTTCCATGAGAGTGAACCATACCTACCTGTGGATTGAAGAAGATCTCTCAAGTAAGTTTTCATCGGTGCAAGCAATAAAAAATTTCTCCCTAAATATGTATGTTCTATTAGTGTATGGAAAATAAGCATTGTACGAACCTGTGATGAGGAAGACATAAAAACGACAGACTGCATAATAAAGTTCTTTATCATAGGAGGCAATATAAAGTGACGTTCCTTCGCACTAAGAGGTCACACATCCAAACCTCAAAAGCGCATGACAACCTCTGCTTCCCTCTGCGAAGGGATTATCTTGTACCTCTACTTTTTGTCCTTAAAAGAGTCATGGTGATTGACACCAATTCCTTATTTTGCCTTTATCTTGGCCAATGTCATGTGCTAGGGAAAGATCTATATTCATATGTCAACTTGGGAGTAAGTATCCATGAATTATTATTGTTGACATTACCCTTGAGGTAAGTAGTTGGGAGGCGAAACTATAAGCCCCTATATTTCTCTGTGTCCAACTGAAACTTTGATCTCATGAGTACCACGTGAGTTTTAGCAATTGTAGAAGACGAAAGGATGATTGAGTATGTGGATTTTCTTTACAAGCTCTTATTTGACTCTTTCCGATATTATGATAAATTGCAATTGCTTCAATGACTAAAGGCTATTGGTTGTTAATTCTCATTAAGGTTCTTGACCCATAATTTACTTTGTGAAGGAATTATCACTTTAGCATAAGAGATTATATGGTGATATTGTTGTTCTAATTATGATCATGATGCGTGCATGTCCGTATTTTGTTTTACCGACACCTCAATCTCTAAACATGTGGGCATATTTATTGATCTCAGCTTCCGCTTGAGGACAAGCAAGGTCTAAGCTTGGGGAAGTTGATACGTCCATTTTGCATCATGCTTATATGTTGATATTTATCGCTTTATGGGCTGTTATTACACTTCACGGTACAATAGTTATGACTTTTCTCTCTTATTTTATAAGGTTTGCATGAAGAGGGAGAATGTCGGCAGCTGGAATTCTGGTCTGAAAAACGAGAAAGTTTGAGATACCTATTCTGCGCAACTCCAAAAGCCATGAAAATCAACGAGGAATTATTTTGGAATTTATAAAAAATACTGGACGGAAGAAGTACCAGAGGGGAGCCACCAGGAGGCCACAAGCCTGCCAGGCTCGGCCTACCCCCCTGGCCACGCCTAGGTGGCTTGTGGGCCCCCTGTGGCCCCTCTGGCTCCCATCTTTTGCTATAAGGAGGGTTTCGTTCCAGAAAAATCAGAAGGAGGCTTTCGGGAGGAATCGCCGCCACCACGAGGCGGAACTTGAGCAGAACCAATCTAGAGCTCCGGCAAGGCCGTCGTGCCGGGGAAATTTCCCTCCCGGAGGGGGAAATCATCGCCATCGTCATCACCAACACTCCTCTCATCGGAGGGGCCTCATCACCATCAACATCTTTATCAGCACCATCTCATCTCCAAACCCTAGTTCATCTCTTGTAACCAATCTCCATCTCGCGACTCCGATTGGTACTTGTAAAGTTGCTAGTAGTGCTAATTACTCTTTGTGGTTGATCCTAGTTGGATTACTCGATGGAAGATCATATGTTGATATCTCTAATGCTATTCAATACCTCTCTGGTCATGAACATAATTATGCTTTGTGAGTAGTCACTTTTGTTCATGAGGACATGGGATAAGTCTTGCTATAAGTAGTCATGTGAATTTGGTATTCGTTCGATATTTTGATGCGTTGTATGTTGTCTTTCCTCTAGTGGTGTTATGTGAACATAGACTACATAACACTTCACCATTATTTGGGCCTAGAGGAAGGCACTGGGAGGTAATAAGTAGATGATGGGTTGCTATAGTGACAGAAGCTTAAACCCTAGTTTATGCGTTGCTTCGTAAGGGGCTGATTTGGATCCACTAGTTTAATGCTATGCTTAGACTTGGTCTTAATTCTTCTTTCGTAGTTGTGGATGCTTGCGAGAGGGGTCAATCATAAGTGGTATGTTTGTCCAAGTAAGGGCAGCACCCAAGCACCGGTCCACCCACATATCAAACTATCAAAGTAGCGAACGTGAATCATATGAACTTGATGGAAACTAGCTGGACAAAAATTCCCATGTGTCCTCGGGAGCGCTTTACCTCCTATAAGAGTTTGTCTAGGCTTGTCCCTTTCTACAAAAGGGATTGGGCCATCTTGCTGCATCTTTGTTAGTATTGTTACTTGCTACTTGCTACAAATTATCTTATCACACAACTATCTGTTACCGATAATTTCAGTGCTTGCAGAGAATACCTTGCTGAAAACCACTTGTCAATTCCTTGTGCTCATCGTTGGGTTCAACACTCTTACTTATCGAAAGGACTATGATAGATCCCCTACACTTGTGGGTCATCAGTCCTCCTCAGCCCACTCGCATGTGGCCGCCGCCGGGTGCAAGAGCTCCGGCGAGGTGGCACCGATAGGGAGCACGGGGACCTGGAACGGAGGGGCCTCATCTAAGGGGTCCAGATCCGGCAGCTAGGGCGCGTGCCGGGGACCAGTGGCGATCCACATCGTGGAAGGGGGCTACTGCGGGCGTCCCCTACACAAGAGAGAGAGGTGAGAGAATGAAGGAGAGTAGTGGGGAAGGCTCCGGTCTGACGTTGGCGGCGGTCCGGCAAGGGGGCGGCGCTCCGGCGACCTTCCGTTGGCCGGCCGACGGTGGCCCGACGGGGCTAACTGGCACAAGGGCGACCTGGGAAGCTCGGGCTCCTCCATGGCTGCGGGGAGGCTGCGGTTGTTCTGTGGACGCCAGGACGTGTCCGATTTAACCGCAGACATGTCGAGTAGGTGGGATTTGGGCGCAACGTGGGCCTGCAGGTGGGGTTTTCTTGGGGGGTGGCTGCAAATTTGGCTAGGGGGACCCTAGTGGAGTGAGAGAGGTCTCTCCATGGGGTGGCTCTTATATAGGGTTTGGTCTATGGTGGGGTGGATCTCGTCCGTCCGATCACGATCCGACGACCATTAATGGAGGGAGTGGTTAGGTGGGTCTAGTGGGTTGTGTAGAGAGGGTGTTGGGCTGAGTTGAGAGGGAGATTTGTGGCCCGGCACAATATTTTAAGACACCGAAAAAATTCCAAGGATAAACCGATGACAGTGCCGCTATGGTCGACCGTTCGATTATCCAACGGACTCCAACTGCGATGAAATTTGCCAGGTGGTCTACCTACACTACAATAAGACCGCTCGCCAAGTTTCAACCCAATCCAAGAATATTTTATACACACTTTTTAAAACAATATTTCATCGATGTCGCGGGCGCGTACGACTGTGGTCGGGATCAAAACGGTCAACGGCAAACATAGAGAGAACCGGCAACTAATAATGGATGCATGTTTTGAAAACTGACGGCAAAGGAGTGCCCATGCAATGCGGATGAAGCGATGATGAATGCGAGAACAAATAATTAGAGGGCGGCAACGGAATAAAAGGGGAATCTTCTGGAGTGTCAGTCTCGGGTTGTTACAACTCTCCTGCACTAACAAGAGATCTCTCCCCAAGATCTAAGAATGAAAAGGGGTAAGAGGATGAGAAAGAGCAAGAGGTAAAACTTAAATGATGAATCTTCGAGAGAATGGACCAAGATTTAAGAGAAACACTTCTTCGGTCTTCCAAGCTGATAATGACGGCAAAAAACACAATCAAGAATACTCACACACTCCGGAATAATGAAGAATGAAAGGTTGAGCCAATGATGAAATAAATTCAGATCAATCTTGAAGGAGGAATATGACTGATGGAATCCATACTTATGTCACACTATAAAAGATTTAGAGATCTCAGAAAATATTAAAAGAGGTAGGAAAGATCCTGGGGAAACCTATGGGTTATGGGCCCACTCAAAAGAAACCACCATTGAAATGATTTAAAGAAAGATAGATTTGCAGCGGCATAAATGAAAACTTCATAAGGTTGAGAACCTTGAAATAATTGAAAGGGTTGAAAACAAGAAACTTCTGAGATATCTTCAACACACTGGAGAGAACAGAGATGGACGAATCACAAGACATGCTTGATGATAATTAGCAACATGGAAAAGAATTTAAAGGATTAAAAGTATATGATGAACACAGAGAGCTTGAATTGAATCCACCGAAAAAGAGAACAAGAATGAAAAATGATGAACTTAGAACTATTAAGAATCTTCACAATGAATCACCGGATAGAATACAGAAGCATCGGTTGGAGAGGATTAAGAATCTTCACAATGAATCACCGGATAGAATACATAAGATAACGGAAGAATCATGAAAACAAATGCACTGGTATGATAACTGAATGAGGTGAACTCCACAAAGAAATCAGAGAATGATCTTGCAAAGATTGGAGAGGATTGAATTCACTTGAAGAGAAGCATCGGTTGGAAAAGAATTGGCATGACGACTCCAGTTGAAAAAGAATTGATAAGACAACTTGATTGAGCAAAACAATTTGTACTCCCATAAAAATGTGAGAACACCTCTTTGGAAAGATAAGGATTCTCCACTTGACATCGAAGCAACTCGAATTACCACCTTCCAACAAAAGAAAGGATGAGGCTTGCAAATTAGCTAGAACAAAGGATGAGGCTTGCAAATTTACCACTTTTCAAATCAAGTCTATGATATAAAGAGAAAGGCGTAACACTAACACCAGCTCCGAGGTCACATAAAGCAGTTTTAACATAATTTCCTTTAATAGAGCATGGTATAATAGGTAGTTCGGGATCTCCTAGTTTCTTTGGTATTCCACCCTTAAAGGTCTAATTAGCAAGCATGGTGGAGATCTCAACTTCCGGTATCTTTCTTTTATTTGTAACAATATCTTTCATATATTTAGCATAAGGAGACATTTTCAGAATATCAGTTAAGTGCATACGTAAAAAGACAGGTCTCAGCATTTCAGCAAAGTGCTCAAAATCCTCATCATCCTTCTTCTTGGATGGTTTACGAGGAAAGGGCATGGGTTTCTGAACCCATGGTTCTCTCTCTCTACCATGCTTCCTAGCAACAAAGTCTCTTTTATCAAATGTCTTATTCCTATGATGTGGGTTATCAAAATCAAGAGCAGGTTCCATCTCCAGATCCTTATCATTACTAGGTTGAGCATTGACATGAACATTATCATTAATATTATCACTAGGTTCATGTTCATTACGAGATCGTGTCTCTGCATCAGAAATAGAGATATCATTTGGGTTTTCATGTGATTCTACAATAGGTTCACCAGCTTCATGCAAAGTCCTATCGTCATTCTTTTTCCTTTTATTAGAAGGACTAGGTGCATCAATATTAAATCTCTGAGAATCTTGCTATCACATCCCTAACCCTTAAGCAAGTTAGTCTTGTGCTCATGTCTTCTTTGCATTTGCATCTAAGATTTTTCAACAAGAACAAGAAAGTGGCAAAGGAAAAACTCAAAACCCTAGCCACTACTTTAAATAAAGAAAATCTGAAACTAGTTAAAATCAATGAACCCAAAATGGCCTCAAGAAATGTTCAAACTTTCTGATAAATCATGAAAGTAAATGAGCATTGGAGAAAACTATTTTCTTGACACTTCAAGCATTTTAAATTAATGCAAAAAGCCACTGGTTTCAAATTTTAAATTTGAAATCAGAAACTATAAATTTTCAAAAATGTTGAAAACTTTGGAAATGGTTGGGAATATTATAACAAATATTCAGGTGTGTTTAAAATAGTTTTTACAACCTTTTTGGAGCTGAAATAAATAGCAAATCAATGTGAGAAATTAAAACAGAAATAAAAACAGAAGGAAATGGAAAAGAGGTTACCTGTCGCCTGAGGAGGCCCAGCCCATCAGGGGCAGGGTCGTCTTCTTCCTCTGCCTTCTGGCAGAGGGGAGATCGACCACGGCGGCCCCCTCCACCTCCGGCTTCGCCGTGGCGAGCTCCAGAGCCCCCGGGACAGCGCGACGACGGGGTTATCCTCCCCGAGGCCGACCCTATCCATTCCCCAGCACCGGTTCCCCCGCCTCCTCTCGGATCTTTTCCTCCCTCCTGCTGTCGCCATTACCACGAGCTCGAGCTCGAGCCGCAGCGCTTCTACCCACGGGAACCTCCCTCCGAGTAGTCCGTTAGCTCCGCCTCGTTGTTCTGGTCATCTCTGCAGAAGCTGAAGCATCCCTGAGCTCTGCATCGCCCCAACGCCATCGTCTTCCACCTCCAGCCGTCGGACCTCTCCCGTCGATTCGTTCCTTCCGGCGCACCCCCGAGCCCTTCAACAACACCATCGGAACCGCCGTGAGCTCGTCGTCGTTTCCCCTCTCGCCCCACGCTCTTCCGTGCATCGTAGCCCCGTTCCCCACCAAGGCCGACAGCTCCTCGCCGCCGGTCATGTCGTCGCCGTCGCTGTGGTGTCTGATCCACGCGCTCGAGCTAGGGATCGAGCTCCTGGAGTCTCCAGGAGTGTGATGAGCCCATCAGCTGTCCTCCCCGTGCCCTAGAGCCATCAACCGCGGGAGGCCGAGCTTCGGCCGCCGCTTCGGCTCGTCGTCGGCGCCTCTCCCGGCGACCCTAGCCTCCCCTGATGCCCCGCTAGATGCGGCGTTGCACCAGCTACCCGTAGCTCCTTTCTGCGCCCAAAACCGACGGCCGATGCGCTGTCTAGCTCTCTCCGACGAGCCCTCCGCCGCGCCCGTGGTCGCCGCCGGCCATGCTCCGGTGGGGGCCGACGTGGCAAAGCTAATCCAGTAGATTAGGAGCTTAATCTCTCGCTCACAGTGGGCCCAAGGCCAAGTCAACTCAGTTTAGGGGCTGGTCAGCGCGGGATTAGTCCCAGAGAGGCTGACCAGTGGGTCCCCCCTGTCAGGTTTGACCTGAACAGGTCGGTTGACCTGCTGACGTCAGTCTGATGCAATAAAGAGAATTTCCAGTATACAAATAATTCCAGGAAATTGCTAAAACTTGTAAAAATCATAGAAATTAATCTGTAACTCCAATGAAAATAATTTATATATGAAAAAGTATTAGAAAAATTCAAGGATTTTGATTATGCTACTTTCAACTATGTTTGAAAATGTTACAGAACCCTAACATGTAGAATAAGGAATAATTCAATTCTTATAATTACTTTTTAAATGGAATTTGGAAAATATTCAAATTTCATTATGAATGCCATGATCACACACTGTCCTAATTACAAATCAGTACCTTAACATGACATCTCATGCATGCTAACATCAAGTTGATCTGAGCATCAGGTCGAATCAATTAAACCGGTATCCGAGACTACCTCATTTGAATTGATATTCGAATGTGATTCAAACCAATCTCAAACCTAACACATGCTGATTATAATAGTTTGTCACCTTGCATTCTCATGCCATGCTCATGCATCATTTTGATTGCATATGATTGTTATTGAATGTTGCCATTCATTTCGGTAGGCTCCGCACCCCCGGATTCCACCGAATATCCGTCTGACGGATATCGTTCCTCCTCTGAGCAACAAGGCAAGCAACCCTTTTGATCATCCCGATAATTCCCATGGTCTTGCTCCTGCACTTATTATTGCATTAGGATCAAATGCTTCAACTGCTTTTGCCACGTTAGTTGAACCCACTTCCTTTGCATGAACTAACCTTGTCACAGTAAATAGCCGAACCTTGCAACCTAGCATACCTGGTAGTTGCTTGATCTATGTTGTGCCTTATCCTGCTATGCATGCTATGCCTAGAGTTGTGTATGGTCTGTCATCTGGGAGATGAACAGAATTGTGAGAATGTGTTCGGTAAGCAAAGGTTGTGTGTTGAACCTGATTTGGTAAAGGTACCGGTGAAAGGCTGTGTAGGAGTACATGGCGGGTTGTTTCATTGGAACCGTCCATAGGAACTGAGTTCCGTGTATGTAATCCAAGACTAGATACTACCACATGTTGGGCCCTGAAATATGACCCCACTCGTCCTATTAACCGCTTAGTACTCGTTCCAGGAGTTGCAAGTAGTTTCTGGTGTTTATAGTAATGCTAGAGGCCGTGCACGGTGCTGACCTGAGCGGTGGGCCGTGATGCGGTAGGCAGTGGCACGGTGTACCAAGTGGCACCCGGATGGTGGGCTTGGGAACCCTGCGCACATCGTTTGAGGCCGTGGCGGAAACCTCGACCGGACTTCCGTACGGGTTACTCTCAGATAGGCGATAAACCTGGACTAAGTACTAGTGTGGTTAACGGTCGTGGCCGACTCCCTCGCTGGGCTTCCGCTTGAAGGTTGCCGAGGTGCATGACGTGCACATGGCGATAAGTGGCGACAGCGTGTGTGACGAAGTACACCCCTGCAGGGTTATGATATATTCGAATAGCCGCGTCCGCGGATATGGACTACTTGGAGACATATGTTGTTCATAGATAACTTCAATGGCTACTGAAAATTGCCAAGATAAGCGTGAGTGTCGTGGACGGCATTTCCGTACGGAGACGGAATGATTCCACGATAGTGTATTGTTGTGGTGTTAGTGGACTCGGTGCGAGAAATCAAGTTGTCAAAATTATTTAAAAATACAAGTTGTCTAGCCACAAGTCAAATGCTGGCTTTCCGCATGAAACCCCACAATACCTTTTAATACCTTGCATGAGTAGTTAGTTGTCCTAAAGTCTTGCTGAGTACCTTCATACTCATGTTTGCTTAATACATGTTGCAGAGGTTGCTAATGACCCTAATGGAGGGTTCTTCGTAGACATCGACGACGACGAGTAGCTGGTGTCCCAGCTACGATCTGGCCCTATGTTGGGTCTGTAGTATAGTCAGGCTATGTGCCATCTAGTTGCCCTGTCTGTACTCAGACAGTTTAAGCTCTTCCGCTGGCTTGTAACTGAATGACTGCTATTATGGGTCGTGAGACCCTTAATGTGTAATATTATGTGTGTGGCTCTTCCGAGCCTCTTAAATAAAGCTTGTATGTTTATGGTTATGTTGTAATGCCATCGATGTATCTATACATATCGGTATGCCATGCGTACGTGTGTCGTACTTGATATGTATGGGGTTCGATTACCTAGTCGTGAGCTTTAGTAGCATTCCTTACAAGGAAATGCCCCTTTGTGATCCAACGAGCCTTGGTAGTTCCCTACTGCTCCGGACACATTGGTTGACCGGCATGTGTCCTTCTTAGCTGCTGTGTCTGTCCCCTTTGGGGAAATGCCACGCGATGTAATGGAGTCCTTGTAGCTTGCTACGACTCGTCTACATTCGCTGATGACCGACACCTGCTTTGTTGGGTCATGTATGCCTGTCCTTGTGCGGTACTGCCACTTTGGTTTATGACTAGACATGTCGATCCAGGTTCTTTGACATTGGATTGCTAGCGACACTATCGCATACGTGAGTCAAAAGACGCAAACGGTCCCGGCTAAGGTAAGGCTGCAGCCGTGGAGTTAACCGTGCGTGAGACCACAAAGGGATGCGATGTGTTACAGGCTGGATTCCTATGGCTTAGGATCGGGGTCCCAACACTTGCTCAATTCTCTTAGGATGGCCTTGAGGATATAAAGGTTCGTGAGTCATTCTACCACCTCTATTCACAACTCTAACATAATGATCATTGTTCTTACTAATCATCTCATTGAGCAATTCATTCTATGCTTTAAGTACTTGTTCTACTTGAGTAGTTACCATGGAAGCATGTTTACTAATAAGACTAATATCATTGACAGTTCTGCTCATATTTTCACCCAATCGATCAAGTATGTAGGCACTATGGATCAATTGTCTACTAACATAAGCATTGAAATTTTCTTGTTTAACAATAAACTTTTCAAATTCATCCAAGCATTGGATAGAAGATTTATTATAAGGAATATCACCTTCATCAAATCTATGAAGAGAATGGACCTCTACTACGTGTGTCGGGTTATCAAGACCATGTATTTCTTCAATAGGTGGTAGATTACTAACATCTTCAGCTTTAATACCTTTTACTTTCATGGATTTCTCTGCCTCTTGCATATCTTCAGGAGTAAGAAATAGAATACCTCTTTTCTTCGGAGTTGGTTTTGGAGGGGGTTCGGAAATAGTCCAATCATTATCATTGCTCAATATATTGTTCAATAGTAGTTCATCTTGTTCGACGGTTCGTTCCCTGAAAGCACAACCAGCACAACTATCTAGGTCGTTCCTAGAAGCATGAGTTAGTCCATTATAAAAGATATCAATTATTTCATTTTTCTTGATAGGGTGATCAGGCAAAGCATTATGTAACTGGAGAAGCCTCCCCCAAGCTTCTGGGAGACTTTCTTCTTCAATTTGCACAAAGTTAAATACTTCCTGCAAGGCAACTTGTTTCTTATGTGGGCAGGAAAATATTTTTCACATAAGTAATAAACCATATCCTGGGGACTATGCACACAACCAGGAGGAAGACAATTAAACCATATCTTAGCATCACCCTTTAATTAATGAGAATGGAAACAACTTAAGAATAAAATAATAATGAATCTTTTCCTCATTAGTGAATAGGGTGGCTATATCATTCAATTTAGTAAGGCGTGCCACAACAGTTTCAGATTTATAACCATGGACAAGATCATATTCTACCAAAGTAATTAACTCAGGATCAACAAAGAATTCACTTATGAGTAACACGGATAGGTGTAGTAGCAAACTTGGGATCATATTCCATTCAAGCATCCAATGATTTTTCCTTCCACATGCATAGCAATTTCTTAGGATCATCTCTTTACTTACAAGCAAGAAAGTCCCTACCTAGTTCTCCTTCCATAACATAACCCTCAGGTATATCAGGAAATTCGTATCTAGGAGAGAGAGGTATAGCAGGTGTACCATAGTGTTCAGTTTCAATAAATTTATCAGATTTTGTATTCACTCTAGCAATTCGCTCATCAAGAACTTCACCAACTGGCACAGTAGTATCAAGCAAAGTATCATCATAAGCATCATGCATAGCAGAAGTAGCATCATCAATTACATGCGACGTATCAGATTCAGTAGCAGGTGGTGGTATCACAAATTTACCCATAATAGAAGGTGAATCAAGTGCAGAGCTAGATGGCAGTTCCTTACTTGTCCTCGTAGTTGAGGGGTAGATCTTTGTTTTACCGTATTTAAGATTCTTCATATTGATCAACAGATATAAATTCCAAGTGACTCAAAAAATAGAGCTATGCTCCCTAGCAACGGCGCGAGAAAAAGGTCTTGATAACCCACAAGTAAAGGGGATCACAAGAGTTTTCGAGGGTAGAGTATTCAACCAAATTTATTGATTCGACACAAGGCGAGCCAAAGAATATTCTCGAGTATTAGCAGCTGACTTGTCAATTCAACCACACATGAAAACTTAATATTTACAGAATAGTGTGTAGTAGCAAAGTAGTATGGAAGTAACGATAATAGTGGCAAACATGACAATAGCAGTTTTGTAATGATTGTAACGGTAGCAACGGAAAAATAACTTAGCAATGATCAATATGCGGGAAGCTCGTAGGCAATGGATCAGTGATGGATAATTATGTCGGATGGAATTCATCATGCAACCGTTATAATATAGGGTGATACAGAACTAGCTCCAATTCATCAATGTTCATGGTCCTTCTCACTCGGTTGCCCTTCGCTGAACCCCTAGATCAGGAGGCGACACTGTCAAGTGGTATGCTTCGCATATATGGGGTTACCTTCTTCGTCCATCTTTGTGTGCACCGGACAAGGCTGGTCCAGGATGGGATTGTTGAACGGCTTCTTCTTGGGGGTAAACTGCGCCTTCCCTTTGCCTTTGAACTTGGCATTGGTCACGGCTGTAGCTTCTGCTTGCGGTGTGGGCGGAGCTTTCTGTTTCTGCTTCTGAGTGTTACCTCCGTCAACATCGCCGACTGTCTTGTGCTTGCCGCTCCGGATGCGGTCCTCTTCTTCGCCATTTGCGTAGCGAGCCTCTATCTCCATCATCTTCCTCATGGAGATGTCGCATGTTCGACCGAACTTTAGGTACAGCTCTCTGTACCGCACGCCTGCCTTGAAGGCGCAGACTGCTTGATGCTCGGTGACGTTCTCCACCGTGTGGTAGAGAGTTGTCCAACGCTGGATGAAGTCGCGCAGGGGTTCATTCGGCTTCTGGACACAGTGCTGGAGTTCCACAAGGCCTGCAGGGCGTTTGCACGTCCCTTCGAAGGTCCTGATGAACACTCGGGCCAGATCCGCCCAACTGTAAATGCTCGAGGGGGCCATCTGGTTCAGCCACGCTCGCGCCGAGCCGTCGAGCATCAGAGGGAGGTGCTTCATAGCGACATGGTCGTCCCCTCCTCCGATCTGGACTGCCACTCGGTAGTCATCTAGCCATGTTTCCGGCTTGGACTCTCCTGTAAACTTAGTGATTCCCGCTGCCAATCGGAAGTTGGGCGGGATGTCAGCCGAGCGGATGGCTCGACTAAAACACTCGGGACCAGACACGATGGCCCTGCTTCCACTCGGACGGTCCATATCGCGACCATCGCGGTGGGCTCGACCTCTGTCGACTCTTCGCTGGGCGATACGTCCTCTTGCGTCGGGTCTTGGGTCGTAAGTGTCGCCGACTGAACGCCGATCATCATGATGTCGGGACCCATAGGGCCCACCCCGCGGAGGGGTCCGTGAGCGGCGACGATCTTCGTGAATCACGGAACGGCTGCCTCCCATGTGGCGTTGATGGGAACCAGGGCTGTGAAATGATCGATGCGTATTCGCGTGGACGGAACTGTTATAGATCCAGTTGTGCGACTAGGAGACTGCCGAATTCTGCTGCTGCGCCGTGTGCAACAGGGCTTGGATCTGCTCGATCCCTCTACCAGCCTCTGAATCAGTCGGCTGGAGGGAATCGGCTATCTTGGCAGCTGCAGCCAAGTTGAGGAGGGGTGTGCGGAACAGCTCCACGTTGCTCCGCCGAGTGTGCCGACTAGCGGAACGGCGAGGTGGACGACGTGCGCCGGACGCTTCGCCGATCTCGTGCTCGTTCCAGCCAGCCTGACGGGGATCTTCATGGTAGTTGGCCATGTGTACTTCTGCTGCGGGCCCGTGACCCACATACTCGGAAGGAAACTCAGTGGGAACCGAGTCCGAGCGCTGGGCCGACGGGGCAACCACAACGGACTCAAGAACTGCCACTTGCGAAGATGCGTTCTGGCGCGCCTGGGCGTGCTGCACCCAACGCTGGAGCCGCGGATGGCGAGACCGCGTGCTGCGGCGCGTGGCAGCGGTGCAGGTCGACACTGTAGTCGACTGTTGAAGAAGAAGGACGCCGCGAGCGCCGGCACGGAAGTGCGTAGCCCTGCGACAGGGAAGCGCCTCGACGTCAAGGGGCGCATCCCGAAGCCACGCCGAATCGTCGACGAAGAAGGAGAGAGCACCGAAGAGGATCTGGTGACCCATGCTCGAATCTCCACCGGACGACATGACGAAAGGAAGTAGTCGCAAACTCGCCGGAAGTCGCTTAGACGCCTGCTCCAAGGTGGGCGCCAACTGTCGTGGGTATAACCCTGACAGTAGATGTGTAGGGTACGAATGAGATGGGCAGAGTCCTAGCTACGGCGAGGTTGTATGAGTTCAGGCCCCTCTGCGGTGGAGGTAACAGCCCTACGTCTCAGTGCTCTCTCGGAGCTTGTTGCCGAGTGTAATATGGAATACAATGATTTTCTAACCCCTCTACCAGTGGGAGAGGGCGGCTTATATAGAGTGCGCTGCCCTCCACAACGGTTCCGGTATGGGGGCGGAGTACTGGGGATTGAATGCATACGTTAGAGGTAACATATGCCCTAAATGCTAATAAATGCACCCGGAAACGTACGATAGTTTCCCTCCAGAGAGGTTACGATGTAACGAGTGTATCCAGTCGGTTAGCTTGGTATCCTCCGAATGCTGGTCTCCAACTGGATGAGTGAGGACCTGTTACCGACTGGATGATGGGGACTCCTTAATTCAGTAACGACAGACTTAGGGCCCTGTCCTTTGTGTGGGGTAGTCCTTGGGTAAGACCTGTATGGCAGGCCTATGACCCTACCCTAGGACTATGACCCCATTAGGTGCTCTAGTTCACCTCCTATGCACATGAGGTGTTCGATGAAATGCCCGAGCCACACTAGTTTAGCTTTCTCCTCTCGAAGCTCGACCTAGGAGCTCCATTTTTTCGAGATTTGTCTAGATTTAGGGGTCCGTCACGCCCGTCCCCGTTTTCACCGCCGTTGATCGCCCGCGCCGATCTCGTCATCGGCACCACCGTGGTGAGCCTCTTGTTCTTATCTTCTTTATGATACTTGTCTGATTTTCTTACTTTAGACAGATATTTGTCTGATTTTCTTAATTTTGACACACATAATTATATGTAATGCACGCAGATGAACCGACAATGGATGGATGGTGACACACACACCTCCGAGTACATTAGGGGCGTGCATATTTTTCTCGAAGTGGCTAAGGCAAACAAGCATAATGGTTTTATGTGTTGTCCATGCAATAAATGTGGGAATACGAAGTCTTACTCTGACCGGAAAATCCTTCACACCCACCTGCTTTACAAGGGTTTCATGCCACACTATAATGTTTGGACGAGGCATGGAAAAATATGGGGTTATGATGGAAGACGACGAAGAAGAAGACGATGACAACTATGTGCCCCCTGAATACGGTGATGCTGCAACTAGGGGAGCTGCTGAAGATCAAGAGGAACCAGACGATGTGCCCGATGATGCTGCAAAGGGGGAAGCTGCTGAAGATCAAGAGAAACCAAACGATGTGCCCGATGATGATCTCCGCCGGGTCATTGTTGATGCAAGGACGCAATGCGAAAGTCAAAAGGAGAAGCTGAAGTTCGATCGCATGTTAGAGGATCACAAAAAAAGTTGTACCCCAATTGTGAAGATGGCAACACGAAGCTGGGTACCGTATTGGAATTGCTGTAGTGGAAGGCAGAGAATGTTGTGCCTGGCAAAGGATTTGAGAAGCTACTGAAAATATTGAAGAAGAAGCTTCCAAAGGGTAATGAATTGCCTGACAGTACGTACGAAGCAAAGAAGGTCGTATGCCCTCTAGGATTGGAGGTGCAGAAGATACATGCATGCCCTAATGACTGCATCCTCTACCGCGGTGCGTACGAGGATTTGAACGCATGCCCGGTATGTGGTGCATTGCGGTATAAGATCATACGAGATGACCCTGGTGATGTTGACGGCGAGCCCCGCAGGAAGAGAGTTCCTGCGAAGGTGATGTGGTATGCTCCTATAATACCACGGTTGAAACGGCTGTTCAGAAACAAAGAGCATGCCAAGTTGATGCGATGGCACAGTGAGGACCGTAAGAAAGACGGGAAGTTGAGAGCACCCGCTGACGGGTCGCAGTGGAGAAAAATCAAGAGAGAGTGCTGGGCTGCGTTTGCATGTGACCCAAGGAACGGATGGTTTGGTTTAAGCATGGATGGCATTAATCCTTTCGGGGAGCAGAGCAGCAATCACAGCATCTGGCCCGTGACTCTATGTATGTATAACCTTCCTCCTTGGATGTGCATGAAGCGGAAGTTCATTATGATGCCAATTCTCATCCAAGGCCCTAAGCAACCCGGCAACGACATTGATGTGTACCTAAGGCCATTAGTTGAAGAACTTTTACAGCTGTGGAATGGAAACGGTGTACGTGCGTGGGATAAGCACAAACAGGAGGAATTTGACCTGCACGCGTTGCTGTTTGTAACCATCAACGATTGGCCCGCTCTCAGTAACCTTTCAGGACAAACAAACAAGGGATACCACACATGCACGCACTGTTTAGCTGACACCAAAAGTATATACCTCGGAAGCTGCAGGAAGAATGTGTACCTGGGCCATCGTTGATTTCTTCCTACCAACCATCAATGTCGAAAGAAAGGCAAGCATTTCAAAGGCGAGGCAGATTACCGGAAGAAGCCCGCCATGCGTATGGTGATCACGTACTTTCTATGGTTAATGATTTACATGTAATCTTTGGAAAGGGTCCCGGCGGACTAGCTGTTCCGAGTGACGCTGGGGACACGCACCCATGTGGAAGAAGAAATCTACATTTTGGGACCTACCCTACTGGAAAGACCTAGATGTCCGCTCTTCGATAGACGTGATGAACGTGACGAAGAACCTTTGTGTCAACCTGCTAGGCTTCTCGGGCGTGTATGGGAAGACAAAAGATACAGCTGAGGCACGGGAGGACCTGCAACGTTTGCACGAAAAAGACGGCATGCCTCCAAAGCAATATGAAGGTCCTACTAGCTACGCACTTACCAAAGAAGAGAAGGAAATCTTCTTCGAATGCCTGCTTAGTATGAAGGTCCCGACTGGCTTCTCGTTGAATATAAAGGGAATAATAAATATGGCAGAGAAAAAGTTTCAGAATCTAAAGTCTCATGACTGCCACGTGATTATGACGCAACTGCTTCCGGTTGCATTGAGGTGGCTTCTACCGGAAAACGTCCGATTAGCCACTGTGAAGCTACGTGCATTCCTCAATGCAATCTCTCAGAAGATGATCGATCCAGAAATCATACCAAGGCTAAGGAGTGATGTGGTGCAATGTCTTGTCAGTTTCGGGCTGGTGTTCCCACCATCCTTATTCAATATCATGACGCACATCCTAGTTCATCTAGTTGACGAGATTGTTATTCTGGGCCCCGTATTTCTACACAATATGTACCCCTTTGAGAGGTTCATGGGAGTCCTAAAGAAATATGTCCGTAACCGCGCTAGGCCAGAAGGAAGCATCTCCATGGGCCATCAAACAGAGGATGTCATTGGGTTTGTGTTGACTTCATTCCTGACCTTAAGAAGATAGGTCTCCCTAAATTGTGGTATGAGGGGAGAATGACTGGAAAAGGCACGCTTGGAGGGGAGACAATAATATGCAGGGACGGATATTCTTGGTCTGAAGAACACTGCACAGTTCTACAGAACTCTACCTTTGTGACCCCTTATGTCGATGAACACAAGAACAGTCTGCGCTCCAAACACCCGGAGCAGTGCGACGACTGGATTGCATGTGAACACATCAGGACTTTCAGCAGTTGGTTGGAAACACGTCTCAGAGATGAAAACACTGTTTGTGATGAGTTGTACTCGTTTTCCAGGGGACCATCTTCGCCTGTTACGATTCGGAAAGGATACGAGATAAATGGGAATACATTTTACACGATCGCCCAAGATCAAAAGAGGACCAACCAAAACAGCGGTGTCCACTTTGATGCAGCCACCGAGAGGGGAAAGGACACATATTTTGGTTACATAGTGGACATATGGGAACTTGACTACTGAGAGGAGGCGGTAGACGGCAAAGAGGGGGTTGGGGGTGGGGATGGCGTCGGCCGTTAGGGCATCCCCTTTGACTTCTGCATACCCTTTCTTTGTCGTCCGTTGGCAGAAGGCGAAGTGGGGGTGGTGCCTGGGCCCTTTATCATCTGCCTACACCTTTTGTGCCGTCTGCCGGCAGACGGCAAAGATTTGGCTGATGGAAAACACTTTCTTTTACATCAGCCAAATCTTTGCCGTCGGCTGACGACAAAGAGACTCTTTGCCATCAGTCAGCCAACAGACAACAAAGAACTAGCTGATGGCAAAGAGGTTGTTTGCCATCAGCCAGCAGACGGCACAGAACTAGCTGATGCCAAATTTCCTAATTCTAGTAGTATAGGAGGCGGAAACCTCCAAGTGTAGTAAACTCATGGCTCTCACTCGAGCAAATCGATGAGGGGAGCTTAAACAAATGCAACAAATGCAATGCAAGGTCAAGCAACAAATCCTCAACTCACTCTCTCAATCTCACAATATGCACTCTCAAAATTAGGAAACTGAACAGAGGGGATGCAATGAAGGAAATAAACAATTGACTGAAAAATCGAGCCACAAATCCCCTTTCACATTGATGCACAAAATGATGTTTATAAAGTGTTTGTACAACCCCGACGCCGCTGGGGAGGAAAGGCTCTATTATAACCAACCTCCAAAACTAGCCGTCGGGTATCCAACGGACACTTCCTGGACACCCTGTGCCCAAGGGGTCCTGTTCCCACGGTACAAGCCCATGTGCACGCGGACCATGTGCCCACGGCCTCAAAACCCCGTGCACACGAGGAACTCTGAGACAACCCAAAGCAGGAAACTGAAACATGCATAACTTGGGCATACGGACTCCAAATTAGATGATCTTCGGTTTGTTTCGAAGCTATGGAAAGGCCCAAGGTCCTCACCAGGAGAACTACCCAATCTAAACAATGAAGAATGACGCAAAATATGAAAAGGTTTGATCTCTCTACATGCGACGTGATCAATCTACTCACTCGAAAGTCCCTCTTGATAGTACAACTATCAAACTTATAATCCGGTCTTGCACCAAGCACCATGAGACTGAAAAACTAGGAAAACCTAGACAAGGTATACCTTTGACTTGCACATTCCACTTGATCTTTTTGAGGACTTTGAATGCTTGCCTCAAGTTGTAATCCTTTTCTTGTCCGCGATCGCTTGGTGAAGATACTTGAAATGCTTCCTCATATTGGAATCAGGGAAGCCTTAGCTTAAGTCGATCTTAACATGCACATTATCATGATATGGACCGCAAGCTTCAAAGTGCATAACCTCCGACTTATCATCTTGCACTGCACTCCTCGAACCCAATGACCATCACCACTTGATATCATCCTTACATAGCCTACTCGAACTCGTTCTTTTGATGCAAGCCCTTGAGATACACTTAACCATATAGACATAGCAAACCCATAGCAAGCGTTAGTGCACAAAAGGGCGATTCAGAATTACTTAATACCACTAGATTATATGATCCCACGTGGTATACTGTTTGCGCATGTGTATTGACCATCTAGATACAATCTTTGAGCTTCATCTTGGTCAACCAACAACTTTACTTCAAGCTCTATATTGTTTTCTTGAAAGCCATAATGAACTCTTCATTTTACTTCATTGCTTCAAGAATATATCACCAAAGCCCTTTCATGACCATATCAAGATTCACCATGAACACCATATTGGTCATCACTTGCTCTGTTAAATGCCCCATCACAAACAATTGATAAACATAATGAATTCTTCACTCTAGTTTAAATCTTCAAGATATGATCAACCAAAACCAAACACACGAGCTCATCATGATCTTCTCTTGATCATACCTTAGCTTGAATTCTTCGCTTTAATTATAGTGTGAAGAACTTCATTATTATAAGATGAAATGTGTCAACCTTTGGGGTCCTCAAATGAACTCCACCATCGAGACTTATAGGAGATGATGTTTATGGAACTCTTCCCACATAAATTCAACATGCTTCATGCATCACTATGGAACTTTTCTTCGTATAAGATACAATCCGCTTGATACTCCATAGAGATTGTCATTCAATACCAAAGCTAATAGAAAATCTTCATCTCTATGGCAATCATCCTTAAGCCTCCACCTATGTAATATACCTTCAAATATATCTCAGTGAAACCATTCGTTCATAGAGATTGTCATTAATTCCCAAAACCACACTTAGGGGTTAAATGCCCTTTCACTTACGGCCAATACAGATGATTTCAAGTGGTAAATACACAATATGACGAAGTGAAGAAAGCCAGAAAATAAAGGATGGATAAATGCAATAAAAGCATCCACGCTACTACTTGGAGACGGATACTTGCGCGACCCAGAAGTTGGAGATAGGTTTATCTGTATTGTTCAATAGGGTGATGTAGGAGTTCACCTTTTTATGCGTTTACCTACAAGAGAGCAGTAGTTAGTGTTGGTAACTTCTGATATTTCGGTCACTTTCTAGATTATTTCTAGAATGATGAAGAGTTGCTTAACTGGTATGATAACAACTAGAATGATGAGGAGTATTTTTCTCTTTTATAATATTTTAACTTACATGATTAAGATGGTAATGAGTTTTTATTTCACATATATTAGATTAAAGTAGATGGATGCAAGATACCAGGTTGAATTAGAGGAAAAGGCGATGTTGCGACTCGCAACATCGTATTTTCTCTAATTCAACTCGGTCTCTTGCATCAATCTAATTTAATCTAAATGTTGTATCTTCCATAATTTCTACAGATGTTTTATATTAATATGTATAACCGCGTGAAAATACAATATAAATATAAAAAGAAATACACGTGATTAGTAGTAGTGCTAGTTATGGAGACGCGGTGATAATAGTTAGTAGTAGCGCATTTATAGATACAAGCTACTGATTGATAAGTTACCATTAGCACCGGTAGACCTACGCTACTGCTAGTAGTTAGATGTAGGTATGTAGCAATAGCGTGGACAGACGCGCTACTACTAGGAATTATTCCCGCGCTACTACTAGGGTTTTCTCTAATAAGGTATGTTCTGCTGTATAAAAACTTGTATGACAGTGTACAAAAAAATATAAATGCATAGTAGTGGCGATAGATAGAAACAAGCACTACTACTAAAATTAGTAGTGGCGCTGGGTAGAAACAAGCGCTAATGCTACCAAAATTAGTAGTAGTGTTGGATAGAAATAAACGCTACTGATACTAGAATTAGTAGTAGTGCTGCATATAAAATGCACTTTTGCTAAATATTAGATGCAGCTCTTTACCAGTAGCGCTGGCAGCCGTGCTACTAGTTGGTCAAAAATCCGCACTACTGGTAATGTTTTCCCTAGTAGTGATAATAATATGAGAGGAAACCAAATTTTGGCCTAGAGGCTCCTTAACTCTATGCCCAGTCTCGAATATTAAGAATGCATGGTCTCTACAATCTGACGTTACTAATGAGCAATGTCCATGAAATTTACAAATAAGATATGTAACTGGCGAATTGTCGTTGATATGGGACACGGGTACCCTCATAGAGGTAGGCCGTGGATCATCATCCTAAAGTGGTGTGTCATTATGCCTTCTTGCACAGTGCCTCAACCACGGTGCGTTGCGGCTGGGATGGGACACCGTGATGGAGAGCTAGCGTAATGGATGTGGTACGTCGGATCCACACGACGACGGCGCGAGATGGGCTTCGATGTGGCAGATTATGCATGCGAGTGGATCGCCCCCTATCTGGCATCCATCTTCAGATGATGGTGCGGGTTATGGGCAGAGCATGCCAGTGTCCTCAACCATGGCGCCGATGGCATCGACATGGTCACTGATATTTGATGATAATAATGTATTGATTGATGCCTCAGTGGGCTGTTTACATAAGTACAAAGTCTTGGAATCCAAGTATAGAAGAGATAGATTATAATTCAAACTATCAAAACTAAACCGGACGAATATACTCTAATATCCCCCCGCGGTATCAACTTCGGGCGTGACAATGTTGAGACTGGAGCGTATGTCGGTGAAGGATGCGTTGGGAAACCCTTTGATGAAGATATCAGCAAACTGCACATTTGTTGGTACCTGTACAATTCGAAACTCCCCAAGAGCCACCTTCTCACGAACAAAGTGGATGTCGATCTCAATGTGCTTCGTGCGACGTTACTGAACTCGATTAGATGCCATATAGACTGCTGAAATGTTATCGCAGTAAACAATGGTAGCATGCTCGAGTGGTCGATGAAGCTCCACGAGGAGTTTCCGAAGCCAGACGTCCTCGCTATAGCATGTGCAACTGCCCGATACTCAGATTCAGCGGATGGACTGGAGAGTGTATCCTGACTTTTCGAAGACCGAGAAACAACATTATCACCCACATAAACACAATAGCCGGATGTGGATCGTCGAGTGTTGGGACAACCTGCCCAGTCTGCATCAGAATATACTGTCAAGCTTGTTGGAGAGGAAGAATTGATAAGGAGGCCGTGGTCTAGAGTACCTTTGAGATAGCAAAGAATGCGTCTAATATGAGCAAGATGAGGAGCACGAGGGTCGTGCATAAAAAGACTGTCTTGTTGAACAGAGTAGGAAATATCAGGGCGATAAGGGCATCTGTAATGCTGCGATAATAGGTGGGATCAGGAACGGGTTCACCATCAGCCGACAATTTGGCACGGGTGTTAGCAGGTGTTCGACAGGGTTGACAAGTAGACATGCCGGCATGGGAAGGCAAATTAACCTTGGGAGAGAAAAAGAGTAGAGGGAGTACGAGAAACATTGATACCAAGAAAATGATGTAGAGAACCAAGATCAGTCATAGAAAATTCATGATTTAGAGAAGAGATTATTTTGTGTAGGAAAGTATCAGAAGTAGAGGTTAGAACTATATCATCTACATATAATAAGAGAGAGGCGTTGTTATTAGAGAAAGTAAAAACAAAAAGAGAGGAGTCGGATTTAGAAGTGACAAAGCAAATGGTTTGAACGAAGTTAGCAAAACGTTGGAACGAGGCTCGGGGAGCCTATTTAAGAGCATACAACAATTTGTTGAGAAGACAAACGAGATTTGGTGAGGAAGGATTTTCAAAACCATAGGGTTGCTAGCAGTACGCAGTTTCATTCAGTGTTCCATGGAGAAAAGCATTTTTGACATCTAGTTGATTAATGGGCCATGACAAGGAGACCGCAAGACTAAGGATAACATGGATGGTGCTAGGTTTTACCACTGGAGAAAAGGTCTCATCAAAATCAATGTCGTGCTGTTGGGAAAAACCACGACAAACCCAGCGAGCTTTGTAGCGGGCAAGAGAACCATCGGCATGAAACTTCTGGCAAAAAACCCATTTTCCAGAAACAATATTAACACCAGGAGGCTTGGGAACCAAAGTCCAGATGTTGTTTTGCTGTAGAGCATCTAATTCGTCCCATATAGCAGCAAACCAAAGGGGATCAAGAAGAGCCCATTTGTATGAGGTTGGCAGAGCGGAGATAGTCGGTGTGGCCGTGAGATTAAGACGGCGAGTAGGGAGATGAAAATCGTGTTTTCCACGAGTACACATGACATGATCGTTAGTGGGTGGTGGAATGGGTATGGCGTTGGGTGGGAGGGGTAATTGGACCGGTGTCGGGCTTGCAGGGCTTGCCGATGTCAGACTTGCCGGTGCCATGCTTGCCGGACTTGCCGATGTCGGGCTGGCCTGCTGCATCAGGTTAGCCGGCCACACCATGGTAGAGGGAGAGGTCACAGCAGAGGTGGTGGTGGTTTGTTGATGATTGGGTGAGGTGATGGTAGCGACAGAAAAAGGAACAATTTTTTCATCGAATGTGATATGGCGAGAGATGGATCCAAAACGGCGATGTCCTTTGTGGTCATTGGAGAGGAAAAGAGAAATGCAGGGTAGATATCGTGGGGCTAGTTTGTTGAGCTGTGGTGGATGTGATGTTAGGAAAGTATAGGCAACCGAAAACCCGAAGAGAAAGATAGTTGGGACCAGATACAAGAAGAGATTGAAAGGGTGTATACTTAGGACATGTTTTGGTGGGGCGGATGTTAAGAAGAAGGGTGGCAGTGCGTAGAGCTTCGACCCAAAAACTGGGAGGAAGAGATGCTTGGATGAGTAAAGTGCGTATGATATCGTTGATGGAACAAAGAGAGCGCTCGACCTTCCCATTTTGAGGAGAGGTATAAGGGGAAGGAAACCGGAGAAGAAAGCCATGGGAGAGCAAAAAGGAGTGAATAGTGACGTTGTCGAACTTACGCCCGTTGTCACATTGAATAAATCGAATCCGTAGGCCAAAGTGTGTTTGGACGTCGGTGTGAAAGGTGAGAAAAATTTTATGGACGTCAGATTTAGCACGTAGAGGGAACGTCCATATGTAGTGAGAATAATTATCTAAAATCACAAGATAATACTTATACCCAGAGACACTAGGAATAGGGGAGGTCTAGAGATCACAACGTAAAAGCTCAAAAGGAAAAGTGGTAACAGTATATGATGTTCCAAAAGGTAGCCGAACATGTTTGCCGCATTGGCATGCATTACAAAGAGAAGAATCATGTGACACACTAGTGCTAGGAATAGAAAGTTCTTGTAGTAAAGAGGACAATGTTAATTTAGTGGGATGACTGAACCGACAATCCCACAGATCTATCGAAGCAAGCATGGCGTGAGGAGAGGACGTAGGCGCGCAGTGAAGTGGATAGAGATCGTGTGTGCAATTGCAGCGAGCGAGAAGTATCCCCGTTCTCAGATCCTTCACAGATAAACCAAAGGGATCAAAGGCTAGAATGACAAGATTATCTATGGTAAATTGGCAAACAAAAATAAGGTTTTTGATTAAAGAGGGAACAACAAGAATATTGCGTAGTTGAAAGTTGCGTGGTCTGTTTGTATGGAAGAGTCACCGGTGGAGGACACGGGAACATGAGAACCGTTGCCTATGGTGATGGAAGGATAAGCGGAAGGAAAACAAGCTGACAGAATATCCATATTTGAACAAATATGCGAAGATGCACCGAAATTGAAGATCCAGTCCATGCCTTGGTTATTTAGTGTAAAGTTGTTCATGGCGGTGATGAAGGCGGCTTGATCCCAGGATGGTTACTATTGAGTAGTTGGTGGTGCGGGTGCAGGCGCATGGGCATACGACATGGGTAAAGCAGGGCCCTAGGCATAGGGCCCAATAGTGTCACAGTTGTTGTTTACGCATTTATAAACATGTTCCACGGATTATAAGTTAAATTACCACTTTAAAACAGGAAATGTCTGACGATGATTATTGGGAGTGTGAATATTCCGGCGACTATAGGGGTGTGTGCAACACGCCTCACCAACGAGACGACGGGTTCTTCAGCATCAAGCTTGACGAGACCTTCGAAGTTTTTGTGGTATGCAACGATGACAAGTGGTTTTTCATAATTAAGCATGACTTCTGTTTCTTTGCTTCAACGTGTAATTTATGTTTTATACAATTCGACTAGTTCCTCCCTTGCTATGCAAGAAGGTATGTGTTGGAGAGGCTCGGTTTCAAAGACCACGAGAGTATGGAGACGAGGAGAGCTAACCTGAGGACTATGCATGGTCACACATTTCTGAGTAAAGTAATGAATGCAGTTTTTAACACAGAAATACGGTGCCTAAATTGGGAAGATCTTTGCAAGGCATATGTATTTCAGGACGGTATGGAAATAACCTTTGATCTTTGTCCTGAAGATAATATGCCAGGTAACATCGACATTTGGGTGGATGTCGATATGCTTCCTGTTTTACCTCCTTATACTAAATTTGTTAAATTATAATTTATAGCTTATTTAGGTGATTCGAGTGAATTACGGAAATTAATTGACACGACACACTACACTTATGGATCACCTCTAACTTGGGAGGAGAAGGATGTTCTTATCTACTTTCTTGTTGGTGCCTTGGTTGGTAGGGAGAACTTCGCGTATAATTTGGGAACTGGCCCAAACTATACATTTTACATGCCACTAGTGCATAGGTTGAGGGCGGATGACATTCGCCGAAATATCTTGGTAAGAGTTTGCTAATTAATTACACTCTAGTATTGCATAAATGGTGTTGATGACATTGCTAACTTAGCTATTATTATGTTCTTCAACAGCAACTGTCAAATGATGTAGTGCCTCTATTGATGCACAACAAAGGTTATACGACAATTAAAAGCCTGCTGAGGGCTGAGTTTGTTGCTCCATACTCGACTGATCGCAAATAAAAAATGCTCCAAATTGAAGCATGAAGAGAAATAAAGAAGGATGACAAGCCACAAGTTGGAGACCGTTGGATCTCTGTGCTTCATCACAGAGACATATGTGTTACTCTGTTTTATGACATTATACCTAGGAACGAGGACTGGGTCTTATGAGAAACAAGTTTTTCTGGTTCATATTAACTTGGCATGATCGATTATGATGATGATTATTATTATGATGTTTTTCTGTTTTATTAGATTTTAACTTCGTATATGATTACGACGATGATGAGTTGTTAGATGAGTACGTAAGATGATGAGTTATATGACATAATATTTGATTAAAGTGGATGGATGCCCCTGGTTGATATATGAAACCCCTAAACCCCTGCTTTCAGAAAAAATAAAAAACCAACGTAAGGCTGCCTTTTAGTCCCGGTTGGTGACAAGTACCCGCCCCTAGCGCGCCCTGCCAGCCACATGGAGGGCCATTAGTCCCGGGTCATGACCAACCGGGACTAAAGGGGAGGGTCCTTAGTCCCAAGTTATTAGTCCCGGTTGGTGACCCGAGACTAAATGTCCTTACCAACAGAGACTATAGCCCTGTTTTCTACTAGTGTAGTTTTTTCGATGATGTTATTAGTACAACCCCGGCATCGCCGAAAACTCGACTCAGGGTTGATAACAAGTCTTAAGGCAAGAGAAAAATCATTTATGCTGCAGGCGCATTGATTATGATCTAAATGGCTTATTTTGCTACCATGACCATAATATTTATAAATGATGCCATGACCACATTTTTTGGCGACTTTGTAACTCATTAGTTCTTATTCTTGTTTAACAGTTTCAAATTGCGGTGGCTTTGATTGTCGATGTACAAGCTATTGTAGCACACCAGTCATGCCTTTCTATGTGCTTGTTTTTTCGTCCTAGCAACCTCTTGTATCGATAACTGTTTTGGATGCACATTGTGTTTTTTAAATGAATATACGGAATGTGTTTGACGTGTCTGCATTTTCCATGAGTACATTATGGACATACTAGTCGTCAACCCGTGCATTCGCACGGGCTAGTTTAGTAACCTGCAATGTAATCAAATTTTGAGACTCAATTTCATTTACTTGTACTAAGGAAATCAAATATTCCAAAAACTATTGGAATGTTCCATCTTGTCCTATATGACCATATATGTTTAATATTATCATAGCCATTTTTTTTACTTAAAATAACAGAATATGAAATTACGCATATACTCAAATGTTCCCTCTAATCTGGATAAAAACAAATAATTTAATCACTTCTAATCTTGGTATATAATGCCTTCAAATTAGACCTTTATAAAGAGAAAAGGAATAGATGTCCGCATAAGAGACACTTTCTATTACTTTTTTTCGTGTTCCAAAATTTTATGATCTAAAAACAAAAGCCTAATCTCCAACTGAAATAATAAGAACGTGCATAATGAAAATAGTCATGAGGTTGAGTTTCTGTACATGTTTCCACGGTTGCACTTTTCTGCATCTCATTTTCTTGCATTATATCATAATGTATTTATCTAAACATGTTCAATTTCATTGTGTTAATAATTTACTACAAGTAAAATACTACTATATTAACATATAGACAAAAGTAAACTGTTTTGGTCTCTGACTGAGTTCACATGACCTTTGGCTAACCTGGTATATACAAAAACCTTACTGGAATATATAAAGCGCAAAAAAATATGAATCCATACTGTATTTACTGAAAATCATATTTGTCAAACAAAACAAACCGACACACATGTCTCTTATCCGTTATCTACCACCCAATATATGTGGTTCCTACAAATTAACATGCATAATACTCCTAACATGGTAGTTTGCCGAGTTCTTGTTTTTTGAAACTCGACAATGGCTATTTAAACATTTGTCGAGTGCCCGATAATTAGAACTCGGCCAAGTTAATTATTATTCAGCGTACATCTAGCCGAGTGTTTTTGCTGAGAATGGAACTCGGCAAACACAATGCCAAGTTTTTTCTAGGCTTTGCCGAGTACGATGGAAACTCGGCGAATTTGGCGATTCCAGTAGTGATGTGACTAACAAAAAGCTTTATCACATTCGCAACCAAACAAATGAACAGTATAAAAATAAGTAAATATCATCCTTGAATGTAGATTATTCTTATGTACATCTTTAATTTTGTTGCTTGTATGTAAGACTATCATTTATAAGTTGGCACCCTAGAATATGGTTGCATCCAATTGGGGTACCCGAGGTGTATTGGCTTTGACTGCCTTGGAATTCTTTTCATTCATTGACATAGGTGTGGGTTTCTGGGAAAATATTCTAAATATGCTGCAAAATCTCGAATAGAACATGTTTAACATATCGATCTACTCTCTAAACCAACCATACATTCATCATATTTTTAATCTATATTAACTTACAAAAGTAATAGTGCATGGACTGATGTCAGATCCAATTGTTCCTCATTAGCAATGCAAAAAATCAGTATCCCAACAATTAGAAACAATTCGAGAGAAAATACGCAACTCTAACCTCCAATACAGGAAGCAATGTTAAGTTTAGCAAGAAGGTGTTCTGATGAGATATATGATTGATGCATGAGCCTATTTTGCAGGGCGGGGTTGTCATAGTTGTGTTGTAATACAGTCTCGGGCATTCGGAAAAGGCTAATTAAAGTCCCTCCAATTTCCTGGTCTTATGGCTTTTGTGGAAAATAAGGTTACCAATATCTGCATATATGCAAATCCATTGCATGGAACATGAGTCTTTCGATCTTGTAGATAATAACCTTTTCCCCGAGAAAAAATTGACTGGTAGTCCTTCACAAAAATTAAAGAAAACATAGAGAACATACCTGAATAAAAATCCCTTGAAAAACTAAAATCAATTGCATATTATGCTTGGAACTGGAAAAAGAAGACAAATCAGTTGGAGTTCTTATAAAACCCATCAAATCTGGCCCAACATAGAACACGTGAGATAAAATGTACATATAGGATAGAACATCAAAATTAAAGTCCATAAGACATCCAAATTAAAGCGCATGCTAAAAAGGCATTGCAATTAAATAGGTGAAATATTATACTACCTCAGATCATAAGTTCCTTCACACGCTTAATCCATAACCGTACCAGTTGCTTAATGGGTGACCTTATCACCTCGTCATCGGCCGTGGCGGTGCCACGACCAAGAAGAGATTCCCATATGCACGCTGGTTGGATAGGTTAAACACTGCTACCGTTGACACACACAGCCCAGAGAGACAACCCACTGTATTTACGTAATCAAATAGCTGGGCAGCGCAATGCTTAAAAGATTATTCACTGCATAGTGGAAGGTCATGCATTTTCCTTCATCGCCCAAATTTGAATGTGCGGCAGCAACCAATTATATAATCAGTTGGTGATGTTCATCACCTGCGTGCAAACCTCGTTTCTCTCATATTTGGTGCTGGATCTAACACGCTGCATTCTCTTCATAAGAAATATATATCTAAGAGACCAATAACCAAAAGATGACGGTACTTGTATGCCGATGAGTATGTGAATGAAAATAAACAGACATATGTTCAGTTGACTGCTTTTACGTGCTCAGATTCATACGTGTATGAATATGAATTCTGATTGGATAGAAAAGAAAGATTAGTATATGCACAAACAGAAAAAATGGAATGCACGAACAGAAAAAATGGAGATATGAACGTACATGTGTTTTGACATGTTGTATGCAAACCTCATGTGTTATGACTTGATATCTTGGAATCTATGCATTGTACGATATAATGTTTGCTTGATTGTAATTTTTGACATCAATAAAATGGGAATTTCTTATTTATTTGCCATCCATAAGAAAGAAGAATATTAGAAATTCACATTTTGGGTGAGATCATAAGTGCACCCATGGGTATTTAAATCTTTGCACTAGAAGATACTAACAACAGAGTATTCACTTACCAGATTTACAGATTGATCCAATGCCTCCATTCGTTTCTAGGCATGTTACTAATCAACTTTGTTTGCTCGGATTCTTCACAGCTACGGAAAAATCATATGAATATCAGGTTTGTACAAAATTAAAAACGCACTCCATGCGTCGATAAAAGAGAACTTAGATCCAACATGCGATAGTAACAGAAACAATATGAATTGTCCAAAACTCTTATGAGTAAACAGATTAATTCTGGATCTGGTAGAGCAATCTGTTTGTCAAAATAGCAATCAAAAAGATAAATCAACCGACCTCCAGCATTAAAATTAATAAACCAACCGAGCCCCTTTAAAAAATTAATTATATATTCTCTTTACCTCGTAGATGACTGCAGGAAGTTATTTGTCCTAATTACACCGTATGAGCAGACCTGATTAATCTTCTTTGCTGCAGCTAAATATAACTACAGTTAACTGATTTTCTTGCACGATAAATATGTACTAAAAATTGATTGAACCATCTACTGTTAGCATATAAGTCATTAGTATTAAAGAGTGTTATAATGCTCTTGTTTTTAATTAAGATGAACCCCTATGACTGTCCTGACTTTGTCACTAAATTTTCTCAAGTTTGGATCTCATGAGAACAAATTGTTTGCAATTCTGCTGGGCACAACTCGTTCAGTATCACAACTTCGTAAGTAATAATGGATGGAATCAGTTACTTGAAATCATAAGTAGAAAAAACAGTACTATGTACAAATCAGACTAATACCTTGGAGGCAAGGATATCTTTTGGCTGCTGAAAATAGCCTGATGAAAGTGATATAGAAGCTGGCAGCATCCTCAAGGATGAGAGAGGCTGATGGCACCGACAGGAAGATGCCAAACCCTATCGCGCTACGATCCTGTGAGTTGCTGCAATTGGATTTTTTGCTGGATAAGGCCGGCGAGCGGGAGACGGGAAGGAGAATGCACGGGGTTATAATGGGAGGAATCGAACGCATGGACCTTGTGCATCTATAGGAAGGATGGGTGAGGAAATACGTGTGATGGTTGTGGTGGACCATCTTTTACACAGAGGAATCATATGACAAATAGTTAGCTGTTGTATTAGATCTTTTTTTTAGGACAGGCCATCATGGCTAGCTTTATTAACTCAAATAATCAAAACATCATTCATCAATTGGCTAACTAAGAACTCAGGAGGTTCATTAGTCCAATTGTCCTCAACTTTATTACAGAAACTAAACTTTGCTAGCTCATGAGCTACTGAATTAGCTTCACGAAAACAATGAGAAAAGATGACCTTTCCTATAGATGTAGCCATATCTATGCACTCAGCGAAGACAGCCGCTGCTGCATCCCACCAATGATCTTGCCCTTGGCAACACTTGATGACGCTCAAAGAATCTGATTCCGCTTCTACCCTGTTAAAGCCCAAGGAGTTCACCAAATGTAAACCATCTCACATTGCCATTGCTTCAATCGTGACAACGTCAGCTGCGAAGGGAATGAATCTGCAAAACCCTGCAATAAAGCCACCCTTTTCATCTCGTAAGATACCTGCAGTAGAACCCGATCCTTCATTTGAATGGAATGAAGCATCCACATTTAGCTTTATAAATCTTGCCTCTAGTCTCTTCCACTTGTGTTCCACCGGTTCCCTCTTCTTTGATAAAGATTTTATGTAATTTCCCACTATTGCTAGAATTGAGGTATGCCACCTGAAGGATGGAGGGCAAGAATCATGATGGGTGTGTCGCCGGCGGAGGCACCAGAGATACCAGCAGCCAGCCGCTATTACCTCGTTGTCATTAATACTTGGCATGATCGACATTGGTTGGTCCAGCTCTAGTAGGAGAAATTCTTAGATGGCTGACCCTGAGCGATCCACTTGAACTGCTTGTTCAATACGATCAGTCGGCCCTAGTCCAGCCCACAACCTTCTCGCCAAATCACACTGGAATAACATATGCCGCATGTCTTCAGGTCCCCTATGGCACACCGGACACTACACATCAATAGGGATGTGCTTATTAGCAATTCCACGCAACGCCCGCCAACAGAAAATCTGTATTTTCCATGGCACTTGTATGTGACATCCTCGACTTTTGCTACAGTAGTAATTGTAATTAAGCTACAGTGATCAACCGTTAATGATGCCACGTCATCGGATTTCCATCTCAGACCCGCGTTGATTCGAGTTTGTCCGGATTTCAAATTTGAAAACAAAAGTAGAGTACGTTATGAGTTCATTGCAAATATTAAAAGAATATATATGTAAAAAAAAGGAAAGTATTAAAGAAATAATAATGATAAAAGAAAGAAAAGAAAACTGAAAGAAAGGATTAATAAAAAGAAAAGGGAAAAGGTAAAACAAAATAAAAACAAATCAAAAAAAAGAAAGAGAAAGCAACTCCCTCCCCGGCCCAGCTGGGCCACCCACCGGCCCAGCCGGCCTCCCCAAACCCTAGCCCCCTGGCGAGCCGCCACCTCTCTCACTCCCCTCGCTAATCCCTCCCCCGGCGGCCCCCCACCTCACGGCGAGCCCCCTCCCCGGCCGGCGCGCCACCTCACCACGCCGGCGAGCCGCCCCTCGGCCACCTCCTCCCGCGGCGAGCCCCGGCCGCCCCTCGGCCTCCTCCTCCCCGCGGCGAGCCCCGGCCCCCGTCGGCCATCTCCCGCTCGGTCCGGGAGGGACCGGGCAGGGAGACATCACCAACTCACCGGATCCGACCGGATCCGACCGGCTCCCCCTCGCCGGCACGTCACCATCACCGTCACCGTCACCGCCTCCACGCCGTCTCCACCGTCACCTTCGTGCGAACTCCGGCTTCACCGGACCGTCACATCACCGTCGGTGAGCCCCTCCTCGGGCTCCTCCCACCTTGTCGTTCTCCTCGACGTCCCGGTTCCGTTCCGGCAAACGGGGCCTCGATCCGTCGACGGTGGACTCCGGTAGGAGGATTTGAGTATTTGGTTCCTCTAGGTGGTGTTAGCAGAGAGTTGTTCTGTGTTAGTTAACAGAGAGATGAGTGTTGAGAGTTTTTGAAAAAAAATAAAAAAAATAAAAAGCATAAGTGGTGTATTAGATGCGTATGTATGTATGTACGTATGGTATGAGATGTGATGTATGTATTTGTGTATTTGGATATTTAAAGAAATACGGTATTTGCACGGTTAGGTACCTAATAATAAAATAGGAAAAAAAAAACCTTAGGTCACTTACCGGTGGGGCCAATACACCCGCTGTCTATGACAGGGAGGCCCCACGCGCGAGTTAATATAAATTATAAAAATTATGTTTTATTAAATAAATAAATAGATATATTAGTTAAAATAATTAATTAACATAATTAGAGTATGACACGTGGGTCCCTCGTTGAATTAATCTGATTAATAAATAATTAATCTTAATAAAAACTTGTGCCTATGACGTTTGGGACCCGCTGGTCAGTTGACCAGTCAAATGTTGATGTCAGCCTGACATCGCGATGATGTCATAATGGAATTTTATTAAATCTTTTAAATCTGTTTTTAATTCCTAAATAATTAATAAAACTTTGAAAATTAATATTAAATAATCCGTAAGTCAGATCAAAATATTTTCAACATGAAAGTTGATCAGCAAAGCGAGACGAACCCGGATACACGGCCCGTTCGTGTGTCACGCGTCCCTAGCATAGCAAACATGGAACTTTTCCATCGTTTCCAGTATAACCGGTAGTAGCCCGAGACCCGGAAAATATCGTCAGATATTCTTCCGACCCGTCTATGGCGGATGTTCCTGCGTTAGCTCATATCTAGCCTGCATCTTTCCATGTCATGCTTTGTGTTGCATCGGTGCTATTATTTATTGTTTCTTCCCCCTCTTCTTACCGGTAGACCCCGAGACTGACGCTGCTGCCGGGTTCATCTACGACCCTGCCGATCAGTCCTTTGCCGCAGAGCAGCAAGGCAAGCAAACTCCCCTTGATCATTCCTATATCGCCTATGTCTTTCTTCCTACTGCTTGCATTAGTATTTTGCTACTGTTGTAGTTAGCTCCTATATCTGATGCATAGCCTGTTTTTGATGAACTGCTACTTTCAGTCCTGTACTTTAATTATGCTTAGTATAGGTGGAGCAGTCATCCCCTCTGACCCCGTAGCTCAGTTGCTCCGCTTGTTTTCAAATCTCGATCTCTGATCGACGAGCCAGACCCGACACAGCACGTTCACCCCCCTGCGTTGTACGACGCTACAGAGGTACTATCGGGTACCGAGGGTGACACCTCGCTAAGTACTCCTGATGAGATCTCTGTAGTATAACTAGTCGGTCGTGGTTATCGAGGGTGATTCCTCTTTCACCATTCCCGATGACGCCTCCGTCGTGCAACCCCGCGAGTGTGGGACCCCCGAGGGTGATTCCTCTAAGCCCACCTTGGCGGGTACATCATTCGGAATCCAACAAGGGTGATACCTCGGATCCCCCCCGATGTTACGACCACACAGTTACTCGACCATGTTACTGGGATCTTCGGTGATTAGTTGTAAGACGGGTGGATTCCCACGAGACTGTGTTGTTGGCCTAATTAAAATGCTAATGGTTTTGGGTATTTGATCTGGGTTGCTCGGAGACCTTTTCGCACTAACCGGCTACGCGGGAAGAATTATGGGTACTCGGCGTCGCGGTATCAGCCGAAGCTTTTCAGATGCCAGCAATGTAGCGGCGCGCGCCCGAGTGGTCCCGAGATGCATCGCGCTTGTGATTAAGGGATGCTAGGACTGACGTTGGCCGCCCACGCCACGTGCAGGAGCGTGAAGGGGAACTGGGCCCATGAACCCTTTGTGCTTAGGCTTTAGACCGGCGGGCTGGCCTCTCTCATTAGTCTTAGGTGGGGCTGCGACGTGTCGATATTCCGAGGCCGGGCAGGACCCAGAAAAGTATGTCCGGCCAGAGTGTTATCGAGCGTGACGGGACATGTGGTGCACCCCTGCAGGGATGAAAATTAACTATTCGGATAGCCGTGTCCACGGTTACAGGACGACTTGGAGTTGTGCCCCGATCTTTTTCAACTACAATTGTTACTTAACTGGAATTAGTTTGCCTCGGGATTGCTTCCTCGCAGGGAGTCGAGGGAGGATCTTTAGGCGTGACCTCACTTTAATATTGCTGCAACAATATGACTATTAATGTGTTACCCCCCTGTTCTACTCTCGTCTATTGCTGTAAGACCCTGAAGATGCTAGTCTTCGATAGGACTAGGCCTTCTCTCTCTATTCTCGCATTGCTGTAGTCAGTCCACATATAACCCCCTCTTTGATACTGGTGCATAATTAGAATAGTTCTGATGTAAGACTTGCGAGTACTTTGGATGAGTACTCACCGCTGCTTTGCTCCCCCCTTGTCCCCTTGATCCGTTTGCTGCGACCAGATGATGAAGCCCAGGAGATGGAGGTCCCCGCCACCGACGACTGCTACCCCGACGGTGCCTACTACTACGTGGAGGCCGCTGATGATCAGGAGTAGTTAGGAGGTTCCCAGGCAGGAGGCCTCGCCTCATTCGATCGTTGTATCTTTTGTGCTAGCCTTCTCTAAGGCACCCCATGTTGTTTTATGTCTGTACTCAGATATTTGTTGCTTCCGCTGACTCGTGTGCTTATCGAGCTTTCGTATTCTAGCCCTCGAGGCCCCTGGCTTGTAATATGAAGCCGATGTTATTTAATTTGTGTCTAGAGTTGTGTTGTGATATCTCCCCGTGAGTCCTTGGGTTTGACTCCCAGAGCTTCTTCCAAATAGCTGCCTGCATAGTACTGGTGGACACTGAATTCACAAGGGATTGACCCCTGAACTTATGTGACCATTGTTCATGATAAGCACTCCTCACCGAGAAAATACCATTCCTTGTGAGGTGCCACGCAATGAAGTCATCAAATGCTTGGAAATTTAAAGGTATCTGCAAGATTCTGTTTGCATCGACTGGGTAAAAGATGTCTCGTATCAATTGTTCATCCCATTGGCCGGTGACTGGATCAATGAGCTCTACCACCCTCGAAATCAGAATCTGCCGCCGAGGAGTTATCACCCTTCTGTCCGGGCTTGAGGGTATCCATGGATCATTCCATATACTTACATTTTCCCCCGAACCAATTCGCCAAATGTACCCTCTTTTAAACGCAGTCAAGCCCGCCATGAAGCTTTGCCATGTGAACTAAGATCCGCTCTTTGGTCCAGCGTGTAGCAAGTCTGGATTTGGGTAGTATTTTGCCTTCAAGATGCGGGCAAAGATGGACTCCGACCTTGTGATCAATCTCCAACATTGTTTCGCAAGAAGGGCCAAGTTAAAAGAGTGAAGATCGCGGAAACCCATGCCACCATCACACTTCGGGATGCATAGTTTCCACCAGGAGAACCAGTGCATTTTTTTGTTTTCCTCGTCATCTCCCCACCAATACTGAGCAATTACATCCGTAATATCCTTGCAAGTTCCCTTAGGCAAACAGAAAACTGACATAGCGAAGACAGGGATGGATTGAGCCACTGCTTTTAACAAGATTTCTTTCCCTCCTGTTGACAGTTGCTTTTCCATCCACCCCTTCAGAAGCTTCTTGATTTTGTCACAAAAGTATTCAAAGCTGTCACTCCTATCTGCTCCCACTATCGCAGGTAATCCAAGATACTTATCAGAGAGAGCTTGGTTGGTAATGTCTAATTCTTGGCACATCTCATCTCTAGTTTGCATCAGAGTATTTGGACTGAAAAATATGCTTGATTTCCCAACACTTACCAACTGTCCCGAGTTGACACAATAAGTCTCCAACACTTGCTGTAAGGAAGTTGCGTTTAACATATCTGCCCTCATGAGAATCAGAGAATCGTCAGCGAATAAAAGGTGAGAGACTGACGGTGCATTCCTGCACACTCTTATCCCATCAATGCCACCAACTTCTTCTTCATACTGCAACATGCTAGAAAGACCTTCTGCACAAATCAGAAAGAGGTAAGGTGATAGTGGATCACCTTGGTGAATCCCCCTCGAAGGACAAAACATGTATGTTTCTTGGGAGTTAAAAAGAACTTTATATCTTACTGAACTCACACAGGCCATGATAAGATCTGTCCATTGTTCATCAAAACCCAACCTATTCATCATGTTCCTTAAGAAAATCCACTCAACTCTATCATATGCTTTATGCATGTCCAATTTAACTGCACATAATCCCGCTTGGGTATTTTTGGTATTCTTGATTTTATGGATGCACTCATAAGCGACAAGAATATTGTCCGTTATCATTCTACCAGGGACAAAGGCACTTTGGGTCGGTGATATAATATCTTGTACAACACATTGCATAAACTAATTGGACGGTACTGCGTTATAACATCTGGAGAGTCCACCTTGGGTATCAAAACTATGGAAGTGTCATTTCACTCTGACGGAATTTGTTTTGAATTTATCGCGTGTAAAACAGCAGCAGTAATTTCCTCCACAATAATATGCCAGTATTTTTTGAAGAATATGCGTGTAAACCATCCGGGCCCGGGGCCTTCAAATCCCCAATGCTATGGACTGCTTTACGGACATCGTCAGCAGAGAAAGGTGTCAACAACATATTATTCATCTGGCTAGTTACCTTACACTGTACCTTTTGTAACAACGCAGGGTCCGTGTGCTGAACCTCTGAAGTGAAAAGGTCCTCAAAATAATGTTGGATGTGAGAATTAAGATCATCCCTACTCTCAATGAGTCCACCATTTTCATCCTTCAGTTTTTTAATGTAGTTCTTTTTCCGTCTAGCGGCCGCAAATGCCTGGAAAAAAGTTGTGTTTCTGTCATCGAATTTGAGCCAATCAACTCGAGATCTTTGCATGCTCTGGATCTCCTCCAACTCCAGTAAGTATTCCACAAGTTCAGCCAATTCTTTCCTCTTCTCTTCATTCTCATCTGTCATAGGGCCCAATATTACTTCTTCCAGCTCACCCTGAGCCTTTCTAAGTCGTTTCTTGGGTTTTTTCAAAACTCGCTGAGCCCAATCATGAAAGACCGAATGTATTCTTACAAGTTTGTCAAAGACGCCCGGGACAGCAGGGTCATTCTTCATTCTTTCCCATGTGTCCTGATAAAGATTTGGGAACTGCTCCTCTCTCAACCATCTAGCTTCAAACCTTTTCGGACCACCTTGGGTAGAGCTTTGAGTCACATAAAATTCAGTATTCAGCAGCAAGGGTCGGTGGTCAGAATGATTAAAATTACAGTGCTCTATGCAAGCATTAGGGAACAGACTGGCCCATTCATTATTGATCAATCCTCTGTCTAACCTTTCCCGTATTCTCCCTCTTCTCCATGGAAAGATGTCACCGACGTAACCCGCATCATGTAAATTGCAGTCATCAATTGCCTGTTGAAAAGCTACCATATATTGTTGTGGCCGTGGGTTACCCCCCTCCTTCTCATGCAGGAACAGAATTTCATTAAGATCACCCATCATCATCCAGGGGAGGTTATTATTGCTTTGGTGCAAATCTCGCATTCGGCCCCATGTCAAGTGTTTGTTCGCCCATCGGAACTCTCCATACATCCCAGTGAATCGCCATGTCACATTATCACATGTGATCTGAACATCAATGAACATGGGGTCTAGCCGAAGTCTTTGGACTGTTATTTCGTTTCGCCACATCAGAATTAGGCCTCCACTTCTCCCATTACTAGTGCACACCATCTTCTGATCCATCTTCAAATGTTTCCTTAATCATTCCGCCGGATAACTATCCAAGTGAGTTTCCGAAAGGAACATCACATCAGGACTAATACTTTGCTGGACATCCAGCAAAGCTCGAACTGCCGGTTCATTCCCGAGCCCCCGGCAGTTCCAGGATAAGAGTTTCATTGCGTCCGGCGATCACCCTCGGGGGGCGTCGCCGATTCTAACTCATCCTCATGGTGGGTGCTACTTCCAACATCCTGCCCGTTCTGTGATTGAAACTTCTTCCTGTTCATGCTTTTTTGTGGTGTATTAAAGAGCATTGAGTCACTCTCTTCTACATCTATCTCTCCTTCAAAACGATTAACTTTCTCTGCAAAGGTAGCCTCTTCCGGACTCTCATCCAGTTTATTCTCAGTGAAAGGAATTATAGCTGTCTTGGGGTGTGTGATCACATTAATTTTCCCGACTAACGGATCAGCTGAGTTACTATCTTCTGCTGCCCTCTTCCCCAAGACGTTTTCAGTCGCCGGAAGCATTCTGACATCCTGATTTGATGTTGCTGGAACCATACCATCCCCATTCGCTCCTGCATTTTCAGTCCTATCCTTCTGGACATAAGTATGTCGCCAAATCATCGGATTTTGCCCACTATTGCTCGGATTAGTTGGGTGATACTGCATGTTGTTTCCCCAGCCTCTTCCCATCCCTCGACCAACACCTTTACCCCGTCCAGCAGGATCGTCTTCACCACCTCTCTCTCTTTCAGCAGGACCACGACCCCCACGGACACCACCCCTTCCTTTTCTAGGTGCCATTTGAAAGCTCCCCCATTCGAACTTAGACTGATCATGTTCACCCGATCCACATTCTTCGTGCCAATGGCCCATTAATCCACAAGCATTACAAAAAGTTGGGAGCTTCTCGTACTTCACTAAGTATTTCTCTGTTTCACCTCCCTTCGTGATCCCAACAGCCCTAGTTAACTTTTTGTTAACGTCAAGCTTCACTCTCACCCTGATAAACTCGCCAATAAATCCGTTTGGCAGTGCGACCTGCACCTCCTCAACCATACCAATACGGCTAGCTAGATTCTGTAGTGTGTTCTTGCTCTTCAGGACTCCATCAGGCAATCTATGGATTTGGCACCACGTCTCCAGCCTATCCAATTTGATCTTCTCCGGGTTTGTAAATCCATCATACTCTGCCATAATCAGTGCCATACCACGAAAGTCCCAAGGGCCTTGGTGCATGGCCTTGTTCCAATCAGCAAGACAATTGAATTGGATCGAAAATAGGTTTGCCTTGATCCTTCGCCAAACCATCACCTGGGCAGGATTCCAGGCCGCCTTCATATCCGCTATCAACGCGCTCTGACTGAAGCTTTTTGTCGTTAGGAGCCGCCCTAGGGCTAGCCACTTCGGCTTGATCTCATCCACATCAAGCTCTTCTTCCCAGACTAGGTCATCTGCCTCATCATCCTCCTGATGTAGTCTTTCCAAAAGCTTACCCGTATCATCCTCCTGCCTTTGGGAACCCGATCCAGAAGCCCACCCTTGAGCAGCCATGATCGCGGGTGTCTACTCACCCGGGTCGCTTGGAAGACTGCCGAGGGAAGGAAGAACCGCGAGCACGTAGGAAACACTCAGTCAATCGTCAAGCCGCCGATAGAGTCTCAGGGGAACTCACGGCAGTCTTGCCGCCGGAGGACTGGAAAACCCTAGGTTAGAGACCTAGAGGTGCAGCGGCGTATGATTGACTTACTGTTGCAATGATTTCTAAACTTGCAGGTAAGAATAGAGGTGGGCGATGGAAAAAACGAACTAAAAGAACTGCGCGTAGAAATAGAAAATTTGTTTTTTTGTCAATGTAGGTGGGCGATGGAAAAAATGAACAAAAAGAGCTGTTGTATTAGATCTTAACCGATTGTTTTTTTACAACCGGGAAAAGAGTCCTTTTTTTGTTAAGGATTTGCTGATTTAATCTGTGGTGGGCCATCTTTTACACAGAGGAATCGTATGCTAAATAGTTAGCTGTTGTATTAGATTTTGACCGATTGTTTTTTTTCAACCGGGAGAACAGTCTTTTTTTTGGCTAAGGATTTTCTGATTTAATCTGCACCGTAATAATTCGGTCCCACCAGATGAACGGCTCGTAAAATCTAATTAACGTGGTAATTTTTTGGGAGTCTCTAATTAGTATAAGTATAGAAGATTGTATCATTATTGTTGTATGTTCTTCAACAATGTACATGTGCTGATAAAATTACTGTGGCTAACAATGTATATATATTGATATTATGTAAAATGTCGATCCTGCAAAAACAATATTTTGGTGGGACGACCTGATAGGACATTTTCGAGTACCGAATCTTGACAAAGGGCTGAATAGGCTACACACTGAGCACATTCACCGACTCAGCAAACGTCTAATCTTCCCTGAGTTTTCGGCCATCAAACTTGGTGAAACGTTTCCCAAGTGTGATGAATCTGCACTCAGTGAACAGAGAGACTCAGCAATAAAGCAGAGTCACCCGCCTGGCGCCTATTGGTTGTAGATATGCCGAGTTCGGAACTCGGCAAATTATTTGCCCAGTTGGCATGACGGATGAACTCGGCGAAATTTGACGAATAAGGCACAACCACCCATCTGTCCCTTACTGGATGGAGTTCTGCCGAGTTTGAAACTCGGCATACTATTTTCCCACTTTCGTTGTTGGCCAACTCGGCTATGTGTAGCACTTGGCAATGACGCTGCTCCATGCCGCTGGCCCTTATTGGATATCATAGTGCCAAGTTTGGAACTTGGCAAACATATTGCAGCATAATGGCCAACTCGGTAGTAGTTTTGCACTGGGCAATGTGTAATGTCACGTGGATTATTCCTATTGGACGAGTGTTGCTGAGAATGCACGAATAAAACTCGGCAAATAATAGTGCCACACGTGGCACATCTGTTAACGCACATCGAGTCTGACTGTGTGGTTCGCCGAGTTTTTTCTGTCAAAACTCGGAAAACATTGTTTATATATTCGCCGAGTTTACAATAGAATGCACTCGGCGATATTAATAATTGCCGGGGGCTGTCCAATCGATTGCCTTAGAGCAACTCTAGCAGACCCCGCATCTACCCCCGACCCGCAAAATAACCGTTAAAATGCGGGTACGGGCCGGAAAGTCTACCCGACCAGACCCCAACCCTGAAAAACGCGGGTTTCCCCCCTCGCGGCTGCGGTGCCCTGCATCACAGAGAAGCAGTTGGCGGGAGGGACATTTCAGCCCGCGCTCTTTTCCCCCTCCTTCCGCCGCCGCCCGCACTTGCTTCCGCCCGTCCGTCGCCGGCGATTCCGGCCATATCTGCAGGCGGAATCGCGCCTCGGGGCTGCCCCACACCCTCCCATGCCGAGCCACTGCACCGCCCCTCCGGATCCGGCGAGAAGAGCCACCGTCGGGGATCGACCACCGTCGAGCGCACCCCCTCGTTGCCGCCTGGGATCACCCGCCACCGGTTTGTTCCTTTTTTGTAATTTTTGCGAGCTGTGTAGTAGATTGACGCGCCGGTGTGCATGTAGATGGAGTTGACCCCGTGCGAGAAGTTCTTACTATCCGATTCGTCCGATTCGGACGACTCGGATGTTGAGACCATGCTTGCGAACTTTCGGCAGCAAACATTAGTCATGGCGCTTGCCGTGAAGGAGCAGGAAGACGAGCACCAAAAGAGGAGGCGAGGATCGACTGTCGGGCGTTTGTGCATTCCTCGGAATCGCCATCTTGGAAACGAGATGTTGATGCAAGACTATTTTACGGACAACCCTACATATCCTCCGCACCTCTTCCGGAGAAGGTACCGAATGCGCCGATCCCTCTTTGTGAAACTTGTTCAAGCTTGCGAGGCAAATTGCTGGTATTTTACTCAAAGAAGGAATGCGCCGTGCTTAAAGGGATTTAGTGCATATCAAAAATCTCAGCAGCTATCCGGGTGATTACATATGGCGTTTCGGCTGACTATGCTGATGAGTATCTTCGCATTGGTGAAGATAGCACAATTGAGTCTGTGCGTAGATTTGCAAAAGTGATCATCCGTGTCTTCAGTCCTGAGTATCTTCGGGCACCCAATGAAGATGACACAAAGAAATTGATGGCTTCTAATGAGAGGAGAGGTTGGCCTGGCATGCTAGGTAGCATTGATTGTATGCATTGGAATTGGAAAAATTGCCCAAAGGCTTGGCAAGGAATGTATTGTGGCAAGTCTCGTGATGCAACAATTGTGCTAGAGGCCATAGCATCCGAGGATTTATGGATTTGGCATTGCTTTTTTGATATGTCGGGCACTCTCAATGATATCAATGTGTTGCAAGGGTCTCATTTGTTTGCTAGGCTTGCTAGTGGTGATGCTCCTGCTTGCAGCTACACTATCAATGGGTATGAATACACAAAGGGGTACTATCTTGCAGATGGTATATACCCTCCTTGATGCACATTTGTCAAGAGCATCAAGGAACCCAAAATAAAAAAACTTTGCAAGGGTGTAAGAGGCAGCCCGCAAAGACATTGAAAGAGCATTCGGTGTTTTGCAATCTAGGTTTGCCATTGTCTGTGGTCCTGCTCGTTTTTGGGATAAGAAAACCTTGAAGAACATCATGACATGTTGTGTTATCCTGCACAATATGATTCTTGAAGATGAGAGAGGATTGAACTTAGAATACTTTTACGACAATGTGGGTAGCCGTGTCAAACCAGCTAGAGACCCAAACCGCATAAGAGCTTTTCTTCACACATACAAGGAGATTGAAAATGCAGACACCCACTTTCAACTTCAGGAAGATCTCATTGAGCACCATTGACAAAGGGCTGGACAGTGACTTATTTTTGTATTCATTTATATTTGTATTCATGACAAGTTTTGTATTACACTATTTAAGTTAGTTACGGTTATTTGAATAGTTATTTGTAATGCTGGTGGTTATTCTATTATGTTTGTTTCGAATAATTCAGTTTGTTTTCGATTATTGAATTATGTTGTATTTGATATTTGCGGGCTGATGATATGCGGGATGCAGCGGCGCAAAGAGCAGACCCCGCAAAGCCGACCCGTAAAAAAGTATATTCCACGAATATACTTATTTACGGATCCGTTTGGGGGTCTGCATCTGTGTCAGCCCGGGCAGCCCACAAAAGCTGTTTTGCGCAAACTGCAAACGCGTTTTACGGACCGGCGGGATGCGGGGTCTGCTAGAGTTGCTCTTACACATCATTTGGCACTAGGCAAATATTATGCTGAGTTTAATATGTGCTCTGTTGAGTTTCAAAGAACCTCATCAATAATGCCGATTCTAGTAGTGAGTATTACTCTTGTGACGGACAATAATCAAAGAGCAGGATGTTGGTCCGAGAGAGTGGCATTTCCTAATGATTTATCCAATTAAATTTTTGAACCATCTTTAAAATTTTTGCAACATAATATATTTGGAAAAGTTAACGAGGAGGGAAAATTGGAAATGACTTTCTTAAAAATATGTAGGTCAAGAGAGCACCTTAAATTAGTTGAGCAATCCACGTTTACTCGAGTGCTATGAACGCTACGTACAGTAGCCTGGATCAGTGGTCTTTGGTCGATTTTCTTTCAATTTTATCAGTACGTACTATGGTGGGCCCTAGAGTTTTCAAATCTAAACTTGATGTCGAGTCCACATTTGAGTTGTACTACAACAGGTTATTTTACTTTTTGCTCATGGTTCATGCATGCATGTGTTTCAAAATATTCTGCAACAGTGTTCAAAACAAAAGTACTCCAACAAAAATATCAATAGATCAATCTATTATATATATAAAGTGTTTGACGGGCTCACCAAAAAAAAAAGAATCAAGTTAGAAAATCCTGCAATAATCAGAAACAGCAAACCATTTATTTTCCTTTATTTAATAAATAAAAAAATTATGGCCATTAGATATCTTTGAAATCAAAAAATTACCCACCATTGCCATTATGAAAAAACGATTCGTTCACACGTTGCGTAATTATTGACATACCTAGTAGTGTGACCTGACAGTAAAAAAATAGATGGACCTAACATGCATGCATAGGAGATGGAAAATCTTAAAAAGGACTTCTATTCAACTACATACTCTACATGCATAGATGACGTGGGCCTATTCCTGTGTGCATGCTTATATGGATGCATCAAAAACAAATATACATGCATTGCCACTATCACTGGACGTCGCCTAACGCCTTTATATATGTTGCATGGATTCTTCACTAAGATATATGGATGCATTAAAAAAATTGCAGTACCCCGATTGAGTCCTCTGGCCATGTTCCTTGTGCCTATCGAGCCCTCCAGCGTCTCATTCACCAATTGGAGAGTAAAAATTATCCACCATTACAATGCGACATGAAAGTTCTCCCTTTGACGTTTGCTCATTATCTTGCCGTACGTGTCCTGTTACATCCATGGACCGATGGATCCATCATCCATTCACAGGTTAATGTTAGTATGATCAATGTTCCAATAATATTTGAGCAAATAATTCCTCTATATTTTCTCCAATTGGAAGTAGCGACCATACATGACACGACTATGATGAGGATGGTCTGAACCAACAAACCTTTTAGTTCAGCCAACGTATGCATGCTCACATTACACCTCAAGTAATAATCAGCCTAACCTATTGCACGTGTGGATACAATAGATAGATCAACTTTACCTACATTTTCATGCCATGCGCAACAAGTTCTATCCACACATGTTGCAAAACCATTCATCTAATTACGCATGCCACTAGTGGGGACAGGGCCTATAGCCCCGGCCCGTAAGGGGCTTTAGTCCCGGTTCACCAACCGGGACTAAAGGGGCGGGACTAAAGGCCTAACCTTTTCGTCCCGGCCCTCTTACACGCCGGAACTAAAGGTGCTCCACGTGGGCGCCTCGTAGCGCCCCAGGGGCAGGCCCTTTAGTCCCGGCTCGTTACACGGACCGGGACTAAAGATTTTCAGATTTTGTTGGTTTTTGGCTTTTTTTTTGAATGAAATTATTTTTGGGTTTTAGGGTTTTAGGGTTTAGGTGTTCGGGAGATTAACGTGATGCCTCGTTTGGTGTTCGGGAATTAGTTTTCATATAATTTAAAATAGAAATAATTATGCATATATATATAAGATTAACTTATCTTACAAGCGAGCATATATATACAATTATATGGAGATCTGAATTATCGGGACTAGAGCCCGTCTATTCGATTACATGGTCGGACATCAGTAATGGCCCCTAGCTACACTAAATCGTCCTTTGTCATCTATAGCTTCCGTCCTCAGAAAGGTCGCAATTTCCTCTACAACAGCAATCGCGCGTTGCTCTGGTAGGACCTTCGTCGTCATGGCCGTGTGCTATATAAGAAGAGGAGATCAATATGAATATCAATCATGGTAACAAAGAATGACGGGTAAAAATAGAGGTGTGAATGTTCATTGCTTACGTCGAATCTGTGATCCTTGTGCTCAGAGGTAAACGTGCGAATGGTCTCGCAAACATAGTATCCGCATAAATGCGTTCCCCGTGGCTGCTGGTCGCACTTTACGAGAATAGAATATATATAATCAAAATAATAATCTAGCATCATAAATATGTCGAAAATTAATAGAAGTATATCATACTACTACTTACCTGAGCCGCTTTAAAGGTCGGCTTCTCATGAAAGTTACCAGGAGTCACGCACTTGAACCGCTTCCAAACCCTGCCCGACAAGGATAATGATTTGCTCAGTTTTTCATTAATTGATATATCATAAAATCATCGAAAGAGACCGATAGAGCGCAAGAATGATTAAAATTACCCTTGGAGCATGTCCTGCAGGCTTTGGAACTGTTTCAAGGGTCTCGATAATGGGTCGAAAGCATCAACTCTTCCCTTATCAATTTGAATGTCCAACAGAATCCAATGAAAGCTGCACATGTATATATATATATATAAGTGTCAGTAACTTATCAATTACACTTATAAGTGAATGGACACAACAGAGTAAAGACCCTCACCTGAAGTTGTATGGAAACAGTATGTGGTCACAGAAATTTTGATCTATTAGAAACCTTAGAAGGTTTTCCCCCGTCTCCTTCGGATAATTAGTTAGTGTCGCTATATGTATTTTATCTGGGTCAATAAACCCAATATTTAGGAGGCACTTACTTTTACAATACAGAATCTTCATTCTGCATAATAGAGTACAAGTTATATATAGACAATGAATTGAAATAACTAAACAAGTTATATGTAGACAACGAATTGAAAAACTTACACACAACAGCAACTCATAAGAGATTTGTCGAGGGCGTCGCCATTGTACATCTGGAAGAGTTCATCAAAGTCAATATGGATTTGTTCAGGGCGGCCGTAGTACTCCTATGGGACACTCAGCACGATCATCGTTCTCCCATTCTTTGATTCACTTAAGTACCATTGATGCAAGTAACGCGTATTTGTTGGGAGATCATCTTTGCTGACCAAAGGCTCACCCATGACAAACTGTGGCTTAAGGGCTACCACAGCCTTGGGTATCTTGTCGTCTTGGGAAGACAACAATTCTTCAACCGAGACACCACATGCAGCCGCCAACTTCTTTGCACTTTCTAAAGCTCGCCCCTGCACCGAAGGGGGAACAATCTCGGTTAACACCTTGAGGGGTGGGATCGACTGTTTGGCCTGTTGTCCAAGCTGAGGAACGTCTGATTTTTTCTTGCTTGTAGTTGAACTTGATTTGCTCCCACTTGCACTTGCACGTGATCTGCTCTTTTTCACTTCCTTCTGCAATGTGCGTGTATAGTCATCAGGCTTATGGTGTAAGTCATAAGGTCTAATAGGAAGATTAGCATGACGTACCTTTGGGAGGGGCGACAGTTTGCGCTTTGGGGTGCTTTGTGGCTTAGGAATCGTCGGCGGAGCGTTCTTGGTGGCACGCTCCCGCTTAGTATCCGGAGCGGGCGGCGGCGAAGACGGACGACCCAAGTCCGGCGGCGGTGATCGAGATGGACTCGTGTTGTGCTGGCCGACATCATGTGGAGGGCTTGCACGTGATCTGCTCTTTTTCACTTCCTTCTGCAATGTGCGTGTATAGTCATCAGGCTTATGGTGTAAGTCATACTGTGATGGAAGGGGGTACGATCATAAGGTCCGATAGGAAGATTAGCATGACGTACCTTTGGGAGGGGCGACCGTTTGCGCTTTGGGGTGCTCTGTGGCTTAGGAACCGCCGACGGAGCGTTCTTGGTGGCACACTCCCGCTTTGTATCCGTGGCAGGCTCAGGCTTTGTATCCGGAGCGGGCGGCAGCGGAGCGTTCTTGGTGGCACGCTCCCGCTTTGTATCCGTGGCAGGCTCAGGCTTTGTATCCGGAGCGGGCGGCGGCGGAGCGTTCTTGGTGGCACGCTCCCGCTTTGTATCCGTGGCAGGCTCAGGCTTTGTATCCGGAGCGGGCGGCGGCGGAGCGTTCTTGGTGGCACGCTCCAGCTTTGTATCCGTGGCAGGCTCAGGCTTTGTATCCGGAGCGGGCGGCGGCGGAGCGTTCTTGGTGGCACGCTCCCGCTTTGTATCCGTGGCAGGCTCAGGCTTTGTATCCACAGCGGGCCGCGGCGGAGCGTTCTTGGTGGCATGCTCCCGCTTTGTATCCGTGGCAGGCTCAGGCTTTGTATCCGGAGCGGGCGGCGGCGGAGATCGAGATGGACTCGTGTTGTGCTGGCCGACGTCATGTGGAGGGCTTGGAGGTAATGGAGGTGTAGGTGACCTGCGACGACTCGGAGGCGGTGTTGTCCTTAGGGCTGAGCCTGGAAGCTTGATGTAGTTCTTGTCCCATAGGATGACTCCACCCAGTACTTCTCCGAGTGTCCTCTCATCTTCGGGTCCAGCTATGTCGAGCTCCATATCACTAAACCCCGTCATGATTTCATCCACCCCGACTTTAGCAAAGCCAGCTGGAATCTCACGGCCATGCCAGCGTGCATCAAGGCCAGAAGGTAAAGCTTCTCCAACGACCACCTTCATGGATATGTTCTTGAATTTCTGATGGAGTTCACATGATGTTGACTCCCTCATTCCATCCACGGGGTAGCCGGGACCGCCCTGTATTATTCTTCGTTCATCGTCGGGCTGGGCCTCAGATTCAGCCACGCTGCTTTTCCGCTTAGATGGGGCGCCGGTAATATCAAGTGCAGGATCTCCCTGGCGCGGTACTCCTCTAAGCTCATCAATCTGCTTCTGTTGCTCGTTAATCCTGGCAAGCAACTCGTTGAACTTGTCATTCTCCTCATCCTGCTGCCGCTTCTTTGCTCTCTCTCGGCTTCTGTAAGTGTCTTGGTCTCTGGCAAACCCAAGCCACCACGGGTAAGATGGACCGAAGCCTCGCGTTCGTCCTCCATGTCCGTCATTGCCGAGGACCAGTGTGAGCAAATCTTTATCTCTATCTGTAGTGAACTTTCTTTGTCTCTCCTTAATTTCTTTCAGTATCCTTTTCCAATTCTCCCTGGGTATCCTAAGATTGTCATTGCAGATGAGGTCCCCTGTTTTTTCGTCATACGACCTACCATGCGCAAGGAACCAATTTCTTGCTCTCATTTCCCACTCATCACGGAGTGGTTCAGGTACGATGCCTTTATCTATCAGATCTTGCTCTTTCTTTTCCCACTTTGGGATGGCAGTCTCATAGCCCCCTGGCCCCAGCTTGTGGTGATATTTCTTCTTGTCGGCATTTATCTTGTTCTTTTCTGATAATGCCTGGGCATCTTCTGACTCCTTGTACTCTTGAAATTCCTTCCAGTGATTCGCCTGCTTGGCTAGATACCCCTCGAATACTGGCACTTTGTTTGTCTCCAGATAGTTTTTCCATAGCTTCTTCTTCCAGCTACGGAACAGTTCGGCCATCTTCTTTAGAGTCCACTGCTTGACTTTGGCCCTCAGTTTGTCTGCGGCATCTTCATTCTCACATTCTGGCAGGTTGAAATGTGACATGAGATCATTCCAAATATTATCTTTGTACCTTTCGGCGACATAGTCACTATCGGCTGCCCCTTTGCGCTTGTTCCACTCCAGAACGCTGATCGGGACGTGATCCCTAACGAGAACTCCGCATTGCTTCTTGAATGTGTCAGCAGCATTTTTAGGAAGCTTGGGTTCGCCCATAGGCACTATCACCTTAAAGGTGTAATGCGTCCGTGCATCCAACTTTCTAGTCGGGCCTCGTTTCGTCGATTTGCTCGATGTGGAGGCCTAAGAGGGAGAAACATTCATCAAATGAATGTATATGTATACAATATAGAGCTATCTCCAATATTTTTCACATATTACAAGTGATTGTCGAACTTCATATGTATACCTCGCCGGACTTTATTATTTCTTCACCGGCTTCTCCACCGGCTTCTCCATCAGTGGAGCTATCATCACCTTCTCCGTCATTGGACCTATCTCCTGCCCCATCGGCTTCATCTTCGTGTCGCTTGACCTCCGTTCCATATCCGGAGTCGTTTAGATATGACGTCGGAGATTCGGCTGGTTCAACGTCGGGGCCGTCTTTGATTATATCTTCGAAAAGTTCTTCCTCTTTGAGGTTCCTGTTACGTGGATCCATAGTTCTGTAAAAAATGGACATTTGATTAACTAATAAACTAACAAACTATATAAGAGGGGTTGGAAACTTCGAAGGCTCGTTTTATATAGGAGTACCTTTAGTCCCAGGTCTTGGCTAGAACCTAAACTCTAAAATACCACCGTGGCGGAGCCCAGCCCCAGACACTTAAGCATATACAATAGCAAAATTAAACTAGTTATATTAATTTTCTTGCTAAAAATAAATTATTAACACTTAAGAATATACAATAAAAAAATTAAACTATTAACACTTAAGCATATACAATAGCAAAATTAAGCAATAATCTAGGAAACACTATTAACACTTAAGCATATACACTATACAATAGCATATACACTTCTTCTTGTAACCCTAAACTAATTTTTTCTCTTCTTCTATTTCTCCTCTTCTTCTACTTCTTCTTCTACTTCTACTTCTCCTATTCTTCTACTACTTCTCCTCTCCTCTTCTTCTATTTTTCCTCTTCTTCTCCTCTCCTCCTCTTCTTATTCTCCTTTTTCTTCTTTTCTTCTCCTCCTCTTCTTATTCTCCTTTTTCTTCCTTTCTTCTCCTTTTTCTTTCTTTCTTCCCTTTTTCTTCTTTTATTCTCCTTTTTCTTCCTTTCTTCTCCGTTTTCTTCATTTCTTCTCCTTTTTCTTCCTTTCTTCTTCTTTTTCTTCTTTTCTTCTCCTTTTTCTTCCTTTCTTCCCCTTTTTCTTCTTTTCTTCTCCTTTTTCTTCCTTTCTTCTCCTTTTTCTTCTTTTCTTCTCCTTTTTCTTCCTTTCTTCTCCTTTTTCTTCCTTTCTTCTCCTTTTTCTTCTTTTCTTTTCCTTTTTCTTCTTTTCTTCTCCTTTTTCTTCCTTTCTTCTCCTTTTTCTTCCTTTCTTATCCTTTTTCTTCCTTTCTTCTCCTTTTTCTTCTTTGCTTGTGCTGGCCGGAGTGTTGGGGAGGAGGGGGCGTGGGGCTTACCGGCCAGAGGTGTCGACGGCGCGCGGCGAGGAGGACGGCGACGCGCGGCGAGGAGGGCGGCGCGTGGCGAGGAGGACGGCAGCGGCGAGCAGGACGACGACGATGGCGAGGAGGAGGACAGGCGGCGGCGAGCAGGACGGCGGGCAGCCTGACGGTGTCGTCGAGTTCGTCGCTTGCCATGCCGGGCAGGAGAACGAGAGGAAGAAGAAGAGAAAATGGACGATTTGGGTTCGAAATTTTCTAACTCCCGCTTATACAGGTGGATCTTTAGTCCCGGTTCGGGGCTCGATCCGGGACTAAAGACCCCTTTAGTCCCGGGTGGCGCCACGAGCCGGGACTAAAGGCCCTTTTTGGCGGACAAGAAGGCGGGAAGCAGGGGCCTTTAGTCCCGGGGCGTGGCTCCAACCGGGACTAAAGGGGGTCTTTAGTCCCGGGTGGCGCCACGACCCGGGACTAAAGGCCCTTTTTCGGCGGACTAGAAGGCGGGAAGCAGGGGCCTTTAGTCCCGGGGGGTGGCAAGAACCGGGACTAAAGTTTTGCCTATATAAACCCTCGCCCCTGCCCGCCATATCCCCTGTTTTTTGGTTGTTGAAGTGTGACCATGTCATGCTCTTGCCACTCTAGTTCATGCACATGACATGTTCGATGAAATGCCCGAGCCACTCTACTTAAGCTTTCTCCTCTCCAAGCTCCATTTTCCTTAATATTTGTCTAGGTTTGGCCGTGCACCAACTGCGAGCACCACCGTGGTGAGCCTCTTGTTCTTATCTTCTTTTTAAAATCAAAAAAATCTTACTTGTATGATTTAGATACATACTTGTATAAATTACTCACTTTCATTATTTTTTGTTATTATATAGTGCGATGGTTTTGGTATCCGCCTCCGTCGTCCCTCGTCATGTCTATGATTCGGATGTGGTATATATTATCTTTTATAAATATTTGTTTTATTTAGTGTTTATGACAATTATGACGACCAATGTGACATATATTTTTTTAATCTAGGAGGTATGTGAACCGGAAATTCCAACCCACATAAAAATTCTTGTCGAGAAGTTAAATTTGGTTGAAAAAGAAAACAAATACTTGAAGAAAAAATTGAAAATAATTGAGGATAAGAATATATAACTGGATTTGCATGTCGCCGATGTCATCGATGATCGCAAGATGAAGATCGATGCGATGCGGTTGAAGATGGATGCAATGCGCTTGAAGATGGATGAAATGCGCTTGAAGATTAGGAATATTAGAAAATATGCCATTGATAAAGAGGCTTGGTATCATTATGCTGTTGGGTCAATTGTTACCTTAGTTGCGATTTTGATCGTGTTTGTTGTTGCATTTAAATGTTTTACATAGTTGTATGTTGTTTTATGAGAGAACTTTATGTATTTATTTTTTGCAATAATAATATTTGATCACTACTGTTCTTTGGCTTTAATGTGATGATGAACTTGTATTAATTTGGTCATATGTTCTGCAATGGTTTTTTGAACTTATTTGAACTCCATACTTTTTGTGTGTTCAAAATGTACCATTCAAAGGCACATCACAAAATTTCAATAATTTCTGACTTCATTTGGTATATTTCGTGCATTTACTTATTTTTTTTGAGGTAGTTGACCCTGAAATTGAAAAGCACTACAAATGAACTCTGAAAATGTTGAAAGTTGGCATGCTATCATCATTTCACCCACATAGCATGTGTTAAAAAGTTGAGAGGGCTACGACAAAAACTGGATGCACTTCGTGTACAAAACGGACAATCTCTCTCGAAGTATCAGCGTTTCGAACGAGAAGTCATCTCTTACAAAGGGATTTCATTTTTGTGAACTTATTTGAACTCCATACTTTTTGTGTGTTCAAAATGCACCATTCAAAGGCACACCACAAAATTTCAACAATTTCTGACTTCATTTGGTATATTTCGTGCATTTACTTATGTTTTTTGAGCTAGTTGACCCTGAAATTGACAAGCACTACAAATGAACTCTGAAAATGTTGAAAGTTGTCATGCTATCATCATTTCACCCACATAGCATGTGTTAAAAAGTTGAGAGGGCTACGACAAAAACTGGATGCACTTCGTGTACAAAACAGACAATCTCTCTCGAAGTATCAGGGTTTCGAACGAGAACTCATCTCTTACAAAGGGATTTCATTTTTTTGAACTTATTTAAACTCCATACTTTTTGTGTGTTTAAAATGCACCATTCAAAGGCACACCACAAAATTTCAACAATTTCTGACTTCATTTGGTATATTTCGTGCATTTACTTATTTTTTTTGAGCTAGTTGACCCTGAAATTAAAAAGCACTACAAATGAACTCTGAAAATGTTGAAAGTTGGCATGCTATCATCATTTCACCCACATAGCATGAGTTAAAAAGTTGAGAGGGCTACGACAAAAACTGGATGCACTTCGTGTACAAAACGGACAATCTCTCTCGAAGTATCACGGTTTCGAACGAGAACTCATCTCTTACAAAGGGATTTCATTTTTTTGAACTTATTTGAATTCCATACTTTTTGTGTGTTCAAAATGCACCATTCAAAGGCACACCACGAAATTTCAACAATTTCTGACTTCATTTGGTATATTTCGTGCATTTACTTTTTTTTTGAGCTAGTTGACCCTGAAATTGAAAAGCACTACAAATGAACTCTGAAAATGTTGAAAGTTGGCATGCTATCATCATTTCACCCACATAGCATGACTTAAAAAGTTGAGAGGGCTACGACAAAAACTGGATGCACTTCGTGTACAAAACGGACAATCTCTCTCGAAGTATCAGGGTTTCGAACGAGAACTCATCTCTTACAAAGGGATTTCATTTTTTTGAACTTATTTGAATTCCATAATTTTTGTGTGTTCAAAATGCACCATTCAAAGGCACACCACAAAATTTCAACGATTTCTGACTTCATTTGGTATATTTCGTGCATTTACTTATTTTTTTTGAGCTAGTTGACCCTGAAATTGAAAAGGACTACAAATGAACTCTGAAAATGTTGAAAGTTGGCATGCTATCATCATTTCACCCACATAGCATGTGTTAAAAAAGTTGAGAGAGCTACGACAAAAACTGGATGCACTTCGTGTACAAAACGGACAATCTCTCTCGAAGTATCAGGGTTTCGAACGAGAACTCATCTCTTACAAAGGGATTTCATTTTTTTGAACTTATTTGAACTCCATACTTTTTGTGTGTTTAAAATGCCCCATTCAAAGGCACACCACAAAATTTCAACAGTTTCTGACTTCATTTGGTATATTTCGTGCATTTACTTATTTTTTTGGGCTAGTTGACCCTGAAATTGAAAAGCACTACAAATGAACTCTGAAAATGTTGAAAGTTGGCATGCTATCATCATTTCACCCACATAGCATCTGTTAAAAAGTTGAGAGGGCTACGACAAAAACTGGATGTACTTCGTGTACAAAACGGACATTCTCTCTCGAAGTATGAGGGTTTCGAACGAGAACTCATCTCTTACATGGATACTATGAAAATGAAAAGTGTTTGAAATTTAGTACATTCCATACATGCATTACATAAAAGGTTTAATACATTATTACATTATTGCACCAATATTCCTATCTATTATTTCTGTTTTCTTCTCGGTCGTAGCCATGGAGAATCTTCATCATTCAGTAGGATGCTTGGGTCAGTTTTCACTTTGAAGGGCGGAATTTCATGAAAGAACTATGTGGCGTTTTGGCTCATCGGACATGTCTGTCTTGTCATCTACTCCCACGATGTTTCTTTTCCTTGAAAGAACTATGTGGCGATTTGGCTCATCGGACGATATCTTCTTTTGCTGATTTCTTTTCCTCGTTAATGTGAACATGTCCTTCACATAGAAAACCTGAGCGACATCATTGGCTAGGACAAATGGTTCGTCCATGTACGCAAGATTGTTGAGATCCACTATTGTCATGCCGTACTTTTGGTCTACAACTACCCCGCCTCCTGTCAGCTTCACCCATTTACACCGAAATAAAGGGATATTAAAAGTAGGTCCATAGTCAAGTTCCCAAATCTCCTCTATGTACCCGTAATATGTTTCCAAACAGTGCACATTCTCGTCTGTTGCATCAAAGCGGACACCACTATTTTGGTTGGTGCTCTTTTTATCTTGGGCAACCGTGTAAAATGTATTCCCATTTATCTCATACCCTTGGAAAGTACATATAGTCGAAGATGGTGGCCTGGCCAAACAGTACAGCTCATCTTCAACGATGTCGTCATTCATGAGATGTGTCTGCAACCAACTGCCGAAAGTCTTCTCGTGTTCCCCTTTAATCCAAGAGTCAGCCTTCCCCGGGTTTTCGGAGCGTAGAATATTCTTGTGTCTCACGATATACGGAGCCACCACGGTGGAATTGTGTAGAACTGTGTAGTGTGCTTGAGAGAAAGAATGCCCGTCCATACATACTTTTGCTTTCCTTCCTAGTGTGCCTTTTCCTGTCAGCCTACCCTCATACCGAGATTCAGGAACACCAATCGGCTTAAGGTCAGGAAGAAAGTCCACACAAAACTCAGTGACCTCCTCTGTTCCATAGCCCTTGGAGATGCTTCCTTCTGGCCTAGCACGGTTACCAACATATTTCTTTAAGACTTCCATGAACCTCTCGAAGGGGAACATATTGTGTAGAAACACAGGACCGAGAATTCTAATCTCTTCGACTAGGTGAACTAGGAGGTGTGTCATTATAGTGAAGAAGGATAGCGGGAACAACAACTCAAAGCTGACCAGACATTGGACCACATCAATCTGTAACCCTGATAGACTTTCTCGATCGATTACCTTCTGAGAAATTGCATTGAGGAATGCACATACCTTCACAATTGCCAGGCGAACATTTTTCGGTAGAATTCCCCTCAATGCAACCAGAAGCAATTGCGTCATAAGCACGTGGCAGTCATGAGACTTTAGGTTTTGGAATTTTTTGTCTTTCATATTTACGATTCCCTTTATATTCGACGAGAAGTCAGTCGGCACCTTGATACTGAACAGGACTTCAAAGAAGATTTCCTTCTCTTCCTTAGTAAGAGCATAGCTGGCACGCCCTTGAAACTGCCCTGGATGCATGCCATCTCTTCCTTTATGATGTTCCTAGTCCTGCAGTGCTTCCGGTGTATCTTTTGACATCCCATACAAGCCCAGGAAGCCTAGAATATTCACGGAGAGATTCTTCGTCAGGTGCATCACGTCGATTGCCGAGCGAACCTCATGGACTTCCCAGTAGGGTAGCTCCCAAAATATAGATTTCTTCTTCCACATGGGTACGCGCTTATCAGGGCCGTTAGGAACAGGTTGGCTGCCAGAATCCTTTCCAAAGATTACTTTTAAATCTTTGACCATATCAAATACTTCAACACCAGTACGGATGACAGGCTTCCCCCGGGGTTCTGCCTTGCCATTGAAATGCTTGCCTTTTTTCTTTAAGGGATGCTTGGGCGGAAGAAAGCAACGATTGTACGGATACACATTCTTCCAACAGTTGTCGAGATATATACTTTCTGTCTGATCCAAACAGTGCGTGCATGCATTGTATCCCTTGTTTGACTGTCCTGAAATGTTACTAAGAGCAGGCCAATCATTGATGGTTACGAAAAGCAACGCTCGAAGGTCAAATTCCTCTTGTCTGTGCTCGTCCCACACACGTACACCTGGTTCGGCCCACAGCTGTAAAAGTTCATCAACTAATAGCCATAGGTACACATCAATATCGTTGCCGGGTTGCTTTGGACCTTGTATAAGCACTGGCATCATAATGAACTTCCGCTTCATGCACAACCAAGGAGGAAGGTTGTAGATACATAGAGTAACGGGCCAGGTGTTGTGACTGCAACTCTGCTCCCCAAAAGGATTCATGCCATCTGTACTCAGACCTAACCATAAGTTCCGTGTGTCAGCTGCAAATCTCGGGAACTCTCTCTCGATTTTTCTCCACTGCCGACCATCAGCGGTGTGCCTCAACTTATCGTCTTTCATACGATCTTCCATGTGCCATCGCAACAACTTCGCATGATCTTTATTTCTGAACAGACGTTTCAACTGTGGTATTATAGGAGCATACCACATCAGCTTGGCAAGAACCCTCTTCCTGGGTGGCTCGCCCTCAATATCACCAGGGTCATCTTTTCTGATCTTATACCACAATGCAGTGCATACCGGGCATTTATCCATATTCTCGTACTTCTCACCGCGGTAGAGGATGCAGTCATTAGGGCATGCATGTATCTTCTGCACGTCTAATCCTAGAGGGCAGACAAGCTTTTTTGCTTCGTACGTGCTGGCGGGCAATTCGTTCTTTCTTGGAAGCATCTTCTTCATCAGTACCAGCAACTTTTTGAATGACGAGTCAGTCACACCGGTCTGTGCCTTCCACTTCAGCAATTCCAGTGTGCTACCCAGCTTCTTCTGGCCATCTTCACAAGTTGGGTACAACAATTTGTTGTGGTCCTGTAACATCTGCTCGAATTGCAACCTCTCCTTTTCTGTGTCGCAACCTCGCCGTGCATCAGAAATGACCCGGCCAAGATCATCAGCAGGCTCATCTGGTTCCCGTTCTTCATCCTGATCTTCTTCTTCATTGTCTTCCATTGCGGTATCAGCATACTCAGGGAACATAGATCGGTAGTTGTCATCATCGTTCTCTTCTGCTTCATCATCGTCTTCCATCATAACCCCTCTTTCTCCGTGCTTGGTCCAAACAATATAGCCCGACATAAAACCAGACCGAAGTAGGTGGCTCTGAATGACTCTTGAGGAAGTGTAATCCTTCTCATTCCGACATTCAACACATGGACAAAACATATAGCCACCACCATGCTTGTTCGCATCGGCTGCATCTCGAAAAGAATGCACGCCTTCTCTGTAAGCGTCTGTGCGTCGATCACCGTACATCCATGGATGGCTCATCTGTGTTATACGACAGTATATCAAATACAATCACGATCGTAAATATTAGTACCGCACGGTCTAAACGAGGAAATATAGTTGCTAACCTTTTAGAATAAGTAGAAATAAAGAGGAATAGGTTTAAGCGTGGCTCGGGCATCTCTTATCGTAGTTGTGTTCGGTGAACTGAAGCGGCATCGCTCTAACACACATTTCAACAAACACCTCTAGTGCATAAAAAAAGTGGAGAGCGAGCACCCACCCACAATCCTCCATCCATGAAAAATGCAAGGAAGAGGGGAGAGGGGGGTTGTGCTATATATAGGCAGAGGACTTTAGTCCCGGTTTGAGACACAAACCGGGACTAAAGGTGTCGCACATGCGGGCTGCCCACCGCATAGCCCTTTAGTCCCAGTTTGGGACACGAACCGGGACTAAAGGCTCCTTACGGGCCGGGACTAAAGCCTCGAGGGAGGATATGAGAATTGAGGCGACGTGGCCGGGCCTTGGCCGGGACTAAAGGGTCCAGGCCAAAGGCCCGTTTTCCACTAGTGTGCATTGATACTCTACCGAAAATGGGCTGTAAATGAAAAATGATACAAAAATATAGACACATAAAATAAAATGTAAATGAAAAATCTCATAAGTACAAAATTTCCGGTATAGCAAAAATTTCCGTATTTTAAGCAAGTAATACCAAAAAATAGAAAAAGAAAATACGGAGGTATATAAAAACTAGCAGGTGTGGACTAAGAGGGTGCTTGATACGTTTTAGTCCCATGACTAAAAGTAATGAGACTAAAACTTGCTAGCCTCACCCAAGGTTGGATCCAAATACTAAATAGACTAAAATCAAGTTAATGAGCATTTATTATCCTTCAAACCCTTCAATTCAGAACTTGACTGAAAAGTTAAATGAGGGGAGAGATGATTAATGCATATTTTAGTAGGAGTACCCCTGACTAAAAGATTTTAACCTCAATACTAGTTTTAGCCTCTCTTTAGTCAGGGGTGCTTGAAAATTTAGCCTCTTCAAGAGACTAGTTTTAGTCAGACTAGTTTTAGTCCCTTGGATCCAAGCACCCTCTAAGTAATTTGATACCTAATATACATAGGGCGAACCAGAAAAAAGTAAAATACTCATGGAAATCTCAGATAACCTTTGTTCTTACAGTTAATTTCCATTCATACATCTGGACCAACCAATTTCCATTCATACATCTGAACCAATGTTAATGTTAATTTCCGTTCATACATACGGAGGTATATAAAATCTAGCAGCGCACGCACACGGCATAATACCCAAGCGACAAAAATTGCCCCAAAACTAGCCCGAGCACACAGGGTTAAAACGTTTTTGAAGCAATTACTGTGGACATTGTTTGTTTCTACAAAGTGTGGACAATGAGGGACCATACTTCACTCACGTAAAAATATAATTTAACAATGGTTCTGCTAACTTCTTACTGCACATGACAAAATAAAAACTAAGACGTCATTTTTTCTGGATATGTATAAGTATAATACTTAAATACATTTTAACTTTATATGCCAAACTAATGTAAGAAACATTTACATTAAAACAACGGCTAAATCAGAATTAAAATGGAAATTAGGCACATCGATCGCAAATATACCTATGCCTGCACATAAAATAATGACTATTAATTTTTGTGTAAAGGAAAATGAGAAATTAACATGACAAAAGGCAATAAAAATAACACAAGTATAATATGCGCATCACGACTGGTAATCAAAACAGTTAGTACGGCATGTATATATAATTAGCACGTAAATGATAAATGGATAACTTATTTATTTATATATATGTCAATAAAAATCGAACATCTATACCTAATAATAAAACGGCTAATGCTTATGTTGGAAAACCCACTACAACATTTTTATAAAAGAGCCCCTATAAATTTTGTTATTCAATCCGTGCTCCATCATTTATCTGCAACGCAAATGAAAAAACGATTCGCTGCAAAAAATATACCCCTACGCATCGCCTCCCCCCGTCGAGCCTGGGCCACCCTGGTCTGTGCCCAGGCCGACGCCACACCACTCGCCGCCGCGGCGGACCTCAACCGCCACCGCTGCCGATCTCAACCCACCCACCTCCGCGGTTGTACTTCTCCCCGCTCACTGCCCCCATTGCGGCGCTCGAGCGCATCGCGTCGACCCTGGTCCACCCTCGCCTGTGTCCAGGCCGCCGCCACACCACTCGTCACCGCGGCCGATCTCAACCGCCACCGCTGCCAATCTCAACCCACCCGCCTCTGCGGTTGTACCTCTCCCGGCTCACTGCCAACGTTGCGGCCCTCGAGCGCATCACGTCGACCCTGCAGGGCCACCCTGGCATGTGCCCAGGCAGCTGACAAACCACTCGCCGCCGCGGCCGACCTCAACCACCACTGTTGTCGATCTCAACCCACCCGCCTCCGCGGTCGTACCTCTGCCCGCTTGCTGCCCCCGTTTCGGCGCTCGAGCACAGCTTCTGGATCAAATCAACGCGACAGCTACAACGACTTGGGATGATACGTCTGCTCGATGCAGAACGGCGGCGGCGCGCGGATAAGGCTAGAGCGAAGCGAGTACTTGCAGGTGGAGGCGGGCCTCCATGGCTCACACGGGGAACTCCGAGGTTATGGCGCTATTCACGTAGCCTCTTTGTTTTGCTTTGCTTGTCCCGCTCAATTTCTCATCATGGTGGAATTAACGATGGACAGGTTGATTTCTCAATAAAATAGGATAGGACTGACTTCATTAGTTAGTTAGCTAATTATTTTAATAAATCGAAATCTATACCTAATAATAAAGCGGCTTTTGCTTTCGTCGGAAAACCGACCACGACATTTTTATTAAAAAGCCCCTGCAATTTTTTTATTCAACCCGCGCTCCATCATTTATCTGCAACGCAAAAGGAAAAAACGATTCGCTGCAAAAATTATACCCGTACGCATCGCCTCCTCCCATCGACCCTGGGCCACCTTGGCCTGTGCCCATGCCGCCTCCACACCACTCGCCGCCGCGGCCGACCTCAACCGCCACCGCTGCTGATCTCAAGCCACCCGCCTCCGCGGCTGTACCTCTCCCCGCTCACTGCCCCCGTTGCGGGGCTCGAGCACATCGCGTCGACCCTGGTCCACCCTGGCCTGTGCCCAGGCCGCTGCCACACCACTCGCCGCCGCGGCCGACCTCAACCACCACCGATCCGCGGTCGTACCTGTGCCCTCTTGCTGCCCCCGTTTCGGCGCTCGAGCACAGCTTGAGGATCAAATCAACGCGACAGCTACAACGACTTGGGATGATGCGTCTGCTCGATGCAGAACGGCGGCGGCGTGGATAAGGGGCGACGGAGCGAAGTACTTGCAGGTGAAGGCGGGCCTCCATGGCTCACACGGGGAACTCCGAGGTTATGGCGCGGCAACGGCGACTCCTTATGGCGAGATAGAGGCGCCTAACCCTTGCTCCCCTCATCGTATCCCTCCTCCGGCATGAACTCATCATCTGGTGAGATCCCTCCCCATGCCTCCAACCGTGTGCCAAGCACCGGCAAGAAATTTTGTTTTGTGGGAATTTGTTTGCTGATAAATGAATGTATTGAATGTAAGATTGCATTGTTGTACAGAGAGAGAATGGAACACCACCTTCAGTTTGTCATCTGATCCCCCATTCTCTACCCCATGAGTGAAATAAAATAACAGTACATCGATCAATTCAACGTAGCCTCTTTGTTTTGCTTTGCTTGTCCCGCTCAATTTCTCATCATGATGGAATTAACAATGGACGGGTTGATTTCTCAACAAAATAGGATAGGACTGACTACATTAGTTAGTTAGCTTATTATTTTAATAAATTAAAATAATTATAAAAAGATTAAAAGCGTGTGGTATTTTTTTCTCCAGTTGCAACGCAGGGGCCTTTTACTACTATATACCTAAGACAAAACTAGGTATGTTTGCACAGATAAACTAGTATTATAGAAAGACTGTTGAGTAAATAAGGGCAGTAGATACTGAAGGGCAGAGCGAGCCAGAAGGCATGTGACATGGATGGGCCCATATTTTACGTATAAATAAGGCCAGCCAGCTGCTAGAGCTGATGTGCAGTGAGCAGCGAGCCCTAGCTAGGTACCTGGTCTGGAGTAGGACAGATGACAATGGTAGCTGCGCTGGGGCTCTGCTCCTCCTCCTTCTTCCATGTGGTGGTGATGGTGGCCGTAATGTACGTGGTCCGGAGGCTGTGCTCATCCGCACCCGGGGCGCTCCCTCCGGGGCCGTGCCCGTGGCCGGTGGTAGGTAGCCTCCCGGAGCTCAAGTTATTTAACAAGCTGCCGGCGTTCCGGTGGATCCATCAGGTGATGGAGAAGATGAACACCGACATCGCCTGCTTCCGCCTCGGCGGCGTCCACGTCATCCCGATCACGTGCCCTCGTATCGCCAGGGAGGTGCTCAAGAAGCAGGACGAGATCTTCGCGTCCCGCCCGGAGACGTTCGCGTCGTGCGTGGCCAGCGGAGGCTACGTGGAGGCGGCGCTGGCGCCGTTCGGCGTGCAGTCCACCAAGATGCGGCGGGTGCTCACCTCCGACATCATCTCCCCGTCCCGTCACAAGTGGCTCCACGACAAACGCGTCGAGGAGGCCGACAACATCTCGTGGTACATTTACAACCTCACCGGCGGTGAGGAGGGCGGCAACGTGGACGTAAGGCACCTCTCGCGGCACTACTGCGGCAACGTCATACGCCGGCTCCTCTTTGGCACGCGCTACTTCGGGGAAGCCGGCCACGGCGGCGGCCCCGGGAAGCTGGAGATGGAGCACATGGACGCCTCCTTCGCCGCGCAGGGGATCCTCTACTCCTTCTGCATCAGCGACTACCTGCCGTCGCTACTGGGGCTGGACCTGGACGGCCACGAAAAGATTGTCAAGGACGCTAACGCGGTGCTGGACAGACTGCATGACGGGGTCATCGACGAGCGGTGGAAGCAGTGGAAGGCCGGCGAGAGGGGAGAGGTGCAGGACTTCCTCGACGTGCTCATCACACGTAGAGACCCTAGATTGACCATGGAGGAGGTGAAGGCGCAGGCCAAGGTATCTATTTATCTATCGTCTTGTAGATATATATATATATATAGTCTTTAGTGAAGTTTCTTTATATATATATTTAAAAACGGAGGAGAGGGACAACCAACGTACATGCAATGCAATGCAGCTCATCAACCTGGCGGCGGTGGACAACCCATCCAACGCCGCAGAGTGGGCGCTGGCGGAGATGGTGAAGAATCCGGAGCTGCTGGGGCGGGCGGCGGAGGAGCTGGACCGGGTGGTGGGGAGGGAGCGGCAGGTGCAGGAGTCGGACATCCCCCAACTCAACTACGTCAAGGCCTGCATCCGGGAGGCGTTCAGACTGCACCCCATCGCCCCCTTCAACGTGCCGCACGTCGCCCTCGCCGACACCGTCGTCGCCGGCTACCGCGTGCCCAAGGGCAGCCACGTCCTCCTCAGCCGCCTCGGCCTCGGCCGGAACCCGGCCATCTGGAACGACCCGCTCCGCTTCAACCCCGACCGCCATCTGGAAGGAGCAGGCGGCAACCTGGAGCTCACCGAGAACGAGCTGCGCTTCATCTCCTTCAGTACAGGCCGCCGCGGCTGCGTCGCCCCCATGCTCGGCACGGCCATGACCGTAATGCTTTTCGGCAGGCTCCTCCATGGCTTCACCTGGTCTAAGCCGGCGGAGATGCCGGATATTCAGCTCACCGAGTCCCACAACGACCTCTCCATGGCTAAGCCGCTGGTGCTTCACGCCAAGCCACGCCTGCCGCTGCACCTCTACCGCCCGTGAATTCGATCGTCGATCTCCCTCAAGTTACTACTCCACTCCCTAGTAGTGTAGTTAATAATAACCGGACCTGCTCCTGCTCATGCTCATGCTCCTGTCCGGCCGGAACAATATTGATCCATTAATAAGTTTGTTGTCATCTTTCCCTTCACACACACACTAGACCACTTTGATTCCGAGTAATAATAATATTATTTAGGGAGAATTATCCTTTTGCCCAAATTGTGTCTGTTTTGCCCTCAGTTGTGAATCGTGCTTAGTTTTGTCCCTAGTCTGTCCGCATCGACTTATTCCGTGAACATTTTCGTAAATCAACACCAGAACTGTATGGGTGTTAGATTCATTCCAATGTAAATCGCATAGCGATGTGAGACTAGATTATTGACTCTAGTGCAAGTTGAAGACTGTTGGAAATATGTCCTAGAGGCAACGATAAAATAATAATTATTATATTTCATGTTTCAAGATAATCGTTTATTATCCATGCTACAATTGTATTGAATGAAAGCATAGATAAATGTGTGGATATATAGACAAAACAATGTTCCTAGTAAGCCTCTATTGGCTAGCCAGTTGATCAAGGATGGTTAAGGTTTTCTGACCATATGCAAGTGTTGTCACTTGATAACTGTATCACATTATTAGGAGAATGATGTGATGGACAAGACCCAAACTATGAACGTACCATGTGATCGTGTCATTTTGTTACTATTCATTCCTATGACCATGCGATCATGTAACTCACTGACACCGGATGAATACCTTGTGTGTATCAAACGACACAACGTTACTGGATAACTATAAAGGTGCTCTATTGGTATCTCCGAAGGTGTCCGTTGAGTTAGCATGGATAAAGACTGTGATTTGTCACTCCGTGTGACCGAGAGGTATCTCAGGGTCCACTCGGTAATACAATATCACATATAAGCCTTGCAAGCAATGTGACTCAAGTGTTAGTCAAGGGATCTTGTATTACGGAACGAGTAAAGAGACTTGCCGGTAACCAGAATGAAATACGTATAGAGATACCGATGATCAAATCTCGGGCAAGTAACATACCGAAGGACAACGGAAATGTTACACGGGATTATATGAATCCTTGGCACAGAGGTTCTACCAATAAGATCTTCGTAGAATATGTAGGATCCAATATGGACATCCAGGTACCGCTGTTGGATATTGGCCGGGGAGTATCTCAGGTCATGTCTACATAGTTCTCGAACCTGCAGGGTCTGCACACTTAAGGTTCGGTGACGTTTCGGTATAGTTGAGTTATAGGTGTTGGTGACCGAAGTTTGTTAGGAGTCCCGGATGAGATCACACACATCACGAGGTTATCCGGAGTGGTCCGGAAACGAAGATTGATATATAGGATGGTTTCATTTGGTCACCGGAAAGATTTCGGACATTACCGACAGTGTACCGGGAGTGACAAATTAGTTCCGGGTTTTCATCGGGAGGGGCCCACCCACCCCGAAGTGAGCCCAATAGTCCTAGGGTGGCGCACCACCCCTTAGTGGGCTGGTGAGGCCAACCCAAGTGGGCTATGGCGCTAGAAGAAGAAAACCAAAAGAAAAAAAAGAGGGAGGTGGGAAGGGAGAGGAGGACTCCTCCTTGCCAAACCGAATTGGAGTTGGAGTCCTCCTTTCGACTTCCACCGGCGCCCTAGGGGCTCCCTTGAGCCCTAAGGCTAGCTGTGACATCCTCAGCTTTTGCTACAGTGTTGGATGTAATTAAGGTAAAGTAAATCTATGCAATGAACGCCATGTCAACTTAAAAAAAAGTCAAACGAGAAAAGTTTTATAATGTTAAAATAAAAATGTGAGGGAGTTACGAAAAATCGCTAACGAATTATAGATGTGAATCGGGCACTTTTGAAATTATTGATAGTCTTTATATATTTACAATAGAAGCTTTATTTAAAATAAGTAAATGAAAGAAAGTAATTAAAACTAAATAATAAAATAATATTGTAAATAAAATAATAATAATGAAAATAAACAAAATAAAAAAAAACCTCGCCCAACTGGGCCAAAGTGGCCCACCTGGCCATATCCATCTCGGCCCACCTAGTGGTGGGGTATAAAGCCCCCCACCGGGGCCAAACCCTACCCCCAGCGCTCCGAGTCCCTCCCCTGGCCGCCGCCACACCCAGTCCCTCGCCCCCTCCTCTCCCTCGCTCCTCTCCTCACGAGAGTCCACCCTGCTCGCCCCTGGTTCCTCTCGCCCACGACCGACGCTCCCTCCCTGCACGATATCCCTCCCTCTCGCACGACCAGCCCCACGCGTCCCCCTGGCCTCTCGATCTCCCCCACTCCCTCAGGCCTTGTTTGGTACTAGTGTATTTTAGGGAGTTTGTGGGGATTATCCCGGTCAAACCCCTCAATCTGCACACATCCCATAACACCATCTGGTTCTAGTGTATTTGACATGTTGCATCCCCACATTTTCTCTCAAATCCCCAAATTATAGTGCATTTTTCTCAATACCCAATACACTACCCCTACCTAGTGTATTGAGGATAAATGGGGATTTGGAGGGATTGGGTTCACCCAATCCCTTGGGGGATTATCCCCACCAATCTCCTAAAAAACAATAGTACCAAACAAGGCCTCACGAGGCCAACTTCTCACACCTCGGTCTACCTCTCCCAGATCCACTCATCGGCGGCTCCCTCCCCCCCTCGAGCACCAGAACCCTCCTCCCACTAACCGAGACCTCCCCCTCCTACTAGATCGCCTCAGCGGAGGGCCGCCGCGCCGCCCGGCGGCCGGCTCGCCGTGCTAGGACCTCCCCTGGCCGGCCATAGCCACCGGGACCGGCCCCTCATCACCCCTGCATCGAGCTCACCCTCGCCCCTCGTCGAACTGCATCACCCCGTCGACGTCGCTGGCCTCCTCACCTCGTCCCCGACGGCTCCACCAAGCCTCGCCGCACCCGCCCCGCTACAACGTGGATGAGAACACCCCTCTCATCCTCTCTTCGTCCCGGTTCCATTCCGGCAATCGCCGCCTCGTTCCGATGCCGTTTGGCTCCGGTAGGAGGAGGTAGAGTTTTCCTCCTCTCTTTGTTTAGAGGGTTCGTGTGAGTTGAGACATGTCGAGGTGGTTAAAGAAAGAGTTAGAAAGAAAAGAAAATAAAAATGAATTATGTATTTCGTATGTATGTATTATGTATGTACTCCCTCCGTACCTAAATATAAGTCTTTTAAGATATTTCACTAGGTGTCTACATGCGGAGCAAAATGAGTGAATCTATACTCTAAAGTATGTCTATATACATTGGTATGTAGTTCATTAGTAAAACCTCTATAAAGACTTATATTTAGGAACGGAGGGAGTATGTGTATATGTAATGTGTATGCATGCATGTATGTATTAGAGAGAAATACGTTATGTTTATGAATGCAAATATGTGTGTGTGTAAATTGTGGTGTGGCCTATGCCACTTACCGGTGGGACCAACCCCCCACTTCCAATGACCGGGAAGCCCCACACGCTGTTAAATAAAAATGATAATAAAAATATGTTTTTTAATAAATAAGTTATTAGATATATTATTTAATTAATTAGTTAATTAATTAAATGGATAATTAAGTAATTAGGATAACTAGAGTATGACATGTGGGTCCCCCACTAAATTAATCGAATTAATTAGTAATTAACCCTAATTAAATACTCAGCCTATGACGCATGAGACCCACTGGTCTGTTGACCAGTCAACTGCTGATGTGAGCATGGCATCATGCCGATGTCATAATTGCATTTAATCAATTTAATTAAATCTCTTTTTAACTCCTAAATATTGAATAAAACTGTAAAAATTAATATAAAATAATCCGTAAGTCAGATCAAAATATTTTCAACATGAAAATTGATGAGCAGAACGAGACGAACCCGGATACACGGTCCATTCATCTGTCACGCGTCCCTAGCATAGCAAACATGGAACTTTTCCATCGTTTTTCGTCTCACCGGTAGTAGCCAAAGACCCGGAAAATATCGTCAGATATTCTTCCGACCCGTCTATGACGGATCTTACTGCGTTAGCTCATGCATAGCCTGCATATTGCCATGTCATGCCTGGTGTGGCACCATTGCTATTATTTGTTGTTTCTTCCCCCTCTTCTTACCGGTAGACCCTGAGAATGACGCTGCTGCCGAGTACATCTAAGACCCTGCCGATCAGCCTTTTGCCGCAAAGCAACAAGGCAAGCAAATCCCCCTTGATCATCCCTATATCGCCTATGTCTTTCTTCCTCCTGCTTGCATTAGTATTTTTCTATTGTTGTAGTTAGCTCCTATATCTGAGGCATAGCCTATTTTTGATGAACTGCTACTTCAGTACTGTACTTTGAATCTTCTTAGTATAGGTGGAGCAGTCTTCCCCCTGACCCCGTAGTCCAGTTGCCCCGATTTGCTTTCTAATCTCGATCCCTGATCGACGAGCCAGACCCGGCACAACACTTACACCCCCTTAGTTGTGCGACGCTACAGAGATAATATCGGGTACCGAGGGTGACACCTCGCTAAGTACTCCTGATGATATCTCTGTAGTACAGCTAGTCGGTCGTGGTTATCGATGGTGATTCCTCTTTCACCATTCCCGATGATGCCTCTATCGTGCGACCCCTCAAGTGTGGGACCCTCGAGGGTGATTCCTCTAGGTCCACCTTGACAGATACATCGTTCCGAATCCAACGAGGTTGATACGTCGAATTCCCCTCGATGTTACAACCACACAGTTACTCGACCATGTTACTCGGATCATTGGTGATTAGTTCTTAGGCGGGTGGATTCCCGCGTGTTTGTGTCGATGACTTAATTAAAATGATAATGGATTTGGGTATTTGATCTGGGTTGGTCGGAAGACCTTATTACGCACTAACCATCTGCGTGGGAAGAATTATGGGTACTCGACGTCGCGATATCAGTCGAAGCTCTTCAGACGTCAGCGATGTAACGGCGTGCGCACGAGTGGTCCCGAGATGCATCGCTCTTGTATTAAGGGGTGCCAGGACTGACATCGGCCGCCCTCGCATCGTGCAGGTGCGCGGTGGGCAAGTGGGCCCATGAACCCTCTGTGCTTAGGAGTTAGACCGGCGGCTGGCCTCTCTGCTGTGCTTAGGTGGGGCTGCGACGTGTCGATATTCCGAGGCCTGCCATGACCCAGAAAAGTGTGTCCGGTCAGATTGTTATCGAGCGCGTCGGGGAATATGTTGTGCACCCATGCAGGGAAGAACTTATCTATTCGAATAGCCGTGTCCACGGTTAGAGGACGACTTGGAGTTGTGCCCTGATCTTATACAACTGCAACTGTTACTTAACTGGAATTAGTTACCCCGGGATTGCTTCCTCGCAAGGAGTCGAGGGAGGATCTCTGGGCGTGAATTCACTTTAATATTGCTGCAACAATATGACTATCAATTATGTTACACCTGTTCTACTCTCGTCTATTGCTGCAAGACCCAGAAGATGCTAGTCTTCGATAGGACTAGGCCTTCTCTCTCTATTCTCACATTGTTGCAGTCAGTCCACATATAACCCCCTTCTTTGATACTGATGCATACTTAGAATAGTTCTGATGTAAGACTTGCGAGTACTTTCGATGAGTACTCACCATTGCTTTGCTCCCCCTTTGCCCCCTTGATACGTTGCTGCGACCAGATGATGGAGCCCAGGAGATGAAGGAGCCCGCCGCTGACGACTGCTGCCCCGACGGTGCCTACTACTACGTGGAGGCCGCTGAAAACCAGGAGTAGTTAGGAGGTTCCCAGGCAGGAGGCCTCGCCTCGTTCGATCGTTGTATCTTTTGTCCTAGCCTTCTCTAAGGCACCCCATGTTTTATGTTTGTACTCAGATATTGTTGCTTCCGCTCACTCGTGTGTTTATCGAGTTTCTGTATTGTAGCCCTCGAGGCCCCTGGCTTGGAATTTGAAGCTGATATTGTTTTATTTGTGTCTAGAGTTGTGTTGTGATATCTTCCCGTGAGTCCTTGAGTTTGATAGTACGCATTTGCGTGTATGATTAGCGTACGATTAAATCGAGGGCGCGACAAGTTGGTATCAGAGCCCACTGCCTGTAGGTAGCCCCCTTTCCAACTCCTTGGCCGAAGTTGAGTCTAGTGTTTGAAAAAACTTTACTAACACTAATGTTGTGGCTTACGGGCCCACATCTCAATTGGGCGGTATTAGTATCTTTTACTCCTTTCCTATACTCTCGGTTCTACTCTCTCTTCTCTTTCGGGTTAAAGATTTTACTAACTCTAACATTAGGTTCTCGTAATCACATCGACACGGAGCGCTGGACTATCTACTCTTTTCTTCTGAATATATATCACACACACTGTCATTTGACATCCGTCAATCTTATTTTTAGATGCGTCCTGCAAGACAGCATGTGCACCTGACACAAGCCACTGAGACGACTGGATCCCGGCCATTTTGGTCGACCTCCTGACCAGGCTGGGATATTGCTGGTACCCCGAGTACACTGTGTACGAGGACTTCCTCGAGTACAACCAGTACCAGTACCAGGTTGAGGTTCGCATCTTCGACCAGATGGGTGGCGACACCCTCGAGCGCCACGTCTTCTACGGTATTGGAGTGTCAGTCGAGATGGTCGTCCATGATGCGGCTTACATCGCTATCACCCGTATCCGTGGAGCGTACCCTCACCTAGAGGAAAGTGCTTTCAGATACACCCTGCATGCTCCTTCTGGGATGAGACTGGGTCTTATCTCTCACTGCCTACACTGCTAGCATTTGGGAGCACACCGACCGATGCTACGTTGCTGTCTGCGCCCCCTACATGACGCGTCGCTACGACACGTGGGTTCTGGTGCAATACACTGAGGCACTGGATCGTGCTTTTCGAGCTCTAACTATGGAGCTGTACGCTAAGCATGCTCGTCTTTACGACGCGTTGACAGAGCTGGAGCCAGCACACTGTTGGAAATATGCCCTAGAGGCAATGATCAATAGTTATTATTATATTTCCTGTTTAAAGATAATCGTTTATTATCCATGCTATAATTGTATTCAATGAAAACATAGATACATGTGTGGATACATAGAAAAAACAATGTCCCTAACAAGCCTCTAGTTGGCTAGCCAGTTGATCAAGGATAGTCAAGGTTTTGTGGCTATATGCAAAGTGTTGTTGCTTGATAACTGGATCACATCATTAGGAGAATCATGTGACGGACTAGACCCAAACTATGAACGTAGGATATTGATCGTGTCATTTTATTGCTATAGTTTTATGCGTGTCAAGTATTTGTTCCTATGATCATGAGATTATATAACTCACTGACACCGGAGGAATGCCTTGTGTGTATCAAACATCACAACGTAACTGGGTGACTATAAAGGTGCTCTACAGGTATCTCCGAAGGTGTCTGTTGAGTTAGTATGGATCAAGGCTGGGATTTGTCACTCCGTGTGACAGAGAGGTATCTCGGGGCCCACTTGGTAATACAATATCACACACAAGTCTTGCAAGCAATGTGACTAAGTGTAAGTCACGGGATCTTGTATTACGAAACGAGTAAAGAGACTTGCCGGTAACGAGATTGAAATAGGTATGCGGATACCGACGATCGAATCTCGGGCAAGTAACATACCGAAGGACAAAGGGAATGACTTACGGGATTGCTTGAATCCTTGACACTGAGGTTCAACCGATAAGTTATTCAGAGAATATGTAGGATCCAATATGGGCATCCAGATCCTGCTATTGGATATTGACCGAGGAGTACCTCGGGGCATGTTTACATAGTTCTCGAACCCGTAGGGTCTGCACACTTAAGGTTCGGCGATGTTTTAGTATAGTTGAGTTATATGTGTGGTTACCGAATGTTGTTCGAAAGCCCGGATGAGATCACGGACGTCACGGGGATTTCCGGAATGGTCCGGAGATGAAGATTGATATATAGGGTGACCTCATTTGGTTACCGAAAGGTTTTCGGGCATTACCGAGAATGTATCGGGAGTGACGAATGGGTTTCGGATGTTCACCGGGAGGGTCCAACCCACCCGGGGAAGCCCATAGGCCCTAGGGGTGGAGCACCATCCCTTGGTGGGCTGGTGGGACAGCCCAAAAGGGCCCTATGCGCCAAGGATAGAAAATCAAAGAGAAAGAAAAAAAAGGAGAGGTGGGAAGGAAGGGTAGGACTCCTCCTTCCAATCCTAGTTGGACTAGGATTGGAGGTGGACTCCTCCACCTCCTTGGCCGGCGCAGCGTTGAAGACTTGGTCCTCAAGGCAAGCCTCCCCCTCCCCTCCTCCTATATATAGTGGAGTTTTAGGGCTGATTTGAGACAACTTTTGCCATGGCAGCCCGACCACAAACACCACGATATTTCCTCTAGATCGTATTTCTGCGGAGCTCGGGCGGAGCCCTGCAGGACTAGATCCTTCACCACCACCGGAGCGCTATCACGCTGTCGGAGAACTCATCTACTTCTCCGTCTTGCTTGCTGGATCAAGAAGGCCGAGATCATCGTCGAGCTGTACGTGTGCTGAACGCGGAGGTGCCGTCCGTTCGGCACTAGATCGGAGCGGATCGTGGGACGGATCGCGGGACGGTTCATGGGACGGTTGATACGTCTCCGTCGTATCTACTTTTCCAAATTCTTTTGCCCTTATTTTGTACTCTAATTTTCATGATTTGAATGGAACTAATCCGGATTGACGTTGTTTTCAGCAGAATTGCCATGGTGTTGTTTTTGCGCAGAAATAAAAGTTCTCGGAATGACCTGGAAATTTACGAGGATTTTTTGTGGAATATATAAAAAATACTGGCACAAGAATCAACCAGAGGAGTTGGGCGAGGAGCCCACAAGCCCACCAAGCGCGGCCCCCCTGGCCGCGCCTAGCAGGCTTGTGGGGCCCTCGGAGCTCCGCCACCTCCAACTCCAGCTCTAGTTAGTCCCTTTCGTCTGGAAAAAAATCAAGGAGGAAATTTCATCGTGCTTTAAGATACGGAGGCGCCGCCACCACCTGTTCTTCCTCTGGAGGGCAGATCTGGAGTCCGTTCTGGGCTCCGGAGAGGGGAGATCGTCGCCATCGTCATCACCAACCTTCCTTTATTTCCAATTCCATGATGCTCTTCGTCGTTCGTGAGTAATCTAATCGTAGTCTTGCTGGACGGTAATGGGTTCGATGAGATCTATCATATAATCAAGTTAGTTTTGATGGGGATTGATCCCTAGTATCCACTATGTTCTGAGATTGATGTTGCTACTACTTTGCCATGCTTAATGCTTCTCACTAGGGCCCGAGTGCCATGATTTCAGATCTGAACCTATTATGTTCTTGTCAATATATGTGTGTTCTTGATCCTATCTTGCAAGTTGTAGTCACCTACTATGTGTTATGACCCGGCAACCCCGGAGTGACAATAGCCGGTACCACTCCCGCAGATGACCATAGTATGAGGAGTTTATGTATTCACTAAGTGCTAATGCGTTGTTCCGGTTCTCTATTAAAAGGAGAACCTTAATATCTCGTAGTTTCCATTAGGACCCCACTGCAACGGGAGGGATGGACAATAGATGTCATGCAAGTTCTTTTCCCTAAGCACGTATGACTACATACGGAATACATGCCTACATTACATTGACGAACTGGAGCTAGTTACATATCTCTCCATGTTATAATTGTTGCATGATGAATGTCATCCGACATAATTATCCATCACCGATCCAATGCCTACGAGTTTTTCCTACTGGTCCTTGCTACATTACTTTGCCGCTATTGCTGTCGCTGCTGCTACTGTTACTATGTCGCTACTGTTGTCACTGCTGCTACTATTACCATTGCTACTGTTGCTATCACACCACTTTGCTACTGATACTTTGCTGCAGATATTAAGTCTTTCACGTGTGGTTGAATTGACAACTCAACTGCTAATACTCGAGAATATTCTTTGGCTTCCCCTTGTATCGAATCAACAAATTTGGGTTGAATACTCTACCCTCGAAAACTGTTGCGATCCCCTATACTTGTGGGTTATCAAGACTATTTTTTGGCGCCGTTGCAGAGGAGGCCTAGCTCTATTCTCTGTGTCACTTGGGATTTACGTCTGCTGATCACTATGAGGAATCCTAGAGAACCAAAAACTAAAGTCTTTCCCTCAACTACGAGGACAGGTAAGGAACTGCCATCTAGCTCTGCACTTGATTCACCTTCAGTTATGAGTAAGTTTGCGACATCACCTCCTTCTAGAAAATTTGATCTGTCGCCTGTGCTTGATAATGCTACTTATGCTATCCATGATGCTTGTGATGATGCTTTGCTTGATAGTGCTTTGCCACTAGGTGCATTCCTAGATGCACAAATTGCTAGAGTTGCTGCTAGATGTGATGATACTCCTGAAACTGCTGAGATTATTGAAGTAGAACCTGCTATTTCACCTGTTAGAACTAGCTCTCCTAGATATGAATTGCCTGATATGCCTGAGGGTTATGTTATGGAGGGAGAGATAGCTGAGGACTTTCTTGCTTGTAAGGATAGCTATGATCTTGAGAAATTACTGCGCAAGTGGAAAGAAAAATATTTGAACGGTATGATGAAATACGACCCGAAGTTTCCTACTTCTCCTATCTTTGTGACTGATAAATATTATAAGTTCTCTGTCGACCCTGAGTTAATCACTCTGGTCGAATTTGATCCTTTTCACGGTTATGAGTCTGAAACGGTTGTAGCACATCTTACTAAGCTGCACGATATAGCCACTCTATTCACGAGTGAGGAGAAGATCCGCCACTACTATATCCTTAAGCTATTTCCTTTCTCACTAAAGGATGATGCTAAGACTTGGTTCACTTCTCTTGCTCCTGGTTGTGTGCGTAGTCCACAGGATATGATCTACTACTTCTCTGAGAAATATTTTCCTGCCCATAAGAAGCAAACTGCCTTGCAGGAAATAAATAACTTTGCGCAAGTTGAAGAAGAGAGTCTCCCACAAGCTTGGGTGAGGCTCGTCCAACTACTGAATGCTTTGCCTGATCACCCTCTTGAGAAGAACGAAATACTTGATATCTTCTATAATGGACTAATTGATGCTTCTAAGGACCACCTAGATAGTTGTGCTTGTTGTGTTTTCAGGGAACAAACTGTAGAACAAACTGAGATCCTATTGAATAATATCTTGTGCAATGAGAATGCTTGGACTATTCCCAAACCACCTCCGAAGCCAACTCCAAAGAAAAGAGGTATTCTATTCCTCAGTCCTGAATATATGCAAGAAGCTAAGAAATCTATGAAAGAGAAAGGCATTAAATCTGAAGATGTCAAAAATCTACCACCTATCGAAGAGATCCATGGTCTTGATAACCCGACACAGGTAGTAGAGGTAAATTCTCTTTGTAGATTCAATGAGAGTGATATTCCTTTTGATAAACCTGCTAGCTTATGCCTGGATGAATTTGATAACTTTGTTGCCAAACAACAAAGTTTCAGTGATTATGTTAGCAGACAATTGGAACAGAATGCTCGCATGCTTAGTCATTTAAGTGCTTGTGTGGACAGAAACATCAATGATCTGAAGCTCTTAAGTAAACATGCCTCTATGGTTACCACTCAAGTAGAACAAGTAATTAAGGCTCAAAATGACTTGCTCAATGAGTTGAATGACAATTCTGTCAGAGTTATCACTAGAGGCGGTAGATTGACCCAGGAACCTTTGTATCCTGAGGGTCATCCTAAGAGAATTGAACAAGATTCTGAAGGAGTTAGCACGGATGCTCCTAGTCTTCCTAGAAAGAAAAAGAAAGATGATAGGAATTTGCATGCTAGCAACCATCTTGCTGTTACACCCGAGAATCCAACCGATGTCTTTGTTTCTGATGTCGAAACACAATCTGGTGATGAACATGAGCCTAATGATAATACCGATAGTGGTGTTCATGAAGATGCTCAAGCTAGCAATGATAAGGATGTGGAGATTGAACCAGTTGATCTTGCTAACCCACAACCTAAGAATAGGAGATACGATAAGAACGACTTTACTCTAGGAAGCATGGTAAAGAAAGAGAACCATGGGTTCAGAAACCCATGCCCTTTCCTACCAAACCAACCAAGAAAAAGGATGATCATTTTGAGTGATTTGCTGAAATTATTAGACCTGTCTTTCTGCAAATGCGTTTGACACATATGCTCAAAATGTCTCCTTATGTTAAGTACATGAAGGATATTGTGACTAATAAGGGGAGGATACTTGAAGTTGAGATTTCCACCATGCTTGCCAATTACAGCGTCAAGGGTGGAACTCCTAAGAAACTAGGTGATCCCGGAGTGCCCACTATACCTTGCTCCATTAAAGGAAACTACGTTAGAACTGCTTTATGCGACCTTGCAGCCGGTGTTAGTGTTATGCCTCTCTCTCTCTTTATCATAGACTTGAATTGGATATGTTGACACCCACTAAAATCTCCTTGCAAATGGCAGACAAATCAACTGCTTTCCATATCGGCATTTGCGAGGATGTGCCTATTGTGGTTGCTAACGTTACTATCTTAACAGACTTTGTTATTCTGGATATTCCCAAGGATAATGCCATGGCGTTCATCCTTGCAAGACCCTTTGTAAACACTGCAGGGGCAATGTCACTTTCCATGTCAATGGTAATGAGCATACGGTGCACTTTCCGAAGAAACAATATCGAGTACATTGCATCAATGCTATTGAAAAAACTTCATCGATTCTTATTGGCAGCTTTGAATGCCCTATACCTACTGTTAAGATGAAGTATGATTTGCTTGTTGGGGATATACACATCCCCATTGAGGTAACCTAGTGACTATTCGAAAATTCTCCGTTTTACGCGATTAGAAAAAAGTTTGTCAAGGAGACTTGATCAACCTCATTGACGGATTTCTTTTGATGACCATGAGATGGATGAACCTGAGAGTCGCAACCCTCTGTTCCAAACCTTTACCTTCGGTTGCTTAGAAGAAAAATGATAGATTTAGCTTAAGTTTCTCCTGTTTTCTGCTTTTTGCCTCCCGTAGAAAAGTGTCCCAAAAATAAAAGTTCTCAGAAGGCCTTGAAAATCAAGTATGATTTTTTCTGGAATTTTTGAAAAATTCTAAGACGGAGAGCTAGTCAGGGGGATGCACCAGTGGGCCACGAGCCCAGGAGGCGCGGGCACCCCCCCTTGCCGTGCCCACCAGGCTTGTGGGGCCGACATGTACCCCCTTCATTTATTCTAGCTCCGATCTCCTTCTCCTACCTCTAGAAAAATTCATTCTACAGCTCAAACCCGTGTTCTTGCTCTTCTTGCTGCGATTTTGGATCTCCTTGTGCAAAGCCCCATTCACCAAACTATTTTGGGGGAATTGTTCCTTGGTATGTGACTCCTCCATTGGTCCAATTAGTTTTATTGCTGCCTTGGTGCCCTGTTCTTGATCTTTGCATGCTAATTTTAGCTGGTCCCAAGTAGTTTTGATGCGTGATATGGCCTCTAGGCACTTGTAGGAGTAGTTGCTACGAGTTTTGTTGGGCCTTGTTCACTTTTCCATAGAGTCACTAAAAATTTCATAAATTTTCAGAAAAAGAAAAAGGAAAAGATGAGGAGGTTCCTACGAGGCTCTTCAAGTCGTAACCCCAAGAGTGATGAAAATGAGAAGAAGAAACCCAAGTATCCGGTCCCCCAAGTTGCAGAAGTTCGAGCATGCGAGTGGCCAAGCGATGTGTTCTTACGCGCCGCCGGACTTTATGAGGACTTATACTACTTGGTGGAGAACGCAGGCCTTACCGCCTTCGTTGAAGATAACTGTGCGCAATACCTCCTCCTCAGCGCATGTCACTTCAGGATTTTTGCAAAGCTTTAATTTCTATCCGAGGAAGAGTCCTCCTATGGTTGACTTCAAGTTATATGATATCCCCCAGCGCATGTCACTTCAGTATTTTTGCAATGTTTGCAAATTACATTATGTTGGGGATATTCATGAACCTCGTCCATGGGACTTGGAGGCTTTCATAGATACTATTGTTGTAGGAGAGGAGAGAGGAGTGTCTTGCGCTAGAGCTGCTAGCATACATTTTCCCATGCTTCGGAACTTCTCATTATTCGTGGGAAAATGTTTGATTGGCCGTGGGAAAAGCTGGGGCCCTTAGCTCCCCAGATCTTGCGGTTTTGCGCGGAGCCCTTTATAATGATAAAATTTATAGCTTGGGCGCTATAGTGGCTCAACGGTTGAACACGAACCATTCTAAAAGCGTTGTTTATGGAGGTATCTATGGTACCCGTCTTGCTAGAGATTTTGAGATACCTATTAGACTGCACGAGGAAGAAGAGATTCTTCTTCCTGAGAGATATCTAGATTATGATAGCATGGTTCGCCATGACTTTCATGATACTGATATAAATAAGAGGATGATTTATAACCTGGTATTTAGTCAGGGTACTCGTGAGACTATTACTTTGCCTGCTCCTTCTTCGTTCAATCTTCATGTAGGCAGGTACATTATTATGCCCTCGGACATCTACGCATATTGGGGCATATAACACCACCACACGCGCCTGTACCCGAGATACCAGTCGAGTACCAGACGCCAGTTTATCAGTGGGAGCCAGAGGTGCTCACAAAGCAGTGGCACCCTCAGTACACTCCGGAGTACCCCGGAGACGGTTATTTCCCTCCATGGGAGTAGACCAACTTAGGCCAAAAGCCTAAGCTTGGGGGAGTACGTGTTTCTCACCGACTTTATATTCATGATTACACTTTCACTTTGTTAGTCGGTGTTCATACTTTGCCACTGTATCATCCATGCTAGTTTATTTCTCTTTCTCGTTTTCTTCTCGTGTGTTTGTCTAGTTTGAGAAAAACCAAAAGGATTTCTCGTTCTTCTTTCGCTTGTTGGGATCTTTTCCGTGTAAATTGTTTTCTTTTTCTTTGGGTGAAGGTAGAAGACCATGGTTACAATGTTTAGTGGCTCTCGCATGCATATCTGTTTATCTGTCAAAGAGCCATATTACTTTTTCTTCTCCTTTGTGTTTGCTTGCAGATTCCAGCGTAGTCCAATGCACGAACACTCTTATTATTGTTCACATCATTCGGTTGTGCAAGTGAAAGGCAACAATGACGATATATGATGAAGTGACTGAGCCTGGAAAAGCTGATATGAACTCGATCTATTTTGTTTTTGTAAATATGACTAGCTCATCGTTCCTAATTCAGCTTTGTTATGAGAGAAACATGTTTGAAATGACAACTAAGAGATCATAGTTTTTGATGCCATGCTTAATTAGCTAGGAGCTTATAATGGTTTGTCTTGGATGCCAACATGAATTTTGAGATGATTATGATGTAGTATGATAGGATGGTATCCTCCTTTGAATGATTCAGGTGGCTTGAGTTGGCCCATGTTTACGCATGTAGTTGAAACAAAATCAACATAGCCTCTATGATATTCATGTTTATGGTGATTTATGTCCTACTCATGCTTGCACTCACTGTTGGTTAATCTCAATGCATTTTGATGACTATTGTCGCTCTCTAGTTGGTCGCTTCCCAGTCTTTTGCTAGCCTTCACTTGTACTAAGCGGGAATACTGCTTGTGCATCCACTTCCATAAACCCAAAGTTGTTCCATATGAGTCCACCATACCTACCTATATGCGGTATCTACCAGCCGTTCTAATCAAATTTGCATGTGCCACTCTCTAAACCTTCAAGAAATAATCTGTTTTGCATGCGTGAACCGCTCATGTGGTGACAAGGGGCGATCAGTATCTTCCATGCTAGGCGTGTTATCCTCGATATGTGTTTATTCACTATCACTCACGAGAAAGGGGTCGGTAATTGGAATGCCCAGTTCCATGCTCAAATCAAAAAGATAATTGCAAAAAAACTCCCCCTGGACTGTTGTTGGTATGGATGGCACCCGAGTATTCGGCTAGTCATGGAGTGTGATTGATTGGTGGTGGGGTAGTCAAAACTTTACTTTTCTGTTTGAGAACCGCCTATAGTATGTGTAGCATGGAAGATGGTGAAAACTCTTGGTCATTGCGTTGACAATGAAAGAATTCTACCCAAAATTATTTATCTCTGTCTTCAAAGCTTGAGCTCGGGCACCTCTGTAAATCAATGCTTCCCTCTGCGAAGGGCCTATCTATTTATGTTTCTGTTGAGTCATCCTCTTCTTATAAAAACACCAACTAGAGAGCACCTCTGTCATTTCTATGCTTTGCTTTTAATTGTTATTGAGTATGACTGTCACTGTATCTTCTATGCCATGAATTCCAATGTTCAGTCAGCCCTTGGTCTTTGAAGGTGCTCTGCATTTATGTTTTGCGGTCTCAGAAAGAGCTAGCGAGATACCATCTGTTCATATTGCTTCATGATTGTCTTTATTGAAGTATTGACATTTGAAACTTATTATTATTGCTTGATAGTTGATTTTGCCATTGATATGAGTTCCCCTTGAGACCTAAATGTCATTGGTTATGTGGTTAGCTTATGATCTTGCTGAAAATGTGAATATGAGTTAGACAAAATTAGAGGAACAAGATCAAACAAAGTTCGTAAAAGTTTTTCTTTTGCCTCTTTCAGTTTGTCAACTGAATTGCTTGAGGACAAGCAAGGCTTTAAGGTTGGGGGAGTTGATACGTCTCCATCATATCTACTTTTCCAAACTCTTTTGCCCTTGTTTTGGACTCTAATTTGCATGATTTGAATGGAACTAACCCGGACTGACGCTGTTTTCAGCAGAATTGCCATGGTGTTCTTTTTGCGCTGAAATAAAAGTTCTCGGAATGACTTGGAAATTTACTAGGATTTTTTGTGGAATATATAAAAAATACAGGCGCAAAAATCAAAGGAGGAGTGGAGCGAGGTTCCACAAGCCCACCAGGCGCGGCCCCCTTGGCCGCTCCTAGCACGCTTGTGAGGCCCTCGGAGCTCCGCCGCCTTCAACGCCTGCTCTATTTAGTCCCTTTCGTCCGGAAAAAAATCAAGGAGAGTTCATTGCGTTTTATGATACAGAGGTTGTCGTGGTTTTGTCACGAGAGATGTCCTTGTGAAAGGACTTAAATATGGAGCCATCGCACCTTGGTGGCGACTCAAAGGGGGTGAGCAAAAGCGAGACTCAGATTTACCCAGATTCGGCCCCTCGTGAGGAGGTAAAAGCCTACGTCCTGCTTTGTGTAGATTGATGATGGTTTTGATTACAAGGAGGGTGTAACTCGCCTGACCTAGCTCTCGATTCTCCCTAACTCGCCCGACCTCTCCCCGGGACTCGCCTTTATATACAGCTCGATGCCCTAGGGTTTACAAGTCCTGCTCTCCTACACTTGGTAGTTTTCCTTATGTCTAAGTCGTCATGTTCCTCACGACTCAAAGCTTCCCTGACATTCCATCCTCCGTACAGTCTTCTTGAACCGCCATACAACTCCTGGGCCACCGGACACATGACTAAGTGTGAGTCGCCCCTTTGGTGACCCGGCCCATTAAGGGCGGGTTACCCACAGGTAACATCCCCAACATTAGGCCCAGATTTCCATGAATTCATTCGTGTCAAGAAACTCCCTTCACTCTTGGGGCGACTCTCCTTATTTCCTGGCTTCGACAAACGCTGAGCCGCCATTTCCGGCACTCTATCCTGAGTCGCCATACAGTGCCGTCTCGTCTCCTTGGTTCCAGTTCCCAAACACTGTAACTGTCAGCGAATCTTTCGCCCATAATTGTTTATCTCGAAAATCTAGGCGCCATCATTGCGTTTTCTGACTTGTCGCCTCGATTCCCGCATTGAAAGCCTCATGTCTCGTTCTTGCTCCTTAAATACCGAGGGAAATGGGGGAGAAGAAAGACCTCGTCACCTACCCCCATTCCCCCTTCGTCTTCGTCTCCACGCACCGCCCTCCCGACATCGTCTCCGAGCTCCAGCATCCCGGCGTCGTCCTCGGCTACACCGCCTGGCACCGTCCTCCGCTCCCGGAGTCTTCCTCAATCGACCGCGGCTCCTGCATCGGCAAGGAACACGAAGGCCCAGGCCTCCGTTCCCGGTAGCAATCCCTGTCGTCAGGTATGTTTCTTCCCTTTCTTAGGGGTGGACCAAGACCTCCATGGCCGTAGCTCTTAACTCCATGGCAGGACGAACATCCCTAGATATGTTAGATCTGCACTCCATTACCATGGTTAGCTTCAGATTGCAATAGGCTTCGACCATTTTAATCCCAACCTCCTGCTAGTCCAAAAACCCGAGCTCTGTTGACCAACTTTGTAGTTGTACTGTGCGCGCAGTTCATCGCCATTGTCTCGGATAATATTTCCGTATTTTTTACCTGTTCGTAGATCTTTAGCTTTCCGCCCATCCATTGGAACATGTTTTTTCACTCATCGAGAATATCCCTAAGGACGAGAACGTTTTTGAAGAGTCGCCTTTTAGCTTCAACCTTTATGGCAACTCAACTTAATTACTTTAGTCAGGACGCTCCCTTTCTTTCGGCCTGGCGGGCGAGTTACTAAACTCTTTTGTGAATACCATGGACCCGTATCAGCTAGTTAGAATACTTTCTAATCTTTGTTGAGTCGCCTCGCACTCCATTTTTTTGTAGTCTTGCCCATCACGAAGTGTGATTGGTTGCCAACCAAAGTCGATAACGCCACACTTGAGAAATACGTCAAAGCGGGTCTCCTTGATAGTAAAGAGGTTATTGGTTGGAGAACCGCCCCGGGCGAGCGGATACCCAACCCGAGGCCAGGAGAAGTGGTGATCCTCACCGACTACCTCGAACGTGGATTTAAGCCGCCTGGATCAAAGTTTTTCCGAGACGCCCTGCACTTCCTCAACCTTCATCCTCAAGACCCAGGACCCAATTCCATCACCAATTTATGCCAATTCCAGGTCTTTTGTGAAGTGTACTTATAGAAAGAACCATCGATCCGTTTGTTCTGGAACTTCTTCCACTTAAACCGCCAGACCGAGTTCTCCAACGGTCCTAACCATGAGCTTGGAGGAGTCAACGTTCAGAGACGTCGCGAGCGTGGATTTTCGGCAGTTGTTTTGCCCAGCCACCCCAAAGGATGGGCCGAGTCATGGTTTTACTGCAAAAACACTGCTCCACCAGGCGAGAACCCTCTTCCGGGTTTCAGAGCGGAGCGCCTGCGTATGGATGTTAAATTCCCTGACAAGCTCACTAAAGAAGAAGAGTCGGAGTTCATTCCTCTTTTTTGGATCCAAAATTCTTGTACAACAACGGTCTCATCGGGATCGACCTGTTCCGCTGCTCGATAGAGTGGAATATCCTTCCCTTAAGCCGCCACGACGGGTTGATGTATGATTATGATGGTACTTTAGAGCATCCACAGCGTGCCAGTCGCCGCTAACTTTCAGAGAGCGAGATCGTCGGATTCACCAAGAGATTAACCGGCGAGTCTCTCGAAGAATGTGCCAAAGTCAGCCTTAGAGGCTTCTGCCGCCCCAACCCGGTGCCTCCAGTAAGAATCTAAGCCGCCATTTGTCTTGTTTATACTTTAGCAACTTTCATGGTTTAAAAATCTGCCTCTGTTTGTCACAGAATTGATGTGTTTTGGAGGAGGGGTCCCAAAGTTGCCCCCTCAAAGCCTACAAAGGCGCCACCCAAGAAGAACAAGACGGTGAGCAAGAAGAAATGCTCCATCAAAGATTCATCCTTTGTTGGCGACTCTCATGCAGACGAGGCAATTTCTGAGGTAAGGTTTTTTCCTTGTCGCTTCTCCACATGTTCCGACTTAAGTTTATACCATATATGTTTTCATGTAGGGTGATGACGATGAGAGCAAGAATGACGCAGTCGAGGTAATTTCCATTTCTTCCGACTCACCTTCTTCTTCTCCTAGACCAGCCAGGCGGATCTGCGGAAAAGTCCCCATATCACATCCTCATGCTTATATGGACCCTGATTTCCTTTTGAAGAAAGCAAGACACACCCCCTCTCGCAAGACCCGCAGTCGTTTTGGCGACTTGATCACTGGACTACCCGAGAAGATGACCGATCGCAAACGAACCAGTGAGGTACGCTTGTCTTGTCATATCTTTTGACGTGTGAAATATAACTCGCCATCCTAGTGACTTTCAAATTTTTGTCCTACCAGACTTCTCCTCCCTCATCTGGTGACTCGGCCATCTCTGCTCTCCCGCCGATGGTTCGCGTGCAAGGGTAAGTTTACACTGTTAACCCAAATTATTTTAAACCATAACATGTGCTTTAAACCTTGGCGCTTAATTGGCGGGCACAAGGAAAGAAATGGAAAACCGATGATTCTCCTCTTGCACAACAATCATCTGATGCCTTAGGTGCGGACACATCTTTTCCTGAGGCTGAAAAGGAGCAGAAGGCGACTTGCAACATTCCTGCAGGCGACATTCCCGATGCCCGGAATGACTCGCCCATCATCTTGAAAGAAACCGCTGGCCCGAGTAACCCGCCAAGCCCTCTCAAGGCGAGTGACAATCCAGACGTCATGGTCACCGGCTTTGGCTATTCTACTCCTCCAACTGTCGTGCTCTCCAAACATACATCAAAGGGCAGTCACCTTCCTCCTGATTGCGACTCAGAACACCTCAAGCTTCCTCAATACGAGAAGTTGGAGTTCGACCAACTATGCTCTGGCTTCACAAGTCACCTGGAGAAGGATTTTGAGCTGAACAAAAGCCTTCTCCGACTTATGAAGACCAAACATGAGGTATGTGGATATATGCTCCTATATTCATTAGCCTTCCAAGAGCCGGGTCATGTTTTTAAAAGATGGGCCGGGTCTTGTAATAGAAAACTTCAACCTGTAGCCACCATGGGCCGCGTCATCTTTTTAGAAGATAGGCCGGGTCTTGCAATAGAAAACTTCAACCTGTAGCCCCGAAGGGCCGGGTCATCTTGTTAGAAGATGGGCCGGGTCTTGTAATAGAAAACTTCAACCTGTAGCCCCCAAGGGTTGGGTCATATTTTTAGAAGATGGGCCGGGTCTTGTAATAAAAAACTTCAACCTATAGCCCCCAAGGGTCGGGTCATCTTTTTAGAAGATGGGTCGGGTCTTGTAATAAAAAACTTCAACCTGTAGCCCCCAAGGGCCGGGTCATATTTTTAGAAGATGGGGCAGGTCTTGTAATAGAAAACTTCAACCTGTAGCCCCCAAGGGTTGGGTCATCTTTTTAGAAGATGGGCCGGGTCTTGTAATAAAAAACTTCAACCTGTAGCCCCCAAGGGCCGGGTCATCTTTTGAGAAGATGGGCCGGGTCTTGTATGTGGTATGACTTTTTGATAAAAAATCATACATTAGCCCCCAAGTGTGAGGAGTGTTGCTTGCAAAAATTCTGAGACTTCTCTCCCCAAATATTATGTGCAGGAGTCTATGGCCCAGAGTGAGGCGGCGGTAGCCGACTTGAAGAAGAATTTGACTGGTCAGCAGGATGCTTACTCTAGGCTTGAGACTAAATCCCGGTTGCTGCAGGCCAAGTTAGAAAAAAAGAAGGCTGACCACGAGTAGTTTGAGAAGAAAGCCAACGCCGACCAAGTCGCCCTCTTGAAGCGTGCTGAACAAGCAGAAGAAAAATTGAAAGCCGCCCAACAGGAGCTGACTGGCTTGAAAGAGCATGTATCCGACATGACAGTCGCCATGTTTGGTAAGTTTTCATTGTTGAATGCCTTTTGATTAACCATGGTGGTATTTAGAAGTCACTACTAGGAAAAGGCATGCTAGTGGCACACCTGTTTTGGCTACTAATGGTGCACTATAGGTGCGCCACTAGCATCACGCCATTAGAATTTTTTACTAATGGCGCACCACAGGTGCGCCATTAGTATCTGGTATACTAATGGCACACCAGGTAGTGCGCCATTAGTATAGCTCATGGTGCGCCATTAGTATGCCTCCCAGGTGCGCCATTAGTATGCCTCTCAGGTGCGCCATTAGTATGCCTTCCAGGTGCGCCATTAGTATGCCTTCCAGGTGCGCCATTAGTATGCCTCCCAGGTGCGCCATCAGTATGCCTCCCAGGTGCGCCATTATTATGCCTCCCAGGTGTGCCATTAGTATAGCTCATGGTGCGCCACATGTTATACTACCAGCTCTAAAAATATTCAATTATTATCCTCACACCCACAAGAAGATTCAAGATAAACACATATTACACCACAATGAAAATATGTTTATAAACATGCACATACATTGAATGCAAGTAGACAAACACATTAGCCTAGAGGAAGCATAGTTTTGACCATCTTAACAATCATCTAGAACACACAAGTCACGCTCATGCAGGGACAGTTCCCTTTTCATGTCGAAGCTCATCCAGCAGCCCTCGATGCCACAAGTGTACCCTTCGACACGCATCGGATGATCTCTTGGAGTCCTCTCCTCTCCTGTAGCCTTCTTCAGCAGCTTCGTCGTAAGAGAAAGAAATGTTGTAACACAATAAATGCTGTAAGAGAAAGAAACTAAGATGAACATTTGCATAGCAAATGAAGGAGAAATCCAACTAAAGCTACACAAGTTACATCCGTGTATGTTTGTCTCTACAAGCATCCAAGACACCTGCAACTGAATGTACGTATTCAGTACATGCATGATAAAATGACATCAATTGACATCTTAGTATTCAAGTGTAATTCAGGGCTCTTCCCACTAATATCATACAGCTGCAACAACCAGTATATGCAAATTAGAGCATAAAGAATTTGCAATGAACTTGTTCACACAAAACATAGCAAATGTCATTTCTAACTAGTATTTATGAAAATGTATTTAATCTATAAGATAGCCAACTTCTTACTGATTTCAAATAAAGACCAATTATTTTCGACATAATGCAGATATTGTGAATCATAAAACAATTTAAATAGTGCACTAAGTTGTGCTTTTCTCCTAAACTAATAGGCATAAATAGAAAAATTTGTATACAAGGTGCACTTGCAAGGATCAATATTGGTAAGTTATCTGTAGAAATAATGTTTTCCCCTTAGAAACTCATATTGACAGGGGGGAAAAGAGGTCGGGAAATCGTCAACAATGCCAAGTCAGAAATGTACAAGAGGATATTTGATCTCTACATTTCCGCCTCCAACTTGTGAAGATTAGTACAAGAGGATAGATAGTTGCAGTAAATTATACACATGCAACGCCCGGGTATCTTCCCTCTTGCAGGGATGCTATCTACGATAAGGAAAAGAACTGCAATTCTTGTGCGAGCAAATCATGCCCTGCACATTATCATTGGTTTTGAACTTATAGCACAATCACTATGATCATCCATGCAAGGACACGGTGGGCTAAAGCTGTGCCACCAATTATGTTGCGGTGAAGGTTGTGGGACTGCTGAAGAATACTAGGCGGTCACTGTCAGCAAGGATGATCTGCAATGATTTGGAGAATTATCTGTTGTATCAGGTTAAAGAACAATATCTTGAGCCAATCCACTTGCCATCTTTTATGTATATGATTTACCTGCAAGTTGCAGTGCCCTCTAGCTGGGAACAAAATCACTTCAGCGGCATGCATAGTCCAGCGAGCAAACCAATAAGATGATTCCATACGCATTTTGAATGCAGGGGTGGTCATACTTTTCCCAGGTGATTGTGCAACCTCACGAAATCATCCATCATCAGTTCCGACGGTCTAGCCTGCAGCAATAATGAATTTCGTGCACGAGCGAGGATGGATGGATGGAGGGAGAGCTTACTGTAGGCGGAAGACCGATATTGGTAAGAGCGACCTCGATTTCAACAGAAGAATATAGGTGTTGAAGTGATTTCCGAAGCATCTTGCGCTTCCCATTGAACGTGGAGTTCACCTGGAATTAAAGGGCACGGGCAAGTCTTAATGGCCAGCACCAACAACTGACGGTTAATGGAAAAACAAGGAGGAAACTCATGCATGCAGTCTGACTCACCATTGAAAAAAACTTTTGTTAGAACTAACAGGCGGATACTCCCCAACCTCCTTTATTTTAAACCTTATAAAACCACCGTCAACCTACATGCATGGTATCCATGATAAGTCCTTACATGCCACATTTATGAAACCCCAAGCATTGTTATAGCATTCTGCGCACAAGGACATCTAAAATAAGAACTTGCTTACCGTTGGTTGAGGGAAAAAGTTGTCTCTCTCTACTTTGAAATTGTATTCGGGTTCTACAAAAAGCAAAGATAACATATGCATTTCATTAACCGTGATATATGTACCTAGGCATACTAAGCGAATTGTTAAGACACTGGAAAACAGTTCAGATGATTTGTTGACTGTCAAGGCATGAATTGCATAGCTACAAAGTAGACAGTAGCAGTTACTAGAGTACAGAAGAGATATAATCTGCCCACACAGGGATTGAACCCAGGTAGGCAAGGAGACGGCATTGCACTCCCATCAGATGCGGGCAATGACGATACTTTTGATCATTTAACTGCTCAAGAATACTAGCTAATGTACATCAGAGCATCTGCATGTCGAAATTGAAAAGATGGAGAAAAACAATTCCTTACTTCAAAACATAAAGGGGCCATGTTCTTAAGGCATCACATTAGTTCTGTATCCTACTAGCTAAGCTTCAGATATATAGAAAACTGACAAATACTTGGATGATGATAGCAGCAATCACCTTTTCTCTGTACATGTTCCTCAGTCTCCCGGCCTGTGCGTCCATGGGCTGATCAAGGCTATTCTCCAGCTCCCACATCGCCCCCTTGCGCGTGTCCTCATTCGTCGAAATGGTCTCCATGAGGTTCACACTTCACACCAGACAACCAGCAGCAGAAGTATATCACAAACGGCAGGCAATCAAGAGAGTCAAAACCAGCTCAGTCGAACCGTATTTGTCTTTCCCTCTTACTACATACAAACTCCAACATTAAAATTGCTCCAATATGAGTCCAGAGAACCTATCATAATTCAGTCTAAACACAGAAGCTCAGGCACAGTAAAGAAGTAGGCAGAACTACAGAAATCGGATACCGAGTGAAGTAAAACTAGAAGAAAAGGAATTCATTTACACGCGGAATTAGGCCTGGGAAGCATCAATTCAAGCACAAAGGGTTTGGTCAGGGGTTACTGCCTCCAGCAGCTTTTCAAAAGTAAGAAGAAGATAAAAGCTCGAGCAACGCTATGTATTTTCCCAAACGAAAAGACACCCGGACTAGTCCATTGCTACGATCCAAAGCAAGCACACACGTAAAGATTGGCAAGAATAACACACAACGATACTTTGCGGGCATTAGTAAGTAATATTCATCCTTTCAGCAGTTTAAGCAAAATAACCAGGTCCATTTAGCACAGAGAGCGACCGCTGTGAGAAAACGAATGGAAAATAGCACAGACAAAATTTCCATCATAGCTGTCCATAGATCGGAATCATATGGTCATACATGAATAGATTATGGATAGATTATCAACAGAAATCAATCGAATTCATGGTAATTACTCCTCCGTAAAGAAATATAAAAGCGTTTAGATCACTACTTTAGTGATCTAAATGATTTTATACTTCTTTACAGCGAGGGAGTACATTTGTATACAAAGCAAAGCAGGATCCAGTAAATCAATTCAATAAAAACCTGGAGCTTTCATCAAGCACAAGACCGCTGAACTGTGGCATCAGCGATGCTTGGCTTCTGCAAAATGAAAGAGGGCAGGCTGCATCATGAACGTGTTAAACATGAATGTGCTTCAACTGTCGATACGATGAAATCAACTGGCAATCAGCTAACTGCATCAGGAACTAAGGAGAAGTCGCAGTTGGTATGCCCTGTTGAACAACAAACACAGCGAGATTGATATGCATGTACTAGGCCACTACCGAAGTACCGACCCACATAAGCTGCCTCTAGATGGCCGCGAGCATGGTTCCACACCATTGATTCAGGGGCATGACCGCTGCTGATATTATCTAGTGAAATATGTAGCGGTATCAGTGAGGTCGGCCGCTACAACTAACTAATCTGGCCTCGACTCGCCAGTGGAACAGGCACGACCCCGGAGGCATTCCATCGAACACCCTGTCCGCCCAGCGCCACCGGCGGCATTAGGCCAAAGCACGCGGCCTTGCCGCGAAAACAGAGGAAAAACAAACCGCAGGAGGGTCTGCGGGGCCGCGTACCCGTTACCGGAGTAGGAGCCGTTTCCGTTGCTGGAGTCGGCGGCTGCGGCGGCGGCGAAGGAGGCGTGCGGGGGGCGCGGCGGCGAGGGAGAGGAGGGGGCTCCCGGCGCTGGAGCAGCGCCGACGAGGAGGAGGCGGGGGTATGGGGCGAGGGGCGAGAGGAGGAGGTTGTTGCTGTTGTCAGCGTCCGCCATGGCGTCGGAGGAGGTGGAGTAGGCGGAGCAGATGGCGGCGCGGGAGGGGCGGGCGCGGAGGTGGCAGAAGGCGCGGAGCGAGCAGGAGGGAGAGGATGCGTACGGCGAGGCAGCGGGCAGGAGAGACATACTTTTTTTTTGCAAAACTACTAATGACGCACCACCTACAAATGCGCCATTAGTAACCCTAGTTACTAATGGCGCACCAGCTGGTGGTGCGCCATTAGTAGTTTTGCAAAAAAAAAATAGTAGTGGCGCAGCACCAACAAATGCGCCATTAGTAACAGTGGTTACTAATGGCGCACTAGCTGTGGTGCGCCATTAGTAGTTTGAAAAAAAAAACCAATTTTTTTTATAGTAGTGGCGCACTACTAACAGATGCACCATTGGTACTAATGGCGCACCAGCTGCTGGTGCACCATTAGTAGTTTTGCAAAAAAAATAAAAAAAAAATATAGTAGTGGCGCACCGAGTGTGTGGTGGGCCATTAGTGTCCATCACACTAACGGCACACCTCACATGGTGCGCCACTACTATATAGTAGTGGCGCATTGCTTGTGTGGTGCGCCATTAGTATCTATATCATCTATAGCCCTTTTCCTAGTAGTGAGTCGCCAAATACTTATGCCTTTGTCGGAGGTGCCCGAGCCGTCAAACTGCCAGACGACTGTATGACCAAATTGAGGGCCATATATACTTTTGCTGAGCAGCTGTACACGGGAGGCGTGTTAACAATTAAGGCAGTGATGGGCAACAAGGAGCCATCAATGACCATCAAGCAAATGCTCGGCTTCTTGTCCATGCTACGTCCTCAAGTGGAAGAATTAAAGAGATCAGCCGCCCGAACAGGTGTGTTGAATACCCTAAGTCGGTGCCTTGCGTATGCCCAGAGCATAAAACCGAGGAGATAGTCGCCGGTTACCCTGAGCTGAAGGTTGAAGGCACGGAATTCACCAAAGTGGATTACAAGCGAACCATCGTAGAGTCGCGCGTCGCAGCGACTCAACTGGCGGAGACTTTTGACCTGAAGAAGTATCAATCCGCCTATGATGAGAATAGAAAGAAAGTGACACCTCCTTCTTATCAAACTGCCAGCCTGGTTCCCATCCGCCCCAAGAATCCTTTCAATCTTGATCTGGACCTGTCGCAATTCCTGGCTGAGGAAGATGAATTCATCGCCTTATCCAAGTGCAACTGGAAGCTGGGCGATTTGTGAATTGAAGGTGGAGAAAGCTCAAGGCAAGGCGACTAAGCAGCGGCTTAACCTTTGCAGGGATTCTTCCTTTGCTGGATAGTGATACCCATCTTGGCCGCGAGAGCCATGTAACTATCTTGCTAGTATGGATGAAACACCAAACACGCCATATTGTCTTCTGGATGGAACCTACTTGTAGTTCCTGAATCTTTTTATGACTCACCTGCGACTTTTGCATGAATCGAGCAATGGCTCCGAATTTGTCCTATTTTATTAGAAAAAAAATACCTGTACTTCAGCAAATGTATGTTCAAGAATAAACCAGCCCCCTGGATCATGGCGAGAGACAAATCAGCCCCCGAGTTTCGAAGAAAACATGAGCCAGGGCGAGTTATAATCAAGGCTAGTGCAAAGAAAAGTTTATCGACTCAATGAGTTTCGATAGGATAAGACGAGTTTAAAATACTCTAGTGTTACCCTTTGGAAGCTTTTTAAGAAAGCTTTGTTATTTTAGACCGGCTGATCAGGCACGAGTCAATGCTTCTGTGAAGCGGGTTCGATGAACCAATGGTTTCTCTATTTTCCATGTGTGACTCTGGCCAGTACCTTTACGTTTTAACCAAGACGAGTTCAGGGTCCAAATAATAGATTGACTCGCCTTGAGTACATAGGTCCATGTGGCGACTTGTTCAACACACGGTCCAGTATAACCATTTGTAATGCGGTAATTTTTCGGTAGCCAAGAGGGTATTCAGGCTGAACTCAATGAGTGGAAGCCCCCAAGTGACCTACGGTTTAGGAAGAAACCAGGCATAGGATTACAGAAGCGTATACGCTCTTACTGCAAAATGACTTGGGGACTGTTAGCACCCAAGTAAGCCGGTTTACTTCTCAAAAAACCATATAAGGCGCCTATGTTTGAACCGTGCGACATGGCAACTTTTGGTCCTCTATGGCTTACCAGCATCCAGTTTTGAAATAAGTGCAGTGTGGCGACTTATGCTCTCTGATGCTGATAGCGTCCATATTTGGGCGACTTATAGAACAATAAAGACTCATGCTTTCAAAAGCTGAAACGGCGAAGGACCTCGAAATTCATGGGTGCCAGCTTTATTGCTTTCATAATTCATGTATTACAGAAGACTTGATAAAACAGAAAAAGGGAGCTCATGGCTCTTATGTATAATAAGGCCGCAGATGGGCTATGTTCCACGGGCGAGTTGTCTCAACCTCCGTGGTTGGTCGATCTGGACGAAGATCCATCAAATAGTACGAGCCGTTCCGAAGATTCTTGCTGACGACAAACGGTCATTCCCATGGGGGCGACAACTTGTGCATACCGGTATGATCTTGAATCAAACGGAGCACTAAGTCGCCTTCTTGAAAAGCTCTGCTCTTGACCCGGCGGCTGTGATAACGGCGTAGATCCTGTTGGTAAATCGCCGATCGTGACGCGGCCAAGTCATGTTCCTCCTCCAAGGCGTCGAGCGAGTCTTGTTGTGCCGACTCGTTATCCTGCTCCACATAAGCAGCGACTCGCGGAGAATCATGTTTGATGTCGCTTGGTTAACCTCTTCGGCCCCATAGACGAGGAAGAAAGGAGTAAAACCCGTGGAGCGGTTTGGAGTCGTCCTGATACTCCATAGAACTGATGGCAATTCTTCCACCCACCACCCTGACGTGCGTTCCAAGGGTACCATGAGTCGGGGCTTAATCCCACGTAATATTTCCTGATTCGCCCTCTCTGCATGTCCATTAGAGTGGGGGTTCGCCACCGCAGAAACATCAAGTAGGATATGCTTCTGTGAGCAAAACTCTTGCATTGCGCCTTTGGAAAGGTTGGTACTATTATCTGTAATGATACTATGTGGATATCCAAACCGGAAAATTAGCTTTTTCAAGAATTTGACAGCCGTCTCGGCATCACAACTGCTAACAGGCTCTGCTTCCACCCATTTGGTAAATTTGTCAACCGCCACCGATAGACGAGTCTTTTTATTAGACGACATTTTGAAAGTACCAACCATATCAAGCCCCCAGACTGCAAACGGCCAAGTGATTGGTATCATCCGCAATTCCTGAGCCGGCACATGCGTCTGTCGCCGAAACCTTTGGCATCCATCACATCGGCAAACTATTTCCTCCGCGTCTGCATGGGCCGTCAACCAATAGAACCCATGCCTGAAGGATTTAGAAACCAAGGATGGTGATCCAGCATGATGACCACAGTTGCTTGCGTGAATCTCGTTGAGAATCATACAACCTTCCTCAGAAGAAACGCATCTTTGGAATACTCCGGAGGTGCTACGCTTATGTAACTCGCCATTGTGTATGACCATAGATTTGCACCGGCGGATAACTTGGCGAGCTAGTAACTCGTCAGTAGGTAACTCGCCTCTGGTGACTTACGCCATATAGGGAGTCGCCCAATCCGGAGTAGCGTGAAGAGCCGCCACAAGTAGAGATTCGGGGTCTGGTACCGCCAGGTCTTCTTCCAAAGGAAGTTTGACTGACGGGTTATATAATATATCCAAAAAGACATTGGGAGGAACCGTCTTACGCTCTGAACCGAGGCGGGAAAGAGTGTCCGCCGCTTCATTAAGTCGTCGATCGATGTGGTCTACTTGGTAGCCATTGAAATCACCCGCCACGTCCGACACAACCCGTTTGTAAGCCGCCATCAAAGGGTCTCGTGAATCCCAAGTGCCATAAACCTGTTGTCCCAACAGATCTGAATTGCCCAAGCATCTCACTCTCGTGAGGTTCATCTCCTTGCCGAGTGGCAAACCATGAAGCCAAGCTTCGTATTCTGCTGCGTTGTTAGTACATGGAAACATGAGTCGGAGGACATAGCAGAACTTATCACCATGAGGCGAAGTTATCAGCATGCCAGCCCCCAAGCCTTACAACTGTCTGGACCCATCAAAGTAGATGGTCGAATATGTAAGATCTGGTCTTTGCTCAGGGATTTGTAACTCAGTCCAATCATTGATGGAGTCCACGAGCGCTTGAGACTTGATAGCCGTCCGCGGTGTATACTGAATCTGATGAGGACCCAGCTCGATAGCCCATTTAGCAATCCGTCCAGTGGCTTCGCGGTTATGTATAATGTCACCGAGGGGAGCGGAGCTGACAACCGTGACCGGGTGTTCCTGAAAGTAATGTTTCAACTTTCAACTCGCCATGAACACTCCAAAAACCAACTTTTACCAATGCGGGTAACGTTGCTTGGAGAGAGTAAAAACTTCGCTGATGAAGTATACCGGCCTCTGGACGGGGTATTCCTTCCCTTCCTCCTTTCGCTCGACAACCATTGCCACGTTGACGGCTCTGGAATTGGCCGCAATGTACAAGAGCATAGGATCTTTGTCTGCCGGGGCCGCTAGCACCGGCGGGTTAGCTAATTTCTGCTTCAAGGCTTCGAAAGCATCGCTGGCTTCATCCGTCCACATGAAACGATCGGTCTTCTTGAGTAGCTGATAGAGAGGGATGGCCTTCTCCCCAAGGCGACTTATGAAACGGCTCAAAGCCGCGATTCGACCCGCCATGCGCTGTACTTGATTGACGTTGGCTCGTTTCCCAAGCGAAGTGATCGCGGCGATCTTCTCTGGGTTGGCCTCGATCCCTCGCTCCGACACCAGGAAACCCAACAGCTTCCCTGCCGAGACACCAAACACACACTTGGTGGGGTTGAGCCTCATATGGTAAACACGCATGTTGTCGAATGTTTCTTTGAAATATTCCAACAACGATTCCTTGCGATGAGATTTGACCACGATGTCGTCCACGTAAGCGTGAACGTTACGGCCTATCTGGCTGTGTAAGCAGTTCTGGATGCATCGCTGGTAAGTCGCCCCCACGCTTTTAAGCCCAAACGGCATGGACACATAGCAGAAAGCTCCAAAAGGGGTTATGAAGGATGTCTTTTCCTGATCCGCCACCACCATTTTTATCTGGTGGTATCTTGAGTAGGCGTCCAAGAAGCATAGACGTTCGCAACCCGCCGTCGAGTCAATGATTTGATCAATGCAAGGAGGGGCGAACGAATCCTTTGGGCAGGCTCTATTAAGGTCCGTGTAATCAATGCACATGCGGAAAGTGCCATTGTTCTTGAGTATCAAGACCGGGTTAGCCAGCCACTCCGGGTGAAAAACCTCGATGATGAAGCCGGCGGCAAGGAGCCGGGCCACTTCTTCTCCAATCGCCTTACGACGTTCTTTGTTAAACCGGCGGAGGTACTGCCGCACCGGCTTAACCTTGGGGTTAGTATTGAGATGGTGCTCAGCGAATTCTCTTGGTACACCCGGCATGTCAGAAGGTTTCCATGCAAAGATGTCCCGATTCTCACGGATTAATTCGATGAGCGCACTTTCCTATTTGGGGTCAAGACCCGCCCCAATAGTGAACTACTTGGTTGAGTCGCCTCGCGTAAAATCAATGACCTTGGTGTCGTCTTCTGGTTTGAACTTGAGGGGCGGTCAGAATTGACCGTCGGCTTTTTGAGTGGCGTCATGTCTGCCGGGTCGACGCGGGATTGGTGAAACTTAAGCTCCTCAGCCGCGCAAGCTGACTCGGCATAGGCGGCGTCTCCTTCCTCGCATTCTTGGGCTATCTTTCTATCGCCGTGGACGGTGATGGGACCCTTGGGTCCAGGCATCTTGAGCTTGAGATAAACATAACATGGGTGGGCCATGAACTTGGCGTAAGCCGATCGTCCGAACATTGCATGGTATGGACTTTTGATCTTGACCACTTCGAACAAGAGAGACTCGCTCGTGTAGTTTGACTCCGTGCCAAAAACCACATTAAGTTTTATTCGCCCAATGTGGTATGCCGACTTACTAGGCACAATACCATGGAAGACCGTGGACGACGGCATCAGGTCCTTCTCGAGGAGGTTCATCCGCCGGAAAGTGTCGAAGTATAAGATGTTGATACTGCTGCCCCCGTCCATAAGGACTATGGAGAGGGTGTATCCTCCGACTTGAGGAGCCACAACTAGGGCTAAGTAGCCAGGGTTGTCGACCCAGGGCGGATGGTCCTCCCGGCTCCAGGTTATGGGTTATTCCGACCAGTGAAGGTATCGAGGAAGTGCCGGCTCGGCTACGAAAGTTCTGTGCTTTACCTTGCAATCCCGTTTACACGTGTTAGTGGTGAACACGTGGTACTGCCCACTGTTCAACTGCTTGGGGTTGTTTTGGAACCCGCCCCGATCCTCCTGTCGCTGGGGGTCTCCTTGCGGGTGAGGTTGTTGGAATATTCCCGGTGGTTGATATTGCTGGTTATGGACTTGGTATTGACCAACATTGTGTTGTGACCCGCCCTGTGGTCCTTGGTTGGGGAAACCCCCGAAGGTGGCCTGTCGTGATCCGGACGGGCTGGGTTGCTCCTCCCGCTGACCCTACTCGACACCTTGGCTTATTTTGAGCACCTCAGCCCAGAACTCTTGCATCACATAGCAATCTTCCCATGAGTGAGTCGCCGGTCCATCAGCCGTAGCGTGCTGTGGGCATGGGCCCTTAAGCATTTCATGGTAATTACGAGGTTTCTTCTCACTAAAGCCCCGTTTCTTCTGACGCGGGTTTGAATTTCCAGTATTAGTATTAGCTACAAACTCTACAGGACCCTCCTGCTGCTGCTTCTTGCCATGCCCTCCATGGTGATTATTCCCCCGGTTCTGGAACTGGGATTGGCCCTTTTGCAACTCGCCCTTGCGAGTAGCTTCGGCTTTGTCGATGCCCTCCCCGGGAGCCTTGGTGTCATGCGACTCAGCATATCTGGTAAGGGCGTCTATCAGCTCCCACATGTCCTGCACCTGGCGCTTGAGTATCCCTAGTTTCAGCACCAGAGGCTCGTAATGGCAATTTTTCTTCAGGATCAACATTGCTTGAGCCCCGAAATTCCTTCCGACGAATGAATAACTTCCGCGACTTGCTGGGTCCAGTGTTGGGCCGACTCATCCGGCCACTGAACACAGTGCTGTAAGTCGACGATGGTCATCGAGCGTTTGTAGGTTCCTCTGAAGTTCTTGATGAAGTGCTCCTTCAGCTCCGCCCAGGTTTTGATAGAGTTAGGCGGCAGATTTTTCATCCAGATGCGGGCCGTCCCTTCGAGCATCATGGTGAAGTACTTCGCGGAAACTGCCTCGCTAACGTCCAGCATATCCATCGCGAGCTCATAGCTCTCGATCCATGACCCGGGCTCGAGATCTGGCGAGTAATTGGGAACCTTCCTGGGTCCTTTGAAGTCCTTTGGCATGCGCTCGTTACGCAAAGCCGGCGCAAGACACGATACTCCAATGTGCTTGCCTCCTCCATCGAGGGGCGTTGGTGGTACATAGGCTGGATAGACCTGACCCGCCAAGGCCGTTGGCTTCATGTGCCGCGCGGCTCGTGCTGCGTCCACAATATATTAGGCTCGTGTGTCAAGCATCCCAAGTGGATCATGTTGGCGGAGCCATCGCGGCCCGCTGGTTGCTGCGCGAAAATCCTCGTGGCGACTTTTGGTGTGAATCGCCTGAGGCGTAGAGTGGAGACGGTCGAGACTATGGGAATACTAGCGTGCTGGACCACAGCCGTCTTTAGCATCTCGATGGTGTTTCTAGCTTCTATCTCGGCCGGGGTGTTTCTGTAAATCGGAAGTGACTCCAAGTGGCGTGTTGCGGCCAGAACGTTGCCAACGGGGTTCGAGAAGTGACCTCGCAGGGTCTGGAATTGTGTTACATGAACGTCCATGGGCTGATCCAGCGGCAGATTGTATGGTGGAATCATTCCTCCCCTCGGGGCGGTTTGCAGAGGGCGATCAGGACCCGCCCAGGGGTGCGCGGGGTGTTGAAAAGGCGACTCGGGTGTAAGTCGGCTGGGACGCGCCCGCCGTGTCTTCTATGGTGGACGGCGTCGGACGCGCGTTGCTGTATCCCAAGCCGCCAGCCTTCGGTGTTCAGCCGATCGGTTTCCGCAGCGACCTCATACGTCTGCGTCTCAATTCTGGCGGCTTCCGCTTTCATGTCGCGCTGTGCTTTGGCCATTGCCTCCCGCAGGTTGGCCAGCTCAGTGTTGACCGACTCCTGATTCTCAGAGGTGACCGGGGTTGCCATAAGGTTGGCTATCTCCGCTGCCAGTTCTGTCATGGTCTGTGCGGGCTATTTGGACGTTCCTCCAGTCTCGTTGTTACTGGTCGGGTTCTGAGGAGGTTGTGCTGATCCTGCCATGTAGATGGCGATTTGCCCCCCGAGCTGCCCTTCCTCAAGGGGGTGGATCGACGTCGTCTCGCCCATGGATGACTCGCCATCGGAATTGACGGGGGTGGCGTCCTGGCCCACCCCTTCGCTCTGCGAGTCGCTTCCCTACGTGAAGCTGACGAAAACCTGGCGGCTTTTGTTCCACCGTGTGACGGGGTGGACGTACCTGGCTGGCTCGACGATGTTGATGGAGGTGTCCGGCTCAGCAACAGGGGTCCCGATCATGCCGATGAAGATGTTGATCTTGCCGAAGGGGACTCGATAGCCGGATTCGACGGAATGGGCCTCCGATTCCCATAGCGAGTTGTCGATGTAGTATTTCCCAAGGCGACTCGTGGTCATGATTTCGACAGCGTAGCTTTCTAACCCTGATAGGGCTCCCTTCGATAACTCAACTCCACCGTGCGCTAGCCCCATGGTGGGCGCCAACTGTCGTGGTTTTGTCACGACAAATGTCCTCGTGAAAGGACTTGAATATGTAGGCATCGCACTTTGGTGGCGACTCAAAGGGGGTGAGTGAAAGCGAGACTTGGATTTACCCAGGTTCGGCCCTCGTGAGGAGGTAAAAGCCTACGTCCTGCTTTGTGTAGATTGATGATGGTTTCGATTACAAGGAGGGCGTAACTCGCCTGACCTAGTTCTCGATTCTCTCTAACTCACCTGATCTCTCCCGGGGACTCGCCTTTATATACAGATCGAGGCCCTAGGGTTTACAAGTCGTGCTCTCCTACACTTGGTAGTTTTCCTTATCCCCAAGTCGACGTGTTCCTCACGACTCAAAGCTTCCCTGACATTCCATCATCCGTACGTTCTTCTTGAACCGCCATACAACTCCTGGGCCACTGGACACATGACTAAGTGTGAGTCGCCCTTTTGGTGACCCGGCCCATTAAGGGCGGGTTACCCACAGGTAACATCCCCAACAGAGGCGCCACCACCTCCTGTTCTTCATCTGGAGGGCAGATCTGGAGTCCGTTCTGGGCTCCAGAGAGGGGAAATCGTCGTCATCGCCATGATCATCCTTCCTCCATCGACAGTTCCATGATGCTCTTCACCGTTCGTGAGTAATCTCATCGTAGGCTTGCTGGACGGTGATGAGTTGGATGAGATCTATCATGTAATCCAGTTAGTTTTGACAGGGATTGATCCGTAGTATCCACTATGTTCTGAGATTGATGTTGCTACTACTTTGCCATGCTTAAGGCTTGTCAGTAGGGCCCGAGTGCCATGATTTCAGATCTGAACCTATTATGTTGTCGCCAATATATATGTTTTTTAGATCCATTCTTGCAAGTTGTAGTCACCTACTATGTGTTATGACCCGGCAACCCCGGAGTGACAATAGCCGGAACCACTCCCGGAGATGACCATAGTATGAGGAGTTCATGTATTCACCAAGTGTTAATGCGTTAGTCCGGTTCTTTATTAAAAGGAGAACCTTAATATCCTGTAGTTTCCATTTGGACCCTGCCGCCACGGGAGGGATGGACAATGGATGTCATGCAAGTTCTTTACCCTAAGCACGTATGACTACATACGGAATACATGCCAACATTAGATTGACGAACGTGAGCTAGTTACTTATCTCTCCGTGTTATAGCTATTACGTGATGAATCACATCCGTCATACTCATCCATCACCGATCCACTGCCTACGAGTCTTTTACTACTGGTCCTTGCTACGTTACTTTGCTGCTACTGTTGTCGCTATCGCTGTTACTTGATGACCCACAAGTATAGGGGATCAACGTAGTCATTTCGATAAGTAAGAGTGTCGAACCCAACGAGGAGCAGAAGGCTCTGATAAACGGTTTTCAGCAAGGTAATAACTGCAAGCACTGAAAGTAGCGGTAACAAGTGATGGTGTAGTGAGGTGAAACGTAGCAGGTGAAAAGTAACACGTAACAAGTAGTAGCAACGGTGCAGCAAAGTGGCCGAATCCCTTTTGTAGCAAGGGATAAGCCTGAACAAAGTCTTAAAGGAGGAAAAATGCTCCCGAGGACACACGGGAATTTCTGTCATGCTAGTTTCATCATGTTCATATGATTTGCGTTCGTTACTTTGATAGTTATACATGTGGGTGGACCGGCACTTGGGTACTGCCCTTACTTGGACAAGCATCCCACTTATGATTAACCCCTCTCGCAAGCATCCGCAACTATGAAAGAAGAATTAAGACAACGTCTAACCATAGCATTAAACTCGTGGATCCAAATAAGCCCCTTACGAAGCAACGCATAGACTGGGGTTTAAGCTTATGTCACTCTAGCAACCCATCATCTACTTACTACTCCCCAATGCCTTCCTCTAGGCCCAAATAATAGTGAAGTGTTATGTCGTCGACGTTCACATAACACCACTAGAGGAAAAACAACATACACCATATCAAAATACCGAAAGAATGCCAAATTCACATGACTATTATTAGCATGACTTATCCCATGTCCTCAGGAAAAAAACTAACTACTCACAAAGCATAATCATAATCATGATCAGAGGTGTAATGAGTAGCATCAAGGATCTGAACATAAACTCTTCCACCAAGTAATCCAACTAGCATCAACTACAAAGAGTAATCAATACTACTAGCAACATTACAAGTACCAATCGAAGTCGGGAGACGGAGATTGGTTACAAGTGATGAACTAGGGTTTGGAGATGAGATGTGCTGATGAAGATGTTGATGGAGACGAGTCCCCTCCGATGAGAGGAGTGTTGGTGATGACGATGGCGATGATTTCCCCCTCCGGGAGGGAAGTTTCCCTGGCAGGATCGTCCTGCCGGAGCTCTAGATTGGTTCTGCTCAAGTTCCGCCTCGTGGCCACGGCGCCTCCTCGAAAAAGCTCCGCCCTGATTTTTTCCCGGACGAAACCCTTCATATAGTAGAAGAGGGGGGTCTAGTGGGCCACCAGGGTGCCAACAAGACCTGTAGCCGCGGCCAGGGGGGCAGCCGCGGCCACCAGGCTTGTGGGCCCCTGATAACTCCCCTCTGGCACTTCTTTCGCCCAATATTTTTTATATATTCCCAAAAAATTCCACGTTGATTTTCACGGCATTTGGAGTTGCGCAGATTAGAGGACTCAGACTTGCTCCTTTTCCAGTCGAGAATTCTATCTCCAGGTATTATCCCTCTTCAAATAAACCATGCAAAATAAGAGAGAAAAGGCATAAGTATGGTACCACAAAGTATAATAACAGTCCGTAAAGCGATAAATATCAACATGAAAGCATGATGCAAAATGGACGTATCATTACTCTGATGTTACTAGTGCTGTCACTACTGTTGTTCCTTGCTACTGTTGTCACTACTGTTGTTACATTGCTGCTACTTGTTGCAAGACTTTTCCCGAGCCTTTGTCGGGGAAGTATAGTCCCCCGTCCACGTGCTATTTACCGGCGCCATTGATACAACAAATTAGGAATTGTCTGCCATCAACGGATCTTTTTCTCACACCGTTGCTATCATACCACTTTGCTACTGATACTTTGCTTGCAGACACTAATCTTTAAGGTGTGGTTGAAATTGACAAACTCAGCTGCTAATATTTGAGAATATTCATACGCTTCCCCTTGTGTCGAATCAATAAATTTGGGCTGAATACTCTACCCTCGAAAACTGTTGCGATCCCCTACACTTGTGGGTTATCAAGACTATTTTCTGGCGCCATTGCCAGGGAGGCACGGCTATATTCTCTGAGTCATTTGGGATTGACGTCTGCTGACCACTATGAAGAATCTGAAAGATCCAAGAACTGAAATCTTGCCTTCCACTACGAGTGCAGGTAAGGAACTGCCATCTAGCTGTGCACTTGATTCACCTTCAGTTATGAGTAAGTTTGCGACATCACCTCCTGCTAGAAATCTTGATATGTCGCATGTGGTTGATGATGCTACTTATGTTGCCCATGATGCTTATGATGATGCGATGCTTGATACTGTGCCTGATGATGCTATACTTGATACTATGCCTGATGATGCTAGACTATTACGGCTTTGCCTGATGATGCTATGCTTGATACTGCTTTGCCACTACGTGCATTCCTTGATGCACAAATTGCTAGAGTTGCTACTAGATGTGATGATACTTCTGAAACTACTGATATTATTGAAGTAGAACCTGCTATTTTGCCTGCTAGAACTAGCTCTCCTATGCCTGATATGTCTGATATGCCTGATACGCGCTATGTTATGGAGGAAGAGATAGCTGAGGACTTTCTTGCGTGTAAGGATAGCTATGATGTTGAGAAACTACTGCGTAAGTGGAAAGAAAAATCTCTCAACGCTAGGATGAAATACGACCCGAAGTTTGCTACTTCGCCTATCTTTGTGACCGATAAGGATTATGAATTCTCTGTCGACCCTGAGTTAATCACTCTGGTCGAATCTGATCCTTTTCACGGTTATGAGTCTGAAACGGTTGTAGCCCATCTTACCAAAGTGCACGATATAGCCACCCTATTCACTAGTGAGGAAAAGATCCGCCACTACTATATCCTCAAGCTGTTTCCTTTCTCGCTAAAGGATGATGCTAAGACCTGGTTCACTTCTCTTGCTCCTGGTTGTGTGCGTAGCGCCCAAGATATGGTCTACTACTTCTCTGAAAAATATTTCCCTGCCCATAAGAAGCAAGTTGCCTTGCAGGAAATATACAACTTTGCTCAAGCTGAAGAAGAGACTCTCCCACAAGCTTGGGGGAGGCTCATCCAGCTACTGAATGCTTTGCCTGATCACCCTCTTGAGAAGAATGAAATACTTGATATCTTCTGTAATGGACTTGCTGATGCTTCCATAGACCACCTAGATAGTTGTGTTGGTTGTGTTTTTAGGGAACGAACCGTAGAACAAGGTGAGATTCTATTGAATAATATCTTGTGCAATGAGAATGCTTGGACTATTCCCGAACCACCTCCTAAGCCAACTCCGAAAAAAGAGGTATTCTGTTCCTCAGTCCTGAAGATATGCAAGAAGCCAAGACATCTATGCAAGAGAAAGGCATTAAATCTGAAGAGGTCAAAAATCTACCATCTATCGAAGAGATCCATGGTCTCGATAACCCGATACAGGTAGTAGAAGTAACTTCTCTGCGTAGGTTTGATGAGAGTTATATTCCTTTTGATAAACCTGCTAGCTTATGCATGGATGATTTGATAACTTTGTTGCCGAACAACAAAGTTTCAATGATTATGTTAGCAGACAATTGCAACAAAATGCTCGTATGCTTAGTCATGTAAGTGCTTGTGTGGACAGAAATGTCAATGATCTTAAGCTTCTGAGTAAACATGCCTCTATGGTTACTACTCAGGTAGAACAAGTACTTAAAGCTCAGAATGACTTGCTCAATGAGTTGAATGGAAATTTCGTTAGAGTCGTCACTAGAGGCGGTAGAATGACCCAGGAACCTTTGTATCCTGAGGGTCATCCGAAGAGAGTTGAATAAGATTCTCAAGGAGTTAGCAGTGATGCACCTCGTCATCGTAGAAAGAAGAAGAAAGATGATAGGAACCTGCACGCTAGCAACCCTGTTCCTGCTACACCTGAGAGTCCAAACGATGTCTCTGTCTCTGATGCGGAAACACAATCTGGTGATGACCATGAGCCTAATGATAATATCAATAGTGATGTTCATGAAGATGCTCAACCTAGCAATGATAAGGATGTGGAGATTGAACCTAGTGTTGATCTTGATAACCCACAACCTAAGACTAAGAGTTACGATAAGAATGACTTCGCTGCTAGGAAGCACGGTAAAGAAATGGAACCATGGGTTTAGAAACCTATGCCCTTTCCTCCAAAACCATCCAAGAAAAAGGATGATGAGGATTTTGAGTGATTTGTTGAGATGATCAGACCTGTCTTTCTGCAAATGCGTTTGACGGATATGCTCAAGATGTCTCCGTATGCTAAGTACATGAAAGATATTGTGACTAATAAGAGGAGGATACCTGAGGTTGAGATTTCCACCATGCTTGCTAATTATACCTTCAAGGGTGGAACTCCTAAGAAACTAGGTGATCCCGATGTGCCCACTATACCTTGCTCCATTAAAGGCAACTACGTTAGAACTGCTTTATGCGACCTTGGAGCCGGTGTTAGTGTTATGCCTCTCTCTCTTTATCGTAGACTTGAACTGGATAAGTTGACACCCACTGAAATCTCTCTGCAAATAGCCGACAAATCAACTGCTTTCCCTATCGGCATTTGCGAGGATGTGCCTGTTGTGGTTGCTAACGTCACTATCTTAACAAACTTTTTTATCTTGGATATTCCCGAAGATGATGCCATGGTTGCCATCCTCGGAAGACCCTTTTTAAACACTTCAGGGGCTGTTATAGATTGCAACAAAGGCAATGTCACTTTCCATGTCAACGGTAACGAGCATATGGTGCACTTTCCGAAGAAACAATATCGAGTACATTGCATCCATGATATCGAAAAGACTTCATCGATTCTTATTGGGAGCTTTGAATGGCCTATTCCTCGTGTCAAGATGAAGTATGATTTGCTTGTTGGGGAGATTCACATCCCCATTGAGGTAACCTAGTGACTATTAAAAAATTCTCCGTTCTCTTTTGTGATTTGAAAAGGTTTGTCAAAGAGGCTTGATCAACCTCACTGACGGATTTATTTCTATGACCATGAGATGGATGAATCGAGGAGTCACAAACCTCTGTTCCAAGCTTTCACTTTAGGTTGCTTAGAAGAAAAATGATAGATTTAGTTTAGTTTTCCCTGTTTTCTATTTTAGCGTCCGGTAGAAAATGACCCTGTAAAATAAAGTTCTCCGAACGTCCTGAAAATCAAGTATGATTTTTTCTATATTTTTTGAAAAATACTGAGACGAAGAGCCTGTCTCGGGGCTGTACCAGTGGGCCACAAGCCCTTGGGGCGCGGCCACCCCCCTGGCCGCGCCACCCAGGCTTGTGGGGCCCACAGGCACCCCCTCCACTCATTCTTGCTCTCAAATGGTTCTCCTACCTCCAGAAAAAATCGTTTCGCAGCTCAAACCTGTGTTCTTGCTCCTCTGGCTGGGATTTTCGATCTCGTTGCTCAAATCACCGTTCTCCGAACTATTTTGGGGAAATTACTCTTTGGTAAGTGACTCCTCCATTGGTCCAATTAGTTTTTGCTCTAGTTCCTTATACTCCGCGTATTTTTGCTGCCTTGGTGACCATGTTCTTGACCTTTGCATATTAATTCTAGATGGTCCCAAGTAGTTTTGATGCATAGTATGGCCTCTAGGCACTTGTGGGAGTAGTTGCTACTAGTTTAGTTGAGCCTTGTTCACTTTTCCTTTGCGTCACTGAAAATTTCAGAAAAGGAAGATGTTGAGGAGAAACTTTCATGGTGGTTCCTCAAGCAAGAGAGGTCCCCGTCTTGCGATTCGGGAGCCTGATCCTTACCAACCAAGGGACACGCAGGTACAACCATGTGAATGGCCTTCTGATGAATTTATGATTGAGGCAGGTTTCAAAGATGAGTTTGATGCACTTGTTCACAATGTCGGACTCGAGGAATTCATCTCTGATAAATGTGAACAGTATGTTGCTCTCACTGCCTCTTTTGTTCGTAAATTCAAATTTTCAGCAGGCCGTGAGGCATCCGTACTGTTGATCTATGATAAATCATATACCATGGATTTAGAGGATTTCCATAGAATTAGCAAAATACCTATTTGGGGTAGCCTCAATGATCCTCCTAAATCTTCGGTTAGAGATTTTTGCTCTGGTATTACTGTTGGAGAAACTAGAGACATTACGCAAGCCACCATGGGAAGTATTCATTTTCCTGCCTTGCATTACTTTGCCCTCTTCATAGGAAGATGCATTAATGGCAAGATGGAGCATTGTCACCTCTGCGCACCCAACCTTAGTATCCTTAAGAGCGCAGTGACGGGTGACAAAAGCTTCAACATGGGAGCTATAATAGCAAGGAGGCTGAATAAGAATGCTAATGAAGGGGATTTCTTTGGTGGGATCTATGCCACTCGCATAGCAAATTTTCTTGGAGTACCCATCCGCGAAGGAGATCCCTAGCTCCATACAGCTTTCCTTGACCGCGTCTCTTTGACACACTACCAGTTGCTTGAGAGGGATGATGAATCCCTCCTATACCGTTTGATATTTAACCGGCAACGTGTTTTCCATATTACCCTTCCTGCTCGTGCCTTCTTTGACTTTCAGGTAAAACGGAGATATTACATAACCAGAGGAGAGGCAGAGGAGTATGAGAGGGAGGCAAACGCTGCAGGCTATTCAGGCAGTGGCTGCAGCGCTCCCGTATAACCCCCATTATGATTTTGGGTTTCACGAGGACCATCCTTGGGAGTAGACTGCTACGGCAACAGACAACAACGCCAGAAATTGACACGTTGACGGAGATTGGGCTTGCGTTGGTTTTTCCCTTGAAGAGGAAGGGGTGATGCAGCACAGGAGCAGTAAGTATTTCCCCCAGTTTGAGAACCAATGTATCGATCCAGAAGGAGGGTCTCGTCAAGTCCAGAGTACCTGCGGAAACACAAACAAGCTTGCACCCAACTCTTCAAAGGGGTTGTCAATCCCTTCAAGATTGTTTGCAAAGTGAGATCTGAAGGTGGAAAGTGCAACGAAGTAAAAAGTGTAAGCCTAATAATATGGTGTGGAGTAGACCCGGGGGCCATAGTGTTCACTAGAGGCTTCTCTCAAAATAGCAAATATCATGGTGGGTGAACAAATTACTGTCGAGCAATTGATAGAACCGCGCAAAGTCATGACGATATCTAAGGCAATGATCATACATATAGGCATCACGTCCGAGACAAGTAGGCCGATACTTTCTGCATCTACAACTATTACTCCACACATCGACCCTATCCAGCATGCATCTAGTGTATTAAGTTCATGACGAACAGAGTAACGCCATAAGCAAGATGACATGATGTAGAGGGATAATCTCAAACCAATGATGAAAATCCCATCTTTTTACCCTTGACGGAAACAACACGATGCGTGCATTGCTATCCCTTCTCTCACTGGGTGAGGTCACCGCACGGTATGAACCCAAACCCAAGCACTTCTCCAATTGCAAGAATCATAGATCTAGTTGGCCAGACAAAACCCACAACTCGAAGAGGATTACAAGGATATGAAATCATGCATAAGAGAGATCATAAGAAACTCAAATAAGATTCAAAGATAGTCTGATCATAAATCCACAATTCATCGGATCTCGACAAACACACTGCAAAAGAAGATTACATTGGATAGATCTCCATGAAGATCATGGAGAACAATGTATTGAAGATAAGAGAGAGAAGAAGCCATCTAGTTACTAGCTATGGACCCATAGGTCTATGGTGAACTACTCACGCATCATCGGAGAGGTCATGGTGTTGATGAAGAAGCCCTCCATATCCGAATCCCCCTTCGTCAGGGCACCAGAACGTGCCCCAAATGGGATCCTGCGGAGACAGAAGCTTGCGGCGGCCGAAAAGTACTTTCGAGGATCTCCTGATTTTTTGCGATTTTTAGGGAATATATAGGTGCAACCCCTAGGGAAAAGGGTGTCAAGTGGGCCCACAAGCCTATGGGCCTCGGCCTCCCCCCTGGACGCGGGGTGAGGGCTTGTGGGGCCCCTGGCCCCCCCTGCCTTGGCACTCAAGTCTCCTGATCTTCTTCCGTTACGGAAAAATTCTTTTCGGGCATTTTGTTCCGTTTCGACTCTGTTTCAAAATCTCCTCTGAAAGGGGTCAAAAACATGGGAAAAACAGGAACTGGCACTTGGCACTAAGTTAATAATTTAGTCCCAAAGAATATATAAAAAGCATGCAAAACATCCAAAGTTCGACAAAATAATAGCATGAAACCATCAAAAATTATAGATACGTTGGAGACGTATCAAGCATCCCCAAGCATAACTCCTGCTCGTCCTCGAGTACGGAAGTGATAAAGAATGAATTTTTCATGTGGAATGCTACATAGCATAGTTTTCCTTTGCAACTTCTTTCACGTGACATGAATGTTCAGATCCGTAAGATTCAAAACAATAGTTCGCTATTGACATGAAAACAATAATATTTCAAGAAAACTAGCAAAGTAGTCATGAACTTTCAAAATAACAAGGCCAAGGAAAGTTATCCCTACAAAATCCTATAGTCTGGCTATGCTCCATCATCCTCACACAACTAATGTAAATCATGCACAACCCCGGTATTGGCCAAGTAATTGTTTTCGCACTCTTACTTTCTAAAACCTTTTATAACTATCACGCAATACATGAGTGTGAGCCATGGATATAACACTATAAGTGGAATAGAGTGTGGTGGTGGTTGTGAGACAAAAAGTAGGAGATGGTCACATTGACTCGGTGTATCAAAGGGCTATGGAGATGCCCATTAATAGATATCAATGTGAATGAGTAGGGATTGCCATACAAGAGATGCACTAGAGCTATAAGTATGTGAAAGCTCAAAAGGAAAACTAGTGGGTGTGCATCCAACTTGCTTGCTCACGAAGACCTAGGGAAATTTTGAGGAAGCCCATCATTGGAATATACAAGCCAAGTTACATAATGAAGATTCCCACTAGCATATGGTAGTGACAAAGCAAGAAGCTCTCAATCATGAAGAACATGGTGCTATTATGGAGCACAAGTGTGGAAAAAGATAGTAGCATTGTCCCTTCTCTCTTTTTCTCTTTTTTTCAATTGGGCTCTTAGGCCTCTTTTTTTTCTCTTTTTTATTTTTGGGCTCTTTCGCCTCTCTTTTTTTCCTCACATGCTATAATAATGATGATCATCACACTTTTATTTACTCACAGCTCAAAATGATGATGACTCTATAGGAAATGCCTCCGACAGTGTATCGGGATGTGCAACGATCTAGCATGACGTATGACGTTGAAACATCTCGCTAGCTATCTTACGATCATGCAATGGCAATATGAGAGTGACAACACAAGTCATGAGATGGAACAGTGGGAGTTGCATGGCAATATATCTCGGAATGGCTATGAAAATGCCATAGTAGGTAGGTATGTTGGCTGCTTGAGGAAGGAATATGGTGGGTTTGTGCATCGGCGAGAATTGTGCGGCACTAGAGAGGCTAGCAATGGTGGAAGGTGAAAGTGCATCTATACCATGGACTCACATTAGTCATGAAGAACTCACATACTTGTCGCGAAAGTTTTTATTAGTAATCGAAACAAAGTGCTAAACGCATACTCCTAGGGGAAGGGTTGGTAGGTGTTAACCATCGTGCGATCCCGACCTCAAAACAAAGGTTGACAATCAATAGATCAATTATGCTCCGAATTCCTAACATAGCGGTTCACCATACGTGCATGCTACGGGAATCACTAACTTCAACACAAGTATTTCTAGATTCACAACACCCTACTAACATAGCTCTTAATATTACCAAATCCACGTCTCAAAACTATTTGAGAGGAATCAAAACTTCTCTTTCTATTCAATGCAGATGAACATGGAGGTTTTTGCATCCTCTTTGGGTACCTATCACCTTTGGGACTACTTTCATAGCATAAGCCAACTTCCAAGTCACGCACCGCCGTGATCTAAAAGATATAAGTGAAGCACATAGAGCAAAAGTATCTAGCTCAAAAGATATAAGTGAAGCACTATAAGTATTCTAGCAAAATCACGATGAGTGCATGTCTCTTTCTCTCAAAAAGGTGTGCAGAAAGGATGATTGTGACACAACAAAAACAAAAGACTCCTAAGATACAAGACGCTCCAAGCAAAACACATATCATGTGGTGAATAAAAATATAGCTCCAAATAATGTTACCGATGGATTGAAGACGAAAGAGGGGATGCCTTCCCGGGGCATCCCCAAGCTTAGGCTTTTTGGTGTCCTTTAATTTGGCTTGGGATGCCTTGTGCATACCCAAGCTTGAGCTCTTTCCACTCCTTATTGCTTTGCCCATGAGAACATCACCCAAAACTTGAGAACTTCACAACAGAAAACTTAAACAGAAACTGGTGATAACATTAGCACAAGAAAACAAACTACCACCTCTTTTGGTACTGTAGCAAACTTGAATTATATCTATATTGGTGTTGGGCTACTGTATTCTCACTTTTCCATGGCTACTACCCCCCGATGCTAACCATAGTTTCATGAAAACAAGCAACCAACTCAACAAAAACATAATCTGTCAAAAACAGACCAGTCTGTAGCAAGCTGTATACTTCGTATACTTCTGGTACCTGAAAAATTCTGAAAAATTACAACTACCTGGGCAAAAGGTATGTCAACCAGCAGCAAAAAGCGTCAACTCAAAAGCTCTTTCTTAATAAAAAATGAAAAATCATCTCGTGAGCAAAAAGTTTCTGTCTTTTTCCAGCAGGATCAAACAACCATTACCAAGACTAGTCATAAAGGTTTTGCTTGGCTCAAACACAAAAAGAAACACAAAAAACACAATCACAACAGAATTATGAAAGTGTGGATGCAACAAAACAGAAAGAAAAAGAGAAATTCATTGGGTTGCCTCCGAACAAGCGCTATGGTTTAGCGCCCTTATCTAGGCATTGATAATTCAATGATGCTCACACAAAAGACAAGAAATGAAGCACAACGAGAGCATCATAAAGGATGTGAAAATCACATCTAAGTCTAACATACTTCCTATGCATAGGCATTTTATAGGAAAACAGATTGTCAAGACAACCAATAGTTACCATATGCAAGCAAGAAGAAAGAGACAATAGCAATCTCAACATAACGAGAGGTGATTTAGTGATATGAAAGTTTCTACCACCATATTTTAGTATCTCATAATAATTACATGTGGGATCATATTCGAATTCAACAATGTAACTATCACATAGGATATTCTTTTCATGATCCACATGCATGCAAAGTTGACGCTCTTAAGAAATCGTGGGATTATCATCAACTAAAGTCATGACTTCTCCAAACCCACTTTCAATAATATTGCAAATATCATATTCATAATGAGGCTTAGACAAATTTTCAAGATCATAAGAAAAATCATCGCCCCACTCATGATCATTGCAACAAGTAGTGGACATAGCAAAACTAGCATCCCCAAGTTTAGGGTTTTGCATATTTTTAGCATGATTGTCACTAATAGAATTTATAGTGAAACCATTGCAATCATGCTTTTCATTCAAGGAGCCCTCGTGAATCACTTCATAAATTTCATCCTCACAATTTTCAGATTCACGCATGTCAAGCAAAACTCCATAAAGATAGTCAAGTGCACTCAACTCACTAGCAATTGGATCGACATAATTGGATCTCTTAAAGAGATTAGCAAGTGGATGAGGATCCATATCACTAGATTTTCAGCAAGCGAAGATGCAAGCATATTGAAGGCACATGGCACACAAGCGAACAGAAAGCAAGCGAGAGAAAAGGGTGAACGAAAAAGGCAAACGAAAAAAGGCAAACGAAAAAGGCAAATTGTGAAGTGGGGGAGAGGAAAACGAGAGGCAACTGGCAAACAAGTTAATGCAAGAGATGAGTTTGCGACACCTACTTGGATGAGTTCTTGACTTGATCTTCCTCCCCGGCAACGGCGCCAGAAATTCTTCTGCTATGGCAACAGACAACAGCGCCAGAAGTTGACACGTTGACGGAGACTGGGCTTGCGTTGGTTTTTCCCTTGAAGAGGAAAGGGTGATGCAGCACAGGAGCACTAAGTATTTCCCTCAGTATGAGAACCAAGGTATCGATCCAGAAGGAGGGTCTCGTCAAGTCCAGAGTACCTGCGCAAACAGAAACAAGCTTGCACCCAACGCTTCAAAGGGGTTGTCAATCCCTTCAAGATTGTTTGCAAAGTGAGATCTGAAGGCGGAAAGTGCAACGAAGTAAAAAGTGTAAGGCTGAAAATATGGTGTGGAGTAGACCCGGGGGGCCATAGTGTTCACTAGAGGCTTCTTTCAAAATAGCAAATTTCACGATGGGTGAACAAATTAATGTCGAGCAATTGATAGAACCGCGCAAAGTCATTACGATATCTAAGGCAATGATCATACATCTAGGCATCACGTCCGAGACAAGTAGACCGATACTTTGTGCATCTACTACTATTACTCCACACATCGACCACTCTCCAACATGCATCTAGTGTATTGAGTTCATGACGAACAGAGTAATGCCTTAAGCAAGATGACATGATGTAGAGGGATAATCTCAAACCAATGATGAAAACCCCATCTTTTTACCCTTGATGGCAACGACACGATGCGTGCCTCGCTACCCCTTCTGTGACTGGGTGAGGTCATAGCACGGTATGAACCCAAAACCAAGCACTTGTCCCATTGCAAGAATCGTTGATCTAGTTGGCCAGACAAAACCCACAACTCGAAAAGAATTACAAGGTTATGAAATCATGCATAAGAGATATCAGAAGAAACTCAAACAAGATTCATAGATAATCTGATCATAAATCCACAATTCATCGTATCATGACAAACACACCGCAAAAGAAGATTATATCGGATAGATCTCCATGAAGATCATGGAGAACTTTGTATTGAAGATCCAAGAGAGAGAAGAAGCCATCTAGTTACTAGCTATGGACCCGTAGGTCTATGGTGAACTACTCACGCATTATTGGAGAGGTCCTGGTGTTGATGAAGAAGCCCTCCGTATCTGAATCCCCCCTCCAGTAGGGCACCAGAATGTGCCCCAGATGGGATCTTGCGGAGACAGAAGCTTGCGGCGGCGGAAAAGTACTTTCGATGATCTCCTGATTTTTTTGGGATTTTTAGGGAATATATAGGCGCTACCCCTAGGGCAAAGGGTGTCCAGGGGGGCACAAACCTATGTGCCGCGGCCTCCCCCCTGGTCGTGGGGTGAGGGATTGTGGGGCCCCTGGGGCCCGCCTGCCTTGGCTCTCAAGTCTCCTGATCTTCTTCCCTTACGAAAAAATTCTTTTCGGGGATTTTATTCCGTTTGGACTCCGTTTCAAAATCTCCTCTGAAAGGAGTCAAAAACATGGAAAAAACAGGAACTCGCACTTGGCAGTGAGTTAATAAGTTAGTCCCAAAAAATATATAAAAGACATGCAAAACATCCAAAGTGTGACAAGATAATAGCATGAAACCATCAAAAATTATAGATACGTTGGAGACATATCATAGACCAACTTAGGCCAAAAGCCTAAGCTTGGGGGAGTACGTGTTCTCACCGAGTTTACATTCATGCTTATGCTTTCACTTTGTTTGTCGGTGTTCACACTTTGCCACTATATCATCCATGCTAGTTTATTTTCTTTTTCCCGTTTTCTTTTTGTGTGTGTGTGTCTAGTTTGAGAAAAAACAAAAAGATTTTCTTTTTTCTTTATTTGCTAGTTGGGAGCTTTCCCGTGTAAATAGTTTTCTTTTTCTTTGGGTCAAGGTAGAAGCACTAGTAGAAAACAGGGCATTAGAACCGGTTGGTAAGGGCCTTTGGACCCGGATACACATCCGGTGCTACGTATCCGGGACTAAAGGCCCCCCACTTTAGCACCGGTCTCTTACAAACCGGTGGTAAAGGCATCCACGTGGGCGCCGAAGAGTGCGCGCAGGGGAGGACCTTTAGAACCGGTTGGTAACACCAACCGGTCCTAATGCTTTTTTTTTCTTTTTTTTTCCTTTTCTTTTCAGGGTTTCCGATTCCGTATTTCGGTGTTTCCGTGTTCCGTATTTCCGTTTACGTGTTTCCGGTTCCGTATTTCCGTTTACGTCTTTCCGATTCCGTGTGTCCGTGTTCCGTTTTTTACGAACACGGAATCGGAAACACGTAATCGGAAACACGTATCCGGAAACACCGATTCCATGTTTGCGGTTAAGTGTTTCCGATTCCGTGTTTGCGGTTAAATGTTGATGCACCAAATAAAATTTCATATATACATGTAACACGAAGTACTCGACCGATTATCATTACATAATTTGAAGTTCGTTTCCTATAGCTGTATACTTGCATAGAGAAGGGAGCTGGCTATTGGTTCATAGGATGGAAAAATTCTCCGCCTTTATCGATGACTTGCGTGTAGAGAAATCCTGCTAATTCCTCTGCAACTGCCTTGCAACGTTGGATTGGTCTGAGCATCGCCCGCGTTCGTTGCAGCTTTAAAAGAAGTAGATGAAAACAATTAAGTTATGAACAAAACTAAACATAATTGATGGCAACATAAATAAAGTTGTGAAGATCCGGTTACGTACCTCTAGATTTCTGGAAGTACGGGATTTCTCATTGATAATCCTGTGAATGTACTCGCAAACGTAGTATCCACAATAATCAGTGCCCCGTGGTTGTTGCGGGACGCTCTATATACGAGAACATAATTCAGTCAAATTAATAATAATCAAGAGAATGGTAATGGTATTGAAACCAGGGTACGTAGTACTACTTACTTTGTTAATCTGAAAGTGGAGCTTGTCTGCCCATGTACCGGGTTCTTCCTTGATGAACATTTGCCAAACCCTGGCACATGTATCTTTCCTTCTCCGCCTCACCCATTCCCGCGAGCTGATCGGCGTGCTGATCATGTGGTTCTTGGGGATCCATAGCTCAACACCTGCTAGTAACAAGAATTTAACTTAGCAAAATAAATGTTTTCATGCAACTGTTTCACCAATTTATCTTCACTAGTAAGCTTGCACGTGCAACGCACGATAACCAAACAAAATCTCATTCATCCACTTATGAATAAACAAAAAAACATCATACATAAATTTTCACATGCAAGATTCCACTGAATAGTTGGAGAGAAAATATTCCGGTAAGATTTTTGAAGCTCTCTAGTTGCAAAATCAAATGCTTAATCAAAGAAGTACAATGAGAGAAAATATTCCGGTAAGAATATATTCATGTGATGCAGGCACAATGTTTTGTTTTGTCATAAAGAAGTACAATATTCCATTAACAAAATCCTTAAGTATGCACACATATTGGAATCAACTACATCCAAATTACACCGCAAAATCAAGTATTTCTGTAGTACATCTTAAAGAAAGTACACTCATTGTAGCTTCTTAGAACAAAGGAATTGGAAAACATGGAACTACATAGGATTATGAAAACATAGAAATAGGAAAAATACATAGGAAATCATCAAAATTAGACTGGAAAGAAATGCTTCATTAAGCATAGTGCTTAATTTTTAAAATGGTTCCTATTTTTGACTTCTGGAAATCCTCTCATACTTCTTATTCATGTATTTGGTTACTAATGTAGTTAGTCATTGTAAACTTGTCCCTTCCCACCCCCTGTTGAAGGTTCTATTTCTTGGCAAGAGAAAGAACATTTGCTTATAAATCAGAAAGGCACAGAAAGAGAACAACCAGCATTACCGTGGCAAGAGAAAGAACATTTGCACAAAGACTCTATCATTTAGAAAACATAGAATATATAATATTAGTAAATAAACCAGTAATCTGTTTTGATGCTTATAAATCGGTAATATGATTAGCCTACTATGGTTTATCAAGAAGTAATTTCATTTCAACAAAAAATAGTATACTCCAATGGAAATTGCACACTCAGTTCAGTTCAGCCCTGTTCTAAAGAATATAAAGGTGGTTCCACTTCCACCATCAAAATCATACCAACATCAGTAGTTCAGTACTAACTGTAAATCAAACAATGCATCACGTCAATTCAACATAGCATTGAGTGAGTTTTTTCTGGAGAAGGTGGAATAACCATGAATGAAAATTCACAACAAGAAAAGGTCCTTGTTACAGATCAGTTTAGTGGACGAGAAAGATAGAAAAAACTCACTCAACAGGATGAAGGGAGGCTTACCTTGGCGGCGGAGACAATTGGAGCAGAGCAGATCACCGCCGCTGGAGACGGGCAACCAGAGCAAAGGAGGAGGAGACGCGGATGTGGAGGCAGTGGAGGCGACGGCGGCGACGGCGGCAGTGGAGGCGACGACGGGAGTCGCCGGAGGCAGTGGAGGCGACGGCGGGAGTGGAGGCGACGGCGGCGACGCAAAATCGGAGCAGGGCTTCGCCCGGGAAGGAGAGAAGACGCGCGCGCAAAGGATTTTCAGCAAAGGGACTAAAAGCACAGCTGAACAACCCTTTAGCACCGGTTATTAACACCAACCGGTGCTAAAGACCCTTTAGCACCGGTTGTTAACAACAACCGGTGCTAAAGAACCTTTAGAACCGGTTGGTCTTAACAACCGGTGCTAAAGGTCCTTTTTCTGATTTCTTTTATATTTCTTTTCTGTTTCCCTTTTCTGATTTCTTTTATATTTCTTTTCTGTTTTCCCTTTTCTGATTTCTTTTATATTTCTTTTCTGTTTCCCTTTTCTGTTATCTTTTATTTTTCTTTTCTGTTTCCCTTTTCTGTTTTCTTTTATATTTATTTATAAAATCAAAGTAGACTCAAAAAATTGTAAAATCAAATATTTATAAAAACATATTTATATTTTCTCATATTTTGTGTAAAAATTGTCTAAATGTCATTTAAAACAATAAAAAAATAAAAAATAAGATATTTATCAAACTAATTTGAAAATATAAAGAAAACATGCCACATCACCTTGGCAGGAACCCTCTTCCTGGGGCGATCGTCGCCCTCAACATCACCAGGGTCATCTCGCCTGATCTTATACCGAAATGCACCGCATACCGGGCAGGCATTTAAATTCTCGTGCTGACCGCGGTAGAGGATGCAGTCATTGATGCATGCATGTATCTTATGCACTTCCAATCCTAGAGGGCAGACAACCTTCTTTGCTTCGTACGTATTGCAGGGCAGCACGTTATCTCTTGGAAGCATCTTCTTCATTGTTTTCAGAAGCTTTTCAAATCCCTTGTCAGATATTCCATTCTCTGCCTTCCATTGCAGCAATTCCAGGGTGGTGCCCAGCTTTTTCTGGCCATCTTCGCAATTTGGGTACAACAATTTTTTGTGATCTTCTAACATGCGCTCCAACTTCAACCTATCGTTTTCACTTGCGCAGTTTATCTGTTCTTCACGAATGACCTGACGAAGATCATCATCAGACTCATCAACAATGTCCTCAAGTTCAGGCTCGTCTTCCCCCATTTCAGTATCACCGTGTTCACCGAACATAGGATAGTTATCATTATCCTCTTCTTCTTCATTGTCTTCCTTTACAACCCCTCTTTCTCCGTGCTTGGTCCAACAAAAATAACTGGGCATGAAGCCTTCTTGCAACAGGTGGGTGTGTATGGTTCTTGAGTTAGGGAAATTCCTCTTATTCTGGCATTTTTTACATGGACAAAAAATAAATCCATTCTGCCTGTTTTTCTCAGCCACATTGAGAAAACTATGCATGCCATTAAGGAATTCGGGACGACGTCGATCACTGTACATCCACTGCCGGTTCATCTGCATTATATAAATTTATCAAAAACCATTATGCTAAATCATCATGACTAAATTAATTAATTAATACAAAAAGTTCATCACACGTTAAAACCAAAGTAGCGTAGTGACCATACATATATAGTTCTCATAAAAATACACAGTAAAACCAACCATAAAAACTCTCTCTAATTAATGCATTTAAAAACAACAACAAATGCGATCAAAATCGCAACAAAGGTAAAAATTGACCCGATGGCATAATGATACCAAGCCTCTTTACTAATTGCATATTTTCTAATCTTTCTAATCTTCAGGCGCATTGCGTCCATATCGCTCTTGTGATCATCGACGACACCGGCAAGAACCTTTTCCAAGGTCATCTTCTCTCTTTCAGTTTTTTCCAACCTTTCTTCAGTTTTTTCAATCTTTCTTTCAGGCCAACATTTTCTTGTTCAACTAAGTGTAACTTCTCAACAATAGGGTGATTGGCATTTCCGGTTCCACTACCTCCTAGATAAAAATATCTATGTCAAGTTGGTCGACGTAATTAATTGTCATATAATTAGGAAATGAAAATATGTAGTTATAAAAGATAATATACCACATCCGAATCATAGACTGGACGAGGGCCAACGGGGACGGATATCAAAACCATGGCGCTATACATATAAAAAAAATCTTACACAATAAGAAAATTATATACAAGTAAATATGTAAATCATACAAATCAAAATTTGTTTTGGTAAATAAAAACAATAGGCTCACCAAGGTTGTGTCGGTGACGGGGCGATCGACGGCGGTGAGGAAGGGGACAAGGCGCGCGACACTAAAAAAAACAACAAATCATAATTAAATTTGAGCTCAAATTGCATATGTATACATAACAAATGATGAACTCTCTCTAGCTTAGGCATTTCATCAAACACCTAGCTAGCACAACAAAAATGAAATGAGCAAGAAAACGAGCAAAACTTGCAATGCCGGAAGAGGGAATGTTGATGCTAACCGTAGGACCGATGGGTGCCAACAATCTTGACAAATGGTGGAGAAAAATGGGGATGGATTAGAGCTCCCAAGAGGAAGGAGAGAGCAAAAATGGAGTTGAGCTCGAGCTAGAAAAAATGGAGCTGAGCTGAGCTCGGGGGTGGAATATAGGGGAGGGCTTTAGGACCGGTTTGTGTTCAAAACCGGTGCTAAAGGGTCTGACAGCGGGGGCCCGCAGTTGCTGCAAAAATGAGAAAACCTTTAGCACCGGTTTGTGATATAAACCGGTTCTAAAGGTCTGTCCACTGGGCCCCCCCTCCCTGCAGCAAACGGTCCAAAGTCCTTTAGGACCGGTTTGTGTTACAAACCGGTCCTAAAGGCCTTGCGGCCATTTGCTGCAGGGAGTGGGCCCAGCGGACAGACCCTTTAGAACCGGTTTATATCCAATCCGTGTCCAATGTGGTTGGCTCAATGCCCTGTTTTCTACTAGTGAAGATATTGGTTACAATGTTTAGTGGCTCTTGAATGCATACCTGTTTAGCTTTCTTCTCCTATGTGTTTCCCTGCATATTCTAGCTTTAGTCCAATGCACGAGCAAGCTTATTATTGTTCACATCGTTCGGTCGTGCAAGTGAAAGGCAATAATGACGATATATGATGAAATGACTGATCCTGGAAAAGCTGGTATGAACTCGATCTATTTTGTTTTTGTAAATATGACTAGCTCGTCATGCCTGATTCCGCTTTGTTGTGAGGGAAACATGTTTGCAATGATAACTTACACACCATAGTTGTTTATGCCATGCTTACTTAGCTAGGATCTTATAATGGTTTGACTTGGATGCCCACATGAATGTTGAGATGACTACGATGTAGTATGATAGGATGGTATCCTCCTTTGAATGATTCAACTAGCTTGAAAGGACGCATGTTCACGCATGTAGTTGAAACAAAATCAACATAGCCTCTATGATATTCATGTTCATGGTGATTTATGTCCTACTCATGCTTGCACTCAATGCTAGTTAATCTCAATGCATTTTGATGACCATTGTCGCTCTCTAGTTGGTCGCTTCCCAGTCTTTTGCTAGCCTTCACTTGTACTAAGCGGGAATACTGCTAGTGCATCCACTTCCATAAACCCAAAGTTGTTCCATATGAGTCCACCATACCTACCTATGAGCGGTATCTACCTGCCGTTCCAAGTAAATTTGCATGTGCCACATTCTAAACCTTCAAGAAATAATTTGTTTTGCATGCCCGAACCGCTCATGTGGTGACAGGGGGCTATTGGTATCTTCCATGCTAGGCGTGTTATCCTCGATATGTGTTTATTCACTATCATTCACGAGAAAGGAGTCGGTAATTGGAATTCCCTGTTCCATGCTCAAATCGAAAAGATAATTGCAAAAAAAACTCCCCCAGGATTCTTGTTAGTATGGACGGTACCGGAGGATTCGGCTAGCCATAGAGTGTGATTGATTGGTGGTGGGGGAGTCAAAACTTTACTTTTCTGTTTGGGAACCACCCATAGCATGTGTAGCGTGGAAGATGTTGAGAACTCTTAGTTGTTGCGTTGACAATGAAAGCATGTCACCCAAAATTATTATCTCTGTTTTAAAAGCTTGAGCTCTCGCACCTCTGCAAATCAATGCTTCCCTCTGCGAAGGGCCTGTCTATTTATGTTACTGTTGAGTCATCCTCCTCTTATAAAAACCACCACTTAGAGAGCACCTCTGTCATTTTTATGCTTTGCTTTTAACTGTGTTGAGTATGACTGTGACTGGATCTTCATTGCCTTGAATTACAATGGTTAGTCAGCCCTTGGTCTTTGAAGGTGCTCTGCATTTATGTTTTGCAGTCTCAAAAAGAGCTAGCGAGATACCATCTATTCATACTGCTTCATGTTGTTTTGATTGAAGTGTTGACATTTGAGGCTTATTATTATTTGCTCGCTAGCTGATTATGCCATTGATATGAGTTTACCGTGAGACCTAGATGTCATTTGCTTATGTGGTTTGCTTGTGATCTTGCTGAATTCTGGTTATGAGTTAGACATAGTTGCAACAACAAGATCAAACAGAGTTTGTCAAAGTTTTTCTTTTGTCTCTTGCAGTTTGTCAACTGAATTGCTTGAGGACAAGCAAGGCTTTAAGCTTGGGGGCGTTGATACGTCTCCGTCATATCTACTTTTTCGAACTCTTTTGCCCTTGTTTTGGACTCTAATTTGCATGATTTGAATGGAACTAACCCGGACTAACGTTGTTTTCAGCAGATTTGTCATGGTGTTGTTTTTGTGCAGAAATAAAAGTTCTCGGAATGTCCTGAAAATTTACGAAGATTTTTCCTAGAATTAGTGAAAAATACCTGCGCAAAGATTCACCGGAGGAGGTATGCCAGTGGGCCACAACCCCATGGGCCGCGGCCACCCCCAGGTCGCGCCGTGAGGGCTTGTGGGGCCCATGTGGCATCACCGCCCCCAAACTCAGCTCTATATATTCCGTTTCGCCCGGAAAAAAATGAGAGTAATCTCATCATAGGCTTGCTGGACGGTGATGAGTTGGATGAGATCAATCATGTAATTGAGTTAGTTTTGACGGGGATTGATCCCTAGCATCCACTATGTTCTGAGATTGATGTTGCTACTACTTTGCCATGCTTAATGCTTGTCACTAGGGCCCGAGTGCCATGATTTCAGATCTGAACCTATTATGTTGTCCCTAATATATGTGTGTTTTAGATCCTATCTTGCAAGTTGTAGTCACCTACTATGTGTTATGACACGGCAACCCCGGAGTGACAATAGCCGGAACCACTCCCGGAGATGACCATAGTATGAGGAGTTCATGTATTCACCAAGTGTTAATGCGTTGGTCTGGTTCTTTATTAAAAGGAGAACCTTAATATCCCGTAATTTCCATTAGGACCCCGCTACCATGGGAGGGATGGACAATAGATGTCATGCAAGTTCTTTTCCCTAAGCACGTATGACTACATACGGAATACATGCCTACATTAGATTGACGAACGGGAGCTAGTTACTTCTCTCTCCGTGTTATAGCTGGTACATGATGAATCACATCCGTCATACTCATCCATCACCGATCCACTTCCTACGAGTCTGTTACTACTGGTCGTTGCTACGTTACTTTGCTGCTAGTACTGTTGCTATTGTTGTTACTACTGCTACTGCTACTGTTGTCACTACAGTTGTTCCTTGCTACTGTTGTCACTACCGTTGTTACTTTGCTGCTACTTGTTGCAAGACTTTCCTGGAGCCGTTGCCGGAGGCGTTGCCAGGGAAGAATAGTCCCCCATCCCCGTGCTATTTACTGGCGCCATTGATACAACAAGTTAGGAATACTCTGCCATCAACAGATCTTTTTCTGACACCGTTGCTATCATACCACTTTGCTACTGATACTTTGCTTGTAGACACTAATATTTCAGGTTTGGTTGAAATTGACAAACTCAGCTGCTAATACTTGAGAATATTCTTCGCTTCCCCTTGTGTCGAATCAATAAATTTGGGTTGAATACTCACCCTCGAAAACTGTTGCGGTCCCCTACACTTGTGGGTTATCAAACATCACTATTGATATTATCATTAGGCTCATGTTCATCACCAGATTGTGTTTCGGCATCAGAAACAGAGACATTGTTAGGACTCTCAGGCGTAGCAGCAACAGGGTTGCTAGCGTGCAGGTTCCTATCATCTTTCTTCTTCTTTCTAGGATGACTAGGTGCATCAGTGCTAACTCCTTGAGAATCTTGTTCAATTCTCTTCGGATGACCCTCAGGATACAAAGGTTCATGGGTCATTCTACCGCCTCTAGTGACGACTCTAACGGAATTGTCATTCAACTCATTGAGAAAGTCATTCTGAGCCTTAAGTACTTGTTCTACCTGAGTAGTAACCATAGAGGCATGTTTACTCAGAAGTTTAAGATCATTGACATTTCTGTCCACACAAGCACTTAGATGACTAAGCATACGAGCATTTTGTTCCAATTGTCTGCTAACATAATCATTGAAACTCTGTTGTTTGGCAACAAACTTATCAAATTCATCCAGGCATAAGCTAGCAGGTTTATCAAAAGGAATATCACTCTCATCAAACCTACGTAGAGAATTTACTTCTACTACCTGTATCGGGTTATCGAGACCATGGATAGCGGGTAGATTTTTGACATCTTCAGATTTAATGCCTTTCTCTCGCATAGATTTCTTGGCTTTTTGCATATCTTCAGGACTGAGGAATAGAATACCTATTTTCTTCGGAGTTGGCTTAGGACGTGGTTCGGGAATAGTCCAAGCATTCTCATTGCACAAGATGTTATTCAATAGAATCTCAGCTTGTCCTACGGTTTGTTCCCTAAAAACACTACCGACACAACTATCTAGGTGGTCTTTGGAAGCATCAGTAAGTCCATTATAGAAGATATCAAGTATTTCATTCTTCTTAAGAGGGTGATCAGGAAAAGCATTCAATAGTTGGATGAGCCTCCACCAAGCTTGTGGGAGACTCTCTTCTTCAGCTTGAGCAAAGTTGTATATTTCTTGCAAGGCAGCTTGCTTCTTATGGGCAGGGAAAGATTTTTCAGAGAAGTAGCAGACCATATCCTGGGGGCTACGCACACACCTAGGAGCAAGAGAAGTGAACCAAGTCTTAGCATCATCCTTTAGCGAGAAAGGAAACAGCTTGAGGATATAGTAGTGGCGGATATTTTCCTCACTAGTGAATAGGGTGGCTATATTGTGCAGTTTTGTAAGATGGGCTACAACCGTTTCATACTCATAACCGTGAAAAGGATCAGACTCAACCAGAGTGATCAACTCAGGGTCGACAGAGAATTCATAATCCTTATCGGTCACGAAGATAGGCGAAGTGGCAAACTTCACGTCGTATTTCATCCTAGCGTTCAGAGATTTTTCTTTCCACTTGTGCAATAATTTCTCAACATCATAGCTATCCTTACACGCAAGAGAATCCTCAGCTATCTCTACCTCCATAACATAGCGTGTATCAGGCATAACAGGCAATTCAGGCATAGTAGCAGGTTCTACTTCAATAGTATCAGTAGTTTCAGAAGTATCATCACGTCTAGCAGCAACTCTAGCTATTTGTGCATCAAGGAATGCACCTAGTGGCAAAGCAGTATCAAGCATAGCATCATCAGGCATAGTATCAAGCATAGCATCATCAGGCATAGTATCAAGCATAGCATCACCACACATAGTATCAAGCATAGCATCATCATAAGCATCATGGGCAGCAGTAGTAGCATCATCAAGCACAGGCGACATATCAAGATTTCTAGCAGGAGGCGATGTCGCAAACTTACTCGTACGGAAGGTGAATCAAGTGCAGATCTAGATGGCAGTTCCTTACCTGTCCTCGTAGTTGAGGGCAAGACTTTAGTTCTTGGATCTTTCGGATTCCTCATAGTGATCAGCAGACGTAAATCCCAAGTGACTCAGTGAATATAGATGTGCCTCCCGGACAACGGTGCTAGAAAATAGTCTTGATAACCCTCAAGTGTAGGGGATCGCAACAGTTTTTGAGGGTAGAGTATTCAACCCAAATTTATTGATTCCACACAAGGGGGAGAGAAAGAATATTCTCAAGTATCAGCACCTGAGTTTGTCAGTTTCAACCACACCTGAAAGATTTGTGTCTGCAAGAAAAGTATCAGTAGCAAAGTGGTATGATAGCAACGGTGCCAGAAAAAGATCTGTTGACGGCAGACTGTTCCTAACTTGTTGTATCAATAGCGCCAGTAAATAGCACGTTGAAGGGGGACTATTCTTCCCCAGCAACTGCTCCAGAAAAGTCTTGCAACAGGTAACAGCAAAGTAGCAAGTAACAGCAGTAGTGACAACAGTAGCAAGGAACAGCAGTAGTGACAGCAGTAGCAACGGAGTAAGAGCAGTAGCAACAGTAGTAGCGACAAAGTAACGTAGCAAGGACTAGTAGTAAAAGACTCGTAGGCAGTGGATCTGTGATGGATGATTATGCCGAATGTGATTCATCATGTAACAGCTATCACACGGAGAGATAAGTACCTAGCTCCCGTTCGTCAATCTAATGTAGGCATGTATTCCGTATGTAGTCATATGTGCTTAGGGAAAAGAACTTGCACGACATGTATTGTCCATCCCACCCGTGGCAGCGGGGTCCTAATGAAAACTACGGGATATTAAGGTTCTCCTTTTAATAAAGAACTGGACCAATGCATTAACACATGGTGAATACATGAACTCCTCATACTATGGTCATCTCCGGGAGTGGTTCCGGCTATTGTCACTCCGGGGTTGTCGGGTCATAACACATAGTAGGTGACTACAACTTGCAAGATAGGATCTAAAACACACATATATTGGCGACAACATAATAGGTTCAGATCTAAAATCATGGCACTCGGGCCCTAGTGACAAGCATTAAGCATGGCAAAGTGATACATCTCCAACGTATCTATAATTTTTGATGGTTTCATGCTATTATCTCGTCAAATTTTGGATGTTTTGCATGCCATTTATTTATTTTCTGGGACTAACTTATTAATCTAGTGCCAAGTGCCAGTTCCTGGTTGTTCCATGTTTTTGACCCCTTTCAGAGGAGGATTTTGAACGGAGTCCAAACAGAATAAAACTTCCGAAAACATTTTTTTCGAAACGGAAGAAGATCGGGTGACTTGAGACCCAAGGCAGGGGGTCCTCAGGGACCCCACAAGCCCTCATGGCGCGGCCAGGGGGCCCGCGACGCCAGGCTTGTGGGCTCCCTGGGCCACGTCTGCCCTAGGGTTTGCGCCTATATATCCCCAAAAATTCCACAAAAAATCATGGGAGCATCGTAATTACTTTTCCGCCGCCGCAAGCTTCTCCCTCCGCAAGATCCCATCTGGGGCGCGTTTTGGTGCCCTGCCGGAGGGGGGATTCGGACATGAAAGGCTTCTCCATCAACACCATGACCTCTCCGATGATGCGTGAGTAGTTCACCATAGACCTACGGGTCCATAGCTAGTAACTAGATGGCTTCTTCTCTCTCTTGGATCTTCAATACAAAGTTCTCCATGATCTTCATGGAGATCTATGTGATTTTAATCTTCTTTTGCGGCGTGTTTGTCGAGATCCGATGAATTGTGGATTTATAATCAGATTATCTTTGAATCTTATTTGAGTTTCTTCTGATCTCTCTTATGCATGATTTCATATCCTTGTAATTCTCTTCGAGTTGTGGGTTTGGTTTGGCCAACTAGATCTACTAGTCGTAGACCCGTGCATTTGCACGGGGCATAGTTACAATGCTACTATTTGAAAAAATAACTTAGAATCCAAAAATAAATCTAGCTATGAAATGCAATTTTGTGTTGTTTATTATGATCTATTCCCTCCATTATTAAATATAAGTCTTTTTAGAGATTTCACTATGCAATACACACGGAGCAAAATTAGTGAATTTACACTCTAAAGTATGTATGTCTTTAGCGGAATCTCTAAAAAGACATATATTTAGGAACAAAGGGGGTATGAGATTAAATGGAAATAATTGCAAAAAAAAAGTAACTAAATGGAAAATAAAACCATTTCTCAATCCAATTGACCAAATGATTATGGGCAGAATAGAGTATTTGTTTCGTTCCAAAAAAATAATTATATAGCAAAACAATTATATAGAAATCAGTGAGGTTATTTGCTTGTACATCACACAGTTCAAATATCATCTAGAAAGGAAAGACATGAATCATGTATAACAACTAAGATACGTTAGTTTTGGTTTTTTTCAAAGAGCTCAGATCAACAACATTATAAAATACTCCCTCCATTCCTAGATATAAGTCTTTTTAGAGGCTCTACTAAAAGACTACATACAGATGTATATAGAATACTTTGAAATATAGGTTTACTCATTTTTAGTGTTTATGTAGTCCCCTAGTAAAATCTCATAAAAGACTTATATTAAGGAACGAATGGAGCAGAATAGATGCTATATAGGATAAGTAAGATTATTACATATTCTATATACATTTGATATCATGCATAAATTACATATAAGTAGGTCAACATAATACATAAATGTAAAACAAAGGATAGTTGCACTTGAGAAGCAAACTTGGTAGCTCCAGACACATGACACATAGATATGCACCATGATTTCGAGTATTAAGCAACCCCAACTAACTAAATTAGTAAAAAATTAAAAAAATAGAAAAAACATCTCTATATATCATTAATATTAGCCAACATTGTTACTCTATCCAATAAAGGTCACCACATGAGTTTTTCGAAGAGGATATGCTTCGGAGCAAAAAAAATGAATGAGAAGTTGCAGTATATAATTAAATGCAGGTTAAGCGATATAGAAGATAGTGGTCTTGGCCTACTTGGCCTAACTTATACTGATCTGGTTGTCTAAATGTTTTATAAAGAAACATTGAAATATCTTAATCACTGTCAACTAAAATCCAATAATAAGCGAGGACAGATAGTAAGTTATTTTTTCTTTGATATCGTGTGGAAAAACCATGTACAAATAATTTAAAATATGTGAAAAGATCCCCTACTAAATTCATGAAGCAACTGATCCGCACACATAAGTAGTAGAGAAAATAACTAATCGTAATGATCTTATGAACTATTTACTTTTCTACTATCATAACGTAAATATTACCTCATGTGTTCAGAATTATATGTTCCAACCTTGGTCCCAATTACTGCCAGCAAAATCATAATCTTAGGAAAGAACTAAGATATTTATTAATGGTGCATGTCAAATATTTGACATTAACTAGTCGTCAACCCGTGCATTTGCACGGGCTAGGCAATTTTATTTCCATATTCATACAAACATTTAGAAATAAATTAAAAGTGTAAAATATGTAGGAACAAAAAAGGTCGAACAAAACTTGTATCATTATTCTATAAAATAGGGAAAGAAAGGATATACATTCCTTCAATCAGTTCCTTTTTCCAGGAAAGAAGTGAAATCCATCGTTGACGATCTTTAAGAGAAGCGAGAGAATTGACGATCTTTACGTACGACATATATTGTAATATAAGATATTTTTAAAATGTACATTCTTTTGGGAAGGACTTAATATTACACCTTTTGAGAGAATTGACGATCTTTATGTACGGCATATATTGTAGATCACATTTCAACAATGGAGAATTCATCGATACATTAGTTACCTATTTTGGCACATTAATGTTCTAGTGCGTAAAAAATCCTCCTCAACCAACATTTTGTAAACACGGTGAGGAGTCACAAATCAATGACTATGAATGTACAACTACGTAATGAGTCCTCCAAAACTAACATTTTGTAACTCCGAACCACCTTGCCACCTTGTCTTCTATACCCTCATACATTCTCCTACAACATATATTTATTGAAGAACATAGTCTATATGGGGAAGAGGCATCAAAATATATAGATTCCGGGAACAATTTACACCGCAAATTTTGTGATATCATTCTTTTGCCTACAGCATAAATCTGATGAAGTAAAGACATATCAATGGAAATACATTGGGCATGAATCATAAGGTCTCGCACATATAATGGATTAATGGACATCTTAAATACATTCTATGATGTAATCAAAGAGAATTTACGGAGAAGTTTTATTATGGCAGTGTTCATAGAGGGCAGGGAACAATAATGTAATAGTGAAAAAATAGATTGTTGATAATCTATAAAAATGTTCAAACCCTTCACGTAGTTACATTGTGAACTTTCAAAAGGGGTGTGTTTTACATGATTCCGTGAGATAAATACATCGATCAATGTTGCACTATAAGTAAAAAGTGATGCATAGAAGAAAATGAGCTCAATATGTAATATAAGGAAGTTATCAAGTTTTCCTTCTTTAAAAGGTGTTTATTTATGATACATGTTTAATAGATCTTCCATTATATAGTGTCGTTTTTCAATTAACTATTCTCATGAGAAAAAATCAGGACTATAAAAGAATGTCCAAATTGGATTAAGT